>NW_012098732.1:3590-4328 GCF_000951045.1 Mandrillus leucophaeus | reverse complement strand
CTTTGCTAGCCTTATTTCTGTGGAATCTGAGAACAGATATTTCGCATCCCTTTGAAAATAATAGGGCCAAAGGAAATATCCTCCGATAACAAAGAGAAAGAAGCCTATTGAGAAACTTCTTTGTGTTCTGTGAAATCATCTCACAGAGTTACACCTTTCCCTTCAAGAAGCCGTTGGAGAAAACAGTACATGTGGAATTTTCAAAGTGATATTTGGAAGCCCGTAGAGGGCTATGGTGAACAAGGAAATATCCACAGATGAAATCTGTAAAGAAGAATTCTGAGAAACTGCTTAGTGTTCTGTCAATTCATCTCACAGAGTTAAATCTGTGTTTCGTGGATCTCTTTGATAGCCTTATTTCTGTGGAATCTGAGAACAGATATTTCGGATACCTTTGAAGACTTTAGGGCCAAAGGAAATATCCTCCGAGAACAAAGAGAAAGAAACTTTCTGAAAAACTTCTTTGTGTTCTGTGAAATCATCTCACAAAGTTACAGCTTTCCCCTCAAGAGGACTTACGCTAAGACAGTTCTTGTGGAATTGGCAAAGTGATAATTGGAAGCCCATAAAGGGCTATGGTGAAAAAGGAAATATCCTCAGATGAAATCTGGAAAGAAGTTTTCTGGGAAACTGCTCTGTGATGTGGAACTTCCACTCACAGAATTACATCTGTATTTCGTGGATCTCTTTGCTAGCCTTATTTCTGTGGAATCTGAGAACAGATATTTCGGATCCCTT
>NW_012098732.1:0-943 GCF_000951045.1 Mandrillus leucophaeus | reverse complement strand
CTGTGGAATCTGAGAAGAGATATTTCGGATCCCTTGGAAGACTCTAGGGCCAAAGAAAATATCCAACGATAAAAAGGAGGTAGAAGCTTTCTGAGAAACTTCTTTGTGTTCTGTGAATTCATCTCACAGAGTTACAGCTTTCCCCTCAAGAAGCTTTTCGCTAAGACAGTTCTTGTGGAATTTGCAAAGTGATATTTGGAACCCCTAGAGGGCTATGGTGAAAAAGGAAATATCCTCTGATGAAATCTGGAAAGAATTTTTCTGGGAAACTCCTTACTGTTCTGTTAATTCATCTCACAGGGTTGCACCGTTCCCCACCAGAAGCCGCTCACTAAGCCTGTTCTTGTGGCATTCGCAAAATGATATCTGGAAGCCCATAGAGGGCTACGGTGAAAAGGAAAATATCCTCCGAGAACAACAGGAAAGTAGCTTTCTGAGAAATTGCTTTGTGATGTGTGACTTCCACTCACAGAGTTACATCTGTATTTCGTGGATCTCTTTGCTAGCCTTATTTCTGTGGTATCTGAGAACAGTTATTTCAGAACCCTTAGAAAAATATAGGGCCAAAGGAAATGTCCTCCGATAACAAAGAGAAAGAAGCTTTATGAGAAACGTCTTTGTGTTCTGTGAAATCATCTCACAGAGTTACAGGTTCCCCTCAAGAAGCCATTCGCTAAGACAGTTCTTGTGGAATTTGCAAAGTTATATTTGGAATCCCGTAGAGGGCTATGATGAAAAAGGAAATATCCTCAGTTGAAATCCTGTAAGAATCTTTCTGAGAAAGTGCTTAGTGTTCTGTTAATTCATCTCACAGAGTTACAGTTTTCCCCTCAAGAAGCCGCTCGCTAAGCCTCTTCTTGTGGAATTCGCAAAATGATATTTGGAAGCCCATGGAGGGCTACGGTGAAAAAGAAAATACCCTCCGAGAACAACTGGAAAGAAG
>NW_012098731.1:0-4090 GCF_000951045.1 Mandrillus leucophaeus | reverse complement strand
TTTTTTGAGACAGAGTTTCACTCTTGTCACCCATGCTGGAGTGGAATGACGTGATCTTGACTCACTGCAACTTCTGCCTCCTGGGTTTGAGTGATTCTCCTGCCTCAGCCTCCTGAGTAGCTGGGATTACAGGTGCCCACCACCACGCCTGGCTAATTTTTGTATTTTTAGTAGAGACAGGGTTTCACCCTGTTGGCCAGGCTGGTCTCGAATTCCTGACCTCAGACAATCCACTTGCCTCAGCCTCCCGAAGTGCTGAGATTATAGATGTGAGCCACCATGCCCGGCCGCTAATTTTTAAAATATTTTGTAGAGACAGTCTCACCATGTTGCCCAGGCTGGTCTCAAACTCCTGGGCTCAAGGAATCCTCCCACCTCAGCCTCCCAAAGTGTTGGGATTACAGGTGTGAGCCACTGTGCCTGGCCTCCACACTATTTTAAAGATATGCTCATCAATACTATGTGAACCAAAAACTGAATGAGTATCTTGGGACATTTGTTCATGTGCTTATAGAACAGCTGTGGTAGCTTCCCTACCTTGTAAAAACCATCTTACTCTATCAGTCAATACAAATGTTGCCTATCTTCTATATTGGATTCAGGCACCTTCAGAGACTACATGAAAATATGCTTACTCTTACATCTTTCCTTACTAAATCTGTGACCCAGGCCACAGAATTAACACTTTATACATTAGTGTTCAGTTCAGTACTGTAATTTTTTACTAAATTTGTGACCCAGGCCACAGAATTAACACTTTATACATCAGTGTTCAGTTCAGTACTGTAATTTTTTCCATGTTTGTCATAATGTTGAAATGTGACTGGGCTCAAAAAGCTCTTTACACACTGGCCCTGGGCCCATATACTTCTCACAATTAATGCTATTCTGGAATCCTGAAAATACAGCAAGTATTCAGTACTTTATTAGGGCATAAAATATCTATTCAAGTCTCTTATTGAAAAAGTGTAACATTTAAAAACTTGATTAAAATTAAATCCATGACACAGAGTTTCATTACGTCATCAAAACAACTGAGAAATACCAGCAAACCAACCTAAAACACAAAGATATTTCTTGGGATTCTGTTGACTTCTAGGCACAGGTGTAACGTCAATAATGACTACTTGAAGATGGATAATATACAATTTTCCTACAGCATAAATTTTCTTTTACTGATACAATATGTCAAGGAAAGGTGGTATACCTCACAGTATACTAAATATCAGGTAAACATATCCCATTTAATTCTTACAACAGCCCTCCAGCTCAGGAAATACTGTCCCATTTAAATGTGAAGTAGAATGAACCCATACATTCTAACTCCATAGCTCTGTCCACTAGAAACATTATTTCCCACTCATATTTTCTTAAAACCATAATATTCAAAACTACTAAAACTTCCATAATTTCAGATTCTAAGCCAAGGTAAGAGGTGAATCTGGCTGGGCATGGTGGCTCACACCTGTAATCCCAGCACTTTGGGAGGCCAAGGTAGCAGATCACCTGAGGTTGAGAGTTCGAGACCAGCCTGACCCACATGGAGAAACCCCATCTCTGCTAAAAATACAAAATTAGTCGGGCTTGGTGGCACATGCCTATAATCCCAGCTACCAGGGAAGGCTGAGGCAGGAGAATTGCTTGAACCTGGGAGGCGGAGGTTGCAGTGAGCTGAGATCGAGCCATTGCACTCCAGCCTGGGTAACAAGAGCAAAACTCCGTCTCAAAAAAAAAAGAAAAGAAAAAGAAAAAAGAGGTGAATCTACTATGCTTACACATTTAGACAATGTTAAAATAACTACTATAATTATGATGTAGATACAGTAGCTATTATGTACTTACTATATGCCAGACATTGATATAAAGGTTTAACACACATTTTCTTTCTGAAACCTGACCGTCTCCTTATGAGGAACTGTCTACCATTGCTATTTTACAGAAAAGAAATTGAGCCTTGAACAGGTTAAGTAGTTTCCCTGTCTTACAACAGCTACGAGAAGGTAAAAACAAGATTCAAACCCAAGTCTTCCTTAATCCCAAATCCATGCTTTTAACCACTACCTATATATAATGCCTAAAAGTCTCATCTAATTATTTCCAAAAACAAAACCTTAAAGTGTATCTTCCTTCCTTCCAACAACATCCAAAGAGTATTCAGCATTCAATAATAACATGTTCTATTATATACTTATTTACCACTAGTTATAAATAAGTACCCATCTGTACCCTACAGAACACATGAGTTTTCTATCTAACTAAAGGATTAATATTGCTAAAATCAAAAGAAAGAAAGAAACTTTTGTATGCTGATGAATGTTTAAAACAGGCTTCCTATTACTGGCTATAAGTAATTTAAAATAAAAGGTATTAAAGAATACGCTATTGGACTTGGTATTGTAAACAGCACCACCATTTAAGTGCTATAATTTAAACTCTTTTGGAAAAAAAACCATACATTTTACAGCTGACAAAAGCATCAGTAACTGCCACTGTGGTCTGAATATGTCTCTCCAAAGTTCCTATGTTGGACTTAAATCCCAAGGTGATAGTATTAAGAGGCAGGGCTACCGGGAGGTGCTTAGGTCATGAGGGCTCTCTGCTCTCATGGATGGGATCAGTGCCTGTATAAAGGGGTTTGAGGGAGCAAGTCTCTTCCATCTCTTCTGCCATGTGAGGATGTAGCAAGATGCACCATCTTGGAGGCAGAAAGCAAGTCCTTATCAGGCACTGTTAGTGCCTTGATCTTGGACGTCCCAATCTCTAGAACTGTGAGAAATAAATGTCTATTGTTTAATAAATTGCCCAATCTAAGGTCTTTTGTTATGGCAGCATGACTAGACTAAGATAATTATCCCTTTCCTCATTACGCATACAGGAAAACTAATTCTACTTGGTGACAAGGAGGATAAGAATCCATGTTCCACAGCTTTAGGAACAGTTATCTAAAAAGAAAAAAAGTCAATTAGGCTAACCTTGATAGTATTTTGTTTTAATTAAAATACGAACGAATGCCTGAATCATACATTTAAAGACTTGTAGGTAAACATCTCTATGTTTGGATAGAGTGTCAAAAAAAGCAAAGTTTATTCTACTTTACCTAATTTCTTTTAAAAGTTCGAGAAATCAATCACATTTTTTTAAGGACATTTCATGACGACATTACCTTACTGAAAAGATAGGTCTTTTGCGTGTCTGGATTCTCATGTCTTGGGTCTGCTCAAAGTGAGGAATAATCGTACAGATACAGAAATGCTTGAATTGATGGAGAGAACATCAACACTTACAGGGATCAAGCAGGTGATATGAAGGGCCCAGTTAGGTCTGGGACAAGACAGCACATGCACCCTGCCTAAAGGGACTGCGCTGTAAGATTGTATGTTGCCAATTCTTCCCATTTTTAACACAAAAAATAAAATCCAGACTTCAATGTGAAGGTACTAATTTTTAGATGTTGGCAACTAAATCAATATACCAGTCTCTGACGTTCTGTGGGCAGCCACGCCCCAATGTTGGTTTTTAATGCTTCCTTCTCTCACAAGTGGGAGAACGAGGGAGTAAGAGATTAAGAAATGTATTCATTTTTAAGAGAAGAATCTCCTTTTGTGCTAAACATGGCCCAGTTTTATGTACTACGGATATCTTCAGTTTCCATACAGAGATTCTGAATAGGTCCTCAGCCTGGAGGGGCTATGGAATGAGGCCGCCTCTTCCCTTTACTGCTGTGGTCCCCTCTCTGCTGCACAAGTTCCTGCCAAAGCCACCTTTAGCGGATGTGCACACTCAGCCTGACAGATCACTAGAAACATGAACCAAGTAAGCAAAACAAACCACAGTGTAGTTATTTTACATGACTTGAATGAAATAAATCTAACTACAGGTGAGTCATAACATAATAAAAGACTCAGGTTGAGAACAACACATCAGTGTTTTCCCTTGTCTTAGCAACTAGTTCACTAGTATTTTGAGAGAATATAAGGGAGATAAAAGACCTTGTTACCTGTTTTATCCTTTAGTGCAAGACCATTAATCTTACTGGAAAATTAAGCCCAGGTTGCCAGTCAGACATTTTCAGGATCAATAATTCTTTTTT
>NW_012098730.1:0-1232 GCF_000951045.1 Mandrillus leucophaeus | reverse complement strand
TGGTGGGCACCTGTAATCCCAGCTACTCTGGAGGCTGAGGCTCAAGAATCGCTTGAACGCAGAAGGTGGACGTTGCAGTGAGCCAAGATCACACCACTGCACTCCACCTTGGGCGACAGAGCGAGACCTTATCTCAAAAAAAAAAAAAAAACAAAACTGTAGAGATTCTGGTAAGATTTGGGAAACCCAAGACGCGAGAGGCAAGGTCCATTTCTTCTGACTGAATCTTCCTTAGCAAACAAATCTCAGAAGAGGATTTTGACTAAAAGCCACCCAGCTTTAAAAGAGGAAACAGTCACCATTATGGCAGAGCAGGACAATGGAGCTGACACTTAAGTCAGTCATTTCAGAAGGACCAGAAAGGCAGGTTTTCTGTGGTTTTCCTCCACCTGTGGTTGCTGGCTTGCGGTGGCTCTCTGTTGGGTTACTGAGTGGACGCACTGTGTACACAGTGGGGAAACCAGCAAAGCAGATACAGAAAAAAAAAATGGGAGAATTTGAGAGTAGATATTCTTTTAAAAAAAAAAAAATTGAAGTAGTCTTCATTTACATTGAAATGCTGTTAGATGGTTTTGTGACTATTTTACAGCTTAGTAGTATTTTTATTTTATTTATTTTATTTTATTTTTTTGAGACAGAATCTCGCTCTCTTGACCAGGCTGGAGTGCAGTGGCACAGTATCGGCTCACTGCAACCTCCGCCTCCCAAGTTCAAGTAATTCTCCCGTCTCAGCCTCCCCAGTAGCTGGGATTACAGGCGTGCATCACCATGCCTGGCTAATTTTTGTATTTTTAGTAGAGACAGGGTTTCACCATGTTGGCCAGGCTGGTCTTGAACTCCTGACCTCAAGTGATCTGCCTGCCTCAGCCTCCCAAGGTGCTGAGATTACAGGCATGAGCCACCGCACCTGGCCCTGTATTTTTATTTTAAATGCCTATGGCTGAGGGGCTCTATAGTCTTTTTAAAGCCTAGTGTCACTTAACGTTTTTAATCCAGAACCTCTGGTCAAGATGATGTCACAGGTGAGCAGCGTCTATCTGGGCCAGTGGCACAGGAGTAAAAGAATTAACTAAGGCCACATGTGGTGGCTCATGCCTATAATCCCAGCACTTTGGGAAGCTGAGGCAGGTGGATCATGAGGTCAGGAGTTCGAGACCAGCCTGGCCAGCATGGTAAAACCCCGTCTCTACTTAAAATACAAAAAATTAGCTGGGCATGGTGGCGCACGCCTG
>NW_012098729.1:0-1366 GCF_000951045.1 Mandrillus leucophaeus | reverse complement strand
CAAGAGAGTGAGACTCAGTCTCAAAAAATAATAATAAATAAATAAATAAATAATAAAATACAAATAATTTTGCAGAATGAACTTTCTATTGATTGAAAATTATAGAGTTGACAGTTATATTGTAACAGAAATCTAACAAGTCATTTTAATCTTTTGATTAATATTAGGAGATACCTTTCTTAAACATAGCTATTACAATCTATAGTAAAGATCTTATTCAGTTGAGTAAATGTTTAAAACAGTTAGTTAATATTGATGAGTTTATTGTAGTACTACTATTTAAATTTTGTTTTTTAAATTAAATGTTACTTACTGTGGCAGAGGGAGACAATAATTTGGTAAAGATAAAAAGTCAAAAATTTCATTCGAGCGTGGGGGCAATTACTACTCAATTATTCTTTTAATATCAATTGCAAAGCCTTTCTAAGCCAACCATGTGTTTTGAGCTTTATCCTAGTATCCTCTTCACTTAAAATTTCATGGAAACACTATAATCATGGAAATTTGTAGCTAAGCAGAAACCATTCAGATAAGAAATAAAAGTCCTGAAAGAGTAAAGAACTTGTTCAGATAAAAGAAGAGAAAGAAGGTAAATTTGTTTGCTCTCAAGAAATTAGTTTCATTAGTCAGTTCAGGATTTAACACAAGTTGCAAGGGCCACGGTGGAAACTGAGTTTAATGTTGAATGAAATGATAGAAATCGAATCATAATTTAGGGGAGTAAAAATGTAAATTGGATTGAGTTTTTAAATGTAAATTGGATTGAGTTTTTAAAAATTGAATTTTCTTTTTCTGCATTGTTAACTCCTTCTACTCCTCCATCTCCTTTTCTTCTTCCTTCTCCTCTTCTTTTTCTTGCTCCTGCTTTGTATGATAAGAGCAACCAGATAATGTTTTAGGTTTTGCTTAGTACTAGTATTATTTAATACTCATATATTTTATATACTTCATCAATGTATTGTCTTGCATTTTTCTTAGGACAAAGGCTTTTTAATAACAATTTCAGTTTAGTTAATAGGTATAGAGCTATTCAGACATTCTATTTTTTATGTCAGTTTTACTATGTTGTATTTTTCCAAAAAAAATTATCCATATCAAAATCTTTAAGTTTGTTGGAATAGAGTTTTTCATAAATATTTGCATATTGTAATACCTTTTATTATTCCTGATAATAAATAAGCATTTTCTTCTTAATCAGTCTTGCTAGGGGGTTATCAATTTCTTAATCTAAACATTTTTATCTATTCTCTACTTATTTAATTTCTCATATCTTTATAATATATTTCCTTCTATTTACTCTGTATATAAATTGCCTATCTTTTTCTAGTTGCTTAAGATGGAAAATTATATCACTGATGTTAACCTT
>NW_012098728.1:0-1613 GCF_000951045.1 Mandrillus leucophaeus | reverse complement strand
GCTCTGCCACCCAGGCTGGAGTGCAGTGGTGCAATCTCGGCTCACTGCAACCTCCACCTCCCGGGTTCAAGCAATTCTCCTGCCTCAGCCTCCCGAGTACCAGGGATTATAGGCACCCACCACCACACCCAGCTAATTTTTGTATGTTAGTAGAGATGAGGTTTCACCATGTTGGCAAAGCTGGTCTTGAACTCCTGATCTCAGGTGATCCATCCCCCTCGGCCCCCCAAAGTGCTGGGATTACACAGGAACCACCACCCCGGCATTGCACTAGATTCTTTATTGCAACATTGTTTATAATAGACAGAAAACAACCTCAGTGTCCAACAATAGGGGATTGCTTAATGAGGTGCATTGTTAGGATGACACAGCCTGAGGCCGCAAGAAAAAGCTCTTTAAGCTTTAAGGTATAGAGAAGAATTTCCAGGCCCAGTATGATGGCTCATACCTGTAACCCGAGCACTGGGAGGCTGAGGTGGGAGAATTGTTTGAAGCCAGGAGTTCGAGACCAGCCTGGGCAACAAAGTGAGATGCTGTCTCTGCACAAGATTTAAAAATTAACTGGGCAAGGTGGTGTGTGCCTGTAGTCCTAGCCACTTGGGAGGCTGAGGCAGGAGGATCACTTGAGCCTAGGACGCGGAGGTTGCAGTGAGTTGTCACCATGCCACTGCACTCCAGCCTGGGCAACAGAGCAAGACACCGTCTCAAAAACAAAACAAAACCCAGATAAATAGAGGTCAGATAAAGTGGCTCATGCCTGCAATCCCAGGACTTTGGGAGGCTGAAGCAGGAGGATCACTTGAACTTAGAAATCTGAGATCACCCTAGGCAACACAACAAGATCCCATCTCTAAAAAAAATTAAAATTAAAAATAAAAATAAAATAAAATAAAATTAGCTGGGCATGGTGGTGCACACCTGTGGTCCCAGCTACTCGGAAGGCTGATGCTGGTGGATCGCTGGAGCCTGGGAGGTCAAGGCTGCAATAAGCCAAGATCATGCCACTGAACTCCAGCCTGGGCTACAGAGCAAGACCCTGTCTCAAAAAAAAGTCATAACAACAACAACAAAAATGCAGGTGGCCAGGCTTGGTGGCTCAAGCCTGTAATCCTAGCACCTTGGGAGGCCGAAGCAGGTGGATCACTTGAGCTCAGGAGTTCAAGACCAGCCTGGGCAAAATGGTGAAATCCCATCCCTATTATTTAAAAATGATAAATACAGGTAGACAAAGACAGAAAGCAGACTAATGGTTGTCAGGGGCTGGGGTGAGGGACAATAGGTACCGATTAATGGGTATGGGGGATTAAAGAGTTTTGAACCTATATGGTGGTGATGGTTGTATAACATTGCCTCCCACTGAATTATGGGCTTTAAAATGGTTGGAGGCCGGGTGCGGTGGCTCATGCCGGTAAGCCCAGCCCTTTGGGAGGATGAGGTGGGTGGATCATCTGAGGTCAGAAGTTTGAGACCAGCCTGGCCAACATGGTGAAACCATGTCTCTACTAAATATACAAAAGTTAGCCAGGCATAGTGGTGCATGCCTATAATCTCAGCTACTCGGGAGGCTGAGGCAAGAGAATCACTTGAACCCGGGAGGTGAAGGTTGCAGTGAG
>NW_012098727.1:0-2141 GCF_000951045.1 Mandrillus leucophaeus | reverse complement strand
TATAGGCAAAAAGAGTGTAAGAAAAAATATACCATCCAAACACAAAGAACAAGAGAGCTATTGTGCCTCTATTAATATAAAACAAAGACTATTCAAGACAAAAAAAATACCAGAAATAGAGACCTTTAGTAATCATAAAAAATTAATTCTTTTAAAAATATATATAATAACCCTAAGTGTTTATGTACCTAATGACAGACTTTAAAATATGTTGAACAAAATTTGACAAAACTAAAAGAAGAAATAGACAAATCCATAATCATAGTTGGTGGTTTTAATACCTGGTAAAGAGAAAAAGAAGGGAACAAGATAAGGGGAAATGCCTCATGGAAAACAGTGGTTCAGTGACATTCTACACGGGATTAAGATTTGTTTCCCAAAGGTACTTCATTTATTAATACACTGAAAATAAGTGACTTGTTTCTCTCAATTTCTTTCTTCCCTTCTTGTGGAAGTTTTCCAATCTATGTTTTCCC
Organism: Mandrillus leucophaeus; assembly: GCF_000951045.1. Taxonomy (NCBI): domain Eukaryota; kingdom Metazoa; phylum Chordata; class Mammalia; order Primates; family Cercopithecidae; genus Mandrillus; species Mandrillus leucophaeus. The sequence goes on along the minus strand of NW_012098727.1, from coordinate 1,665 downwards.
TTCTTACAACTGCTTGTTTTCTAGAAATCACTTGCAAGGAACATTCAGTCACCTACTGCTCCACTAGAAAGCTAGGCTTCTCTTGTGGCATTCCACAGTGAATCCCTTGATCAACATCTAGATCTTACAAAATGAGGTACCTCAGCAAGCTATGAAGAGAAAGTATGTTCTACCCCCCTTCTACGTTCTGCCACATCACCACTATAACCAGTCCTACCATCATCATCACAACTGGTTCCTTCATACCTTTAAGGTCCCTTCAAAGAAGACATCCTTGACCACTTCCCCTGAAATATAAGTCCTCTTCCATGAGTATCCTCTCTCAGCAACCTTTCTCTCATCAATAAAATCAATGTATCATTAATGAATTATTTGTGGGGTTTTTTTTTCCTCTCTTTCTCCCCTAAGACAGTAGTGTAGGATCTGAGACTTTATCTGTCTTGTTCACTCCATTAGATTCTAAGAATGAGAATCCAAGACTAAGGAAGGCTATGCCCTTTGGCCAACATCACACATCTAGAAAGTGACAAAACCAGGATTCAGACACTTATCAGCCCAGTATTTCTCCTTCCCCAACATCCAATGTGCTGTGTGAATTCCTGCATGCTGATATGATCAATCAAATATTCAAGATTAAAAAGAACTAAAAGAAGAAATAGAAAATTTTATCGTCATGATTATATGTTTTAACATTTTAATTTTCCTCAGTAGAGGGGAAAAGAAGAAAGTACGATGAGTAAATTCTAAGTAACTGGCTTCAAATGCAACCCACAACAGTGTTCCTTAAAAGTAATTCACTCAAGTTTCCTGAATGAGTCATTTTCCCACTCACCATTTTAATAGAGCAACACAAGCTACTATACAAAAAAAAAAAAAAAAAATCCTGTAATCTCAGTGACTTTACACAAGAGATGTTTATTTTTCATTCTTGTGAAGTATAAAATAGTGTTCCTAATTGATGAGCAACTTTCCTGCAAGTGCCCATGTAGCAATCCATCAGCCTCAAACTAAGAGAGGGGAAAGAACCTTAAATATCACATGTGGGAAATCTTTAAGAGGGAGGTCTGGAGACAGTGTATATCAGTGCTTCTCAAATTGTGACATATATTAGAATGACCAGGGAAGGAAGCATGCAGATTCCTCAACCCAATCCCCAGAAATTTCTGTTCTCTAGTTCTGGGCCAGGACTCAAGAATCTGCATTTCCAACATGCTACTAGGTGACGCTGAGCCCACTATCTGGGAACCACAGATTGAACAGCACTAGTATATACCACTTCTACTGATATTTTATTGGCTAGCGCTCAGTAATATGGCTACACTCAACTAAATAGGGTCTAACTGTATGCTAACAAAGAAGAGGAACTGGGTTTGATGAACAGCTGGACAGTCTCACCTATATATGATTTTTTTTTTTTTTTTAGACGGAATCTCACTCTGTCACCCAGGCTGCAGTGGTATGATCTCAGCTCACTGCAACCTCTGCCTCCTGGGTTCAAGTGATTCCCCTGCCTCATTCTCCCGAGTAGTTGGGACTACAGGCATGAGCCTCCACACTCTGCTAAATTTTTTTGTATTTGTAATAGAGACTGGGTTTCACCATGTTGGCCAGGCTGGTCTCAAGCTCCTGACCTCAAGTGATCCGCCTGCCTCAGCCTCCCAAAGT
>NW_012098726.1:0-1229 GCF_000951045.1 Mandrillus leucophaeus | reverse complement strand
TCCTGGGTTCAAGTGATTCTCCTGTCTCAGCCTCCCAAGTAGCTAGGATTACAGGCATGCACTACCGTGCCCAGTTAATTTTTTTTTTTTTTTTTTGTATTTTTAGTAGAGTCAGGGTTTCACCATGTTGGCCAGGGTGATCTCAAACTCCTGACCTCAGGTGATCCACCTGCCTCGACCTCTCAAACTGCTGGGATTCCAGGCGTGAGCCACCGCGCCCGGCCCCTCCTCTGAATCTCTCCTTTTCGAAAGGCACAACTTTGCAGATCCGGGAGACTCCTTGGCTGCCCCAGCCTCACTGTGAGAGACTTTTGCAGTCATTCCCATTCCCCACCCCCCAAGGGGCCTCAGTTTCCCCATCTCTGGCATACCCAGGTCGGACAGAAAAGACCCTTTCTCAGTCACCCAGGTGAAGCCCATCCATGCCCACAGTGCCAAGACACTCCCCAGCCCACAGGATCCCTTGGTTGGAGGGATGTCTAGGTCCTTAGGGTACCTCTCCCTTCCCCCTCTCCCTTTTTTAGAGATAGGGTCTGGCGCTCTCGCCCACGCCGGAGTGAGTGGGAGCGATCAGAGCTCACTGCAGCCTCAAACTTCTTGGGTTCAAGCGATCCTCCCTCCTTGGCCTCCCGACCTCTCCCTTCTTTCTGGTCTTGGTTTGCCCATCTGTAAAATGGAAATTCATGTTTTCATCTCATTAAGTTGTCTTAAGACTAAACGGGTCAGCAGATGTGGGTATTGCTCCAACATGAAAAATTGTTTCGAACCGCTCTAAACTCCTACTCCTACTCCAAAATTCACTGTGAATTTTTCATCTTCAGTGCAGGCCCAGGATAGCCTTTGGCTCTTCACTCTCCTCTGCCTTCGACTCTCCCAGCTCCAACCCTGACCCCATGGGAGAGTTTGTGTCTGGCTCTGTCTCCCCCTCTGCCAGGCTGGTGAAGGGTCCTTCCTGGAGTTCCAAAATTGAACTCAGCCTTGGGGGCCCCAGAACCAGAGAGGCATGGGGCACAGCAGGAATGTTGCTGAAGAAACGGAGAGGAAGGGAAGGGTCAGGGAAGGGACGTGGCAATGGGGAGCCAGAGAAGGTGGAGGAGGGAGGGAGTGCACTCGGCAGAGACCTCGGTGGGACAGATGGAGAGAGGGAGCCGGGAGGAGGTGGGCAGAGCCAGATGGACGGGCAGGGGCGACAGGAGGGGTGGGGTGTGGGGAGACCCAGATCCCCGCCT
>NW_012098725.1:0-1229 GCF_000951045.1 Mandrillus leucophaeus | reverse complement strand
GCTCACTTCTTGTTCCGTGTTGATTTTCACTCAGGGATGCTCTTTTTCTTTCTTTCTTTTCTTTTCTTTTTCTTTTCTTTTTTTTTTTTTTTTTTTTTGAGACTTAGTCTCGCTTTGTCACCCAGGCTGGAGATCTCGGCTCACTGCAACCTCTGCCTCCCGGGTTCAAGCGATTCTCCTGCCTCAGCCTCCTGAGTAGCTGGGACTATAGGCACGTGCCACCGTACTGCCCGGCTAATTTTTGCATTTTTTTTTTTTTTTTGTAGAGTCAGGGTTTTACCACGTTAGCCAGGTTGGCCTTGATCTTCTGACCTCGTGATCCGCCCGTCTCGGCCTCCAAAAGTGCTGGGATTACAGGCACGCACCACCACGCCCAGCTAATTTTTGTATTTTTAGTAGAGCAGGGTTTTACCACGTTAGCCAGGTTGGCCTTGATCTTCTGACCTCATGATCCTTCTGCATCAGTCTCCCAAAGTATTGGGATTACAGGCGTGAGCCACCGCGCCCGGCCTGTAGGCTGCATTCTGAATAGTTTTGTCATTTCTGTGTAACAGTTCACTGACTCTGTTTATTTACTTCTTCCATTATGATTTTACTTGTGATGTTTTTCAATTCTTGTAGTTCTATTTGGTTATTTTTCAGATTTGCCCATTCGTTTTTTTATATTCTCTCGAGCTTTACTAGTATTTTTGATTTGTTCCATCTTTTTCTCTTAATGTATTAAGCATATTTAATATTCTGTATTTGATAATTCTAATATCCGAAATTTTACTACAAATTTTGTTGTTTGTTTTCTCTGCCTCTTTCTAATAGTGCCTTATTTAATTAATTAATTTATTTATTTATTTAATTTTTTTTGAGACGGAGTCTTGCTCTGTCGTCCAGGCTGGAGTGCAGTGGCGCGATCTCCACTCACTACCAGCTCCACCTCCCAGGTTCACGCCATTCTCCTGCCTCAGCCTCCCAAGTAGCTGGGACTACAGGCGCCCGCCACCACGCCTGGCTAATGTATTTTTATATTTTTAGTAGAGACAGGGTTTCACAGCGTTAGTCAGGATGGTCTTGATCTCCTGACCTCGTGATCCACCCGCCTCAGCCTCCCAAAGTGCTGGGATTACAGGCGTGAGCCACCGCGCCCGGCCTAGTGCCTTATTTAATTGTATTTGTTGTGATTTTTTTTTTTTTTTTTTTTTTAATCATGAACTTCTTTTTTTAATTGGAACCCTGTG
>NW_012098724.1:0-1667 GCF_000951045.1 Mandrillus leucophaeus | reverse complement strand
TGAGGTCAAGAGTTCGAAACCAGCCTGGCCAACATGGTGAAACCCTATCTCTACTAAAAATACCAAAAATTAGCTGGGGGTGGTGGTGCTCACCTGCAGTCCCAGCTCCTCAGGAGGCTGAGGCTCAAGAATCACTTGAATCTGGGAGGTGGAGCTCGCAGTGAGCTGAGATCACATTACTGCACTCCAGCCTGGGCGACAGAGCAAGCAAGACTCCTTCTCAAAATAAATAAATAAATAAATAAATAAATAAATAAATAAATATAAATAAATAAAATACAAAGAGACAAACAAACTAAAAAACCATCCTGGGCGCTTGCCGGGTCCCAGGCTTGCAGCCCAGTGGTAAATGCCACCAAGTCCTGCCCTGGAGTTGCTGATGTCACCCAGACAAAATCACAGTATCATGTCAGGTAGAGATAACTGCTGTGACAGGACGTAACTCAGAGTGAGGGGGAGAGAGGGACAGGAGGAACCTGGATAAGGAGGTGACACTGGAGCAGTGACCCAATGAAGGGAGAGGGCCAGCCAGGTGCATAAAGAGTGTGGGAGCAGGCCAGGCGCAGTGGCTCACGCCTGTAATCCCAGCACGTTGGGAGGCTGAGGCAGGAGAATCGCTTGAACCCAGGAGGTGGAGGTTGCAGTGAGCCGAGATCACGCCATTGCACTCCAGCCTGGGTGACAGAGGGAGACTCTGTCTCAAAAAAAAAAAAAAAAAAAAAAAAAAAAAAAAAGACTGTGGGGACAGAGAAAAAGTCACGCAAAGTCCCTAAGGCAAGAATGTGCTTGTGTGTTTGAAGGCTCGCAAGGTGCCCTTGTAGTTGCTGCAGGCTGAGTGAGGGAAGGATGGTGAGATTGAGGCCAAAGAGGTAGCAAGGGACCAGGCACGATGGTCCACGCCTGTAATCCTACCACTTTGGGAGGCTGAGGTGGGCGGATCATGAGGTCAGGAGTTTGAGACCAGCCTGACCAACATGGTGAAACCCCGTCTCTACTAAAAATACAAAAATTAGCCTGGCGTGGTCGTGTGTGCCTGTAATCCCAGCTATTCAGGAGGCTGAGGCAGGAGAATCGCTTGAACCCAGGAGGTGGAGGTTGCAGTGAGCCGAGATCACGCCATTGCACTCCAGCCTGGGTGACAGAGGGAGACTCTGTCTCAAAAAAAAAAAAAAAAAAAAAAAAAAAAAAAAAAGACTGTGGGGACAGAGAAAAAGTCACGCAAAGTCCCTAAGGCAAGAATGTGCTTGTGTGTTTGAAGGCTCGCAAGGTGCCCTTGTAGTTGCTGCAGGCTGAGTGAGGGAAGGATGGTGAGATTGAGGCCAAAGAGGTAGCAAGGGACCAGGCACGATGGTCCACGCCTGTAATCCTACCACTTTGGGAGGCTGAGGTGGGAGGATTGCTTGAGCTCAGGAGTTTGAGACCAGCCTAGGCAGCATAGTGAGACCTTATCTCTATAAAAAAGAAAAACAGGTCAGGAGCAGTGGCTCACGCCTGTAATTCCAGCACTTTGGGAGGTCGAGGAAGGTGGATCACCTGAGGTCCGAAGTCCAAGACCAGCCTGGCCAACACGGTGCAACCCTGTCTCTAAAAATACAAAAATTAGCCAGGCATGGGGGGTGAGGGGGGCCTGTAATCTGTAATCCCAGCTACTCAGGAGACTGAGGCAG
>NW_012098723.1:0-1014 GCF_000951045.1 Mandrillus leucophaeus | reverse complement strand
GAAGGGTCTTCTGAGAGCAGGAGTTTCAGACCAGCCTGGCAACACAGTGATACCCTGTCTCTACAAAAAAATAAAATAAAAATTGTTTTTAATTAGCCAGGCATGATGATGGCTCACACCTGTCGTCCCAGCTACTTGGGAGGCTGAAGTAGAAGGATTGCTTGATCCCAGGAATTGGAGGCTTCAGGGAACTATGATTATACCACTCACTCCAGCCTGGGCAATAAAGCAATACTCTGACTCTAAAAGTAGAAGGAAAACAAGGATAGGCGTAATGGCTCACACCTGTAATCAAACACTTTGAGAGGCCAAGGTGGGTGGATCCCTATCTCTCAAAAAAAAAATTTTTTTTTGACACAGAGTGTCACTCTGCCACCCAGGCTGGAGTGCAGTGGTGTGGTCTCGGCTCACTGCAGCCTCTGCCTCCAGGGTTCAAATGATTCTCGTGCCTCAGCCTCCTGAATAGCTGGGACTACAGGTGTGCACCACCATGCCTGGCTAATTTTTTTCTATTTTTAGTAGAAATGGGGTTTTACTATGTAGCCCAGGCTGGTCTCAAACTTCTGGGCTCAAGTGATCCTCTCACTTCGGCTTCCCAAGGTGCTGGGATTACAGGCATGAGCCACTGTGCCCAGCCTCTAATTTTTTTTTTTTTAAGTTAACTGCGTGTGATGGCACACACCTGTAGTCCCAGCTAGTCAGGAGGCTGAGGCAGGAGCATCACTTGAGCCTAAGGGTTTGAGGCTGCAGTAAGCTAGGATCGCACCACCGAACTTAAAAATAAAAAGGTTATATGATCCGAGGAACTTTGTCCACTTGTAATTAGTGAATAAATTTTTTTTTTTTTTTTTTTTTTGGGGGAAAGTATATCTTTAGGATAATTTAGTTTAAAGTGACAGAATCCGTCCATACTAGTCCCAGGAAAAGTGGAAGTCATGGGAAGGTTATAAAGAACTCTCACAAATCAGAAATAGCAAAAGTAGGCAGGCTTTAGAGGGGTGGAGAGGGGAATGG
>NW_012098722.1:0-1045 GCF_000951045.1 Mandrillus leucophaeus | reverse complement strand
CCTCTGCTTCCCGGGTTCAAGCGATTCTCCTGTCTCAGTCTCCTGAGTAGCTGGGTAAAATTATAGGTTCCTGCCACCACACCTGGCTAATTTTTGTATTTTTAGTAGAGACGGGGTTTCACCATGTTGGTCAGGCTCTGTCTCTTATACACATCTAGATGTGTATAAGGCAGCTCCTGTGGCTGTGGCTGTGGCTGTGGGAAGGGCTGTTGCCAGCAGAAGCGCTGCTGCCAGAAGCAATGCTGCTGCTAGGCAGAGCACGTGCCTCTGGGCAGGGGCTGCAGGCATCTGTCCTGTAGGTAACACTCCCATCCTTCCCATCCTGTCTGGTCTCTCCCTCCTCTATGGTCTTGAACTCTGTTGCTGTGTTTGTTTGGTGTTTCATGTCTTTCCATCTGAAAAGCTACCAAACTAATAGGAACTATCTCATGGAAAAATAGGCGAGTGGTGCAGCACTTGTGTAACTGTCCAAGTAACTGACCTTAGGAAAATGAAATCACAACTCCTCGTGTTTGGTCTGACGGACATACTCACGCCTATGCGGCTCCGTCTTAGTTCCACTCTTCCCATCGGCATGCGATGCTTCTTTGTTTTTTGCTTTTGTGTTCTTAGTTATCATGTAACCTTGTCCAAATTTCCTAATAAAATAAACTAAGTGCCCATAAAAAGTTCTCTTTTTTGCCTTTCTTCCATTTAATCACACTGAATTCTGGTTTGTCTGTTCAGAAACTGGAGAGATATTTTATCTTTTTTATCTTTGAACAAAGCCTTTGAAACACTTGTGCCCTGGCTCACGCCTGTAATCCCATCACTTTGGGAGGCCAAGGCAGGAGAGTCCAGGAGTTCAAGACCAACTTGGGCAACATAGTGAGACCCCCGTATCTACAAAAAATACAAAAATTAGCCAGGTGTGGTGGTGCATGCCTGAAGTCTCAGCTACTCGGGAGGCTGGGGCAGGAAGATCACTTGAGCCTAGGAGGTTGAGGCTGCAGTGAGCCGAGATCACGTCACTGCACTCCAGTCTGGGTGACCCAGCAAGACCCTG
>NW_012098721.1:945059-949723 GCF_000951045.1 Mandrillus leucophaeus | reverse complement strand
ATTTAGATACTGAAATGATACAACTGCTACCTACAGTTTGTTTCTTTTTTTAAGATTTGTATTGTTTCTCCAAAGAAAGCATGGTAAGTTTGAATAACAATTAATTCTGATAGTTCTAGGCATAGCTTAGGATTCCCTCTTCCTATCTACAGACTCTTCCTACAACTCATTTTCTAACATTTTTGGTGGCTGAAGGAAAAGACAGTTTATGCTTTGGAAGGAGTAAGAGAAAGGTAAAGAAAGAGAAGCAGTAATTACTGCATACATTGCCTATCAAACAATACAGTGTGTTTATGTACATTTCTCATTTAATCCTCAGGATATCCCAGTGAGATTGGTGCTATTATTTCTACTTCACAGATGAAGAAAGACAAATTAGGAGGTCAAATCACATAGTCGTAAGCTCACATACTTTGTAAGTGACTTGGGAGACCAGAATTATAGCTTATATCTTTCTTTAGTTCTCATCCCATCAAATTTTTATATTTAGAAGATCTAAAAAGGTTTGAAATAAAAGGCATCCCTAAAACCAATCACTAATAAAGAAATGTCCCAAATTAAAATTGAGATCAATAAGCACACAAATAATTGCAACTTGTTTCAAGCTATAGTCTGATCCATGCACTATATGGCCTTCTATTCAGAGCAAGCTGACTTTGCAGGTGTTTAATAAGCAGACAGTAGTGCAGATGTTGTCTTAGAAATGATTATTTACTTGCTTATAAATAACACTGTAATTTGCATAAATACAGACAGAATAGGCAACTAAGAATCACACCCACATAAAAAGTTTAGTACAGAAGCTAAGGAACTTCCAGCTGTGCTAGCTCAAAACCAGCAGATGTGGTTCACTTTGTAGATTTGTCAAGTAATCATGACAGCATCTTATAAATACACAAACATGAGCAAAGGACAAGTCAAAAAATCACTCTTATTTTTTTTTCAGATTGTTCCTGTAGAGACAATAGATGCTATAATGCAGAAATTGAGAGATGGTACCAATAGATATTATGGGAACTCACTAAATTCAGAATGTACAGGAAAAGAATGTTTCAGAAGAGTAAAAGACTATTTTGGAATGAATCATAGAGTCTTTTTAAAAGAAATGCAATTTTCTTCATTTCCTTCCTGTTTATCCCCATTTACAAAAAATGTTTACAGGTAATTTAAGAGACTCATTATCATTTGAAAAATTTTCTGATCCTCTTAGCACCCAACATACACTAGTATTTTTCAGTATGTAACCACACATTTCCCATCAGAAGTTTTACAAAGTGGAATTAAATAGACCCAATAGTTTCAGGCTTGCTGAAGAGATGAATAAACAACATAGCAAAAACCCTTTAAATCTACTAACAAAGGAGACTTTCAAGTATAATGTGTTATTTCATTTCTAACCGCTTATGAATTTGGAATTAATTTATTGACATTGAGATAACACCTAAATCAGTTAGATTTCAGGCAATAATGCAGAAAAATATCATAGTCTGTCACTGATCAAGAAACAGCTAATAGAGTGGAGATCTGCAACATTTTTCTGTAAAGGTCCAGATGGAAACTATTTTAGTCCATATTGTCTCTATTGTAGTCAATACATAAACTAATATGGTCATGTTCTAATAAAACTTTATCAAAACAGACAGTGGGTAGATTTGGGCAGAAGGCCATAGTTTGCTCATCTCTGTTATTAAGTATAAGTCTCACAATGACTTTTTCCTCTTAGCGTTAGCAGGGCCTCAGGCACGTTAGAATTGAACTTTAAAGCCCTTTGAACAGCAAGAAAATGTAAGGTTAAGGTTTGATCTTAATTAATTACATAAAGGATTAATTCCCTGATCAAGTAAATTGTAAGACCTGAAGCTAGCACAGTGCTGTGTCCTTCAATGAGAAATAGGCACTGCAGGCATCTATTCCAAATTCTAGCTTTTTGTAAAATGTGCTAATATTGTATAGCTCAAAATAAAATTTTTATATCCTTTCTTCAAGCAGATGTCAACCTTGCTGGCATCATTACTAGAAGCTAAATTGGCAATGAATGGTCAAGAAAAATTATCTTCAGAATCAGCTTAAGCAGAATCACACAACATATTGAAAACTCTTCCTCCCCAAAGATGAACATAATTACCACGCCATTGATTCCCTCTCCTAGTACTGAAAGGAAACAAAACATCCTTTCCTCAGTAGCAGGCAAGAGAACATCCCTTACCTTTCTGCCAGATTCATATTTGTATTTCTATTCAACTAGACTGTGCACGGCTTAGGGAAAGGAGCACAGATACCCAGGCCACATTGATGATCAGTATATATTTATTTTATGAATAAATAAAGCCTGAATAATAATTTTCAACACATGACGAGGAAAACACAGGTGGATCGTAGGGCTGCTGTCTGGAAGTCCATAGCCGAATTGTTCTATCACAGCACTTCCCCTATTTCTGGCAGCTAACCACAGAATAGAATAGCATCAAGACACTTTAAATTCAATCAAATGCTTATAAATCACCTACCGTGTGTCAGTCACAGTGCAAATGCTATGAATACAAGGAAAGGTGAATTTTCTGCTTCCTCCCACAACATGTAGCCTACACTCATAAGCTTAATGCCCAAATTAGTCTCATAAGTATTCTAATGAAAACTGCCTAATATTCGTTTTGTAACTGTGATATTTTAATGAAAATGTATTTAGCTATATTTGGTGGTATTAGAAAGCACAAGTGAACAAATATAACAACTCAGACTTCAAAAAGGAATAAATACAAAATGAAAACTCACTGACACAAAGGCATTTTCCAAGTGCTCCACATGTATTTATTAATGCTGTTTCATGAGATCAATTCACAAATTCAGCTATTCCTAAGTGAATACACATAATAAACTGTGGCAAATATTAAACCAGTTTTTGAATATTAAAATTTAACTGTTTTACTTATTTGTACGGAGATTTTTTCTGTTGGTTTTGGGGATACTAATACTGCGTATAAAACAACCCCAAAAACATTGCAGTGGCCACCAACATAAGCTAAGGTCTTATTCACACATCTAGAGATGGGCTACAATGGTTCCACTTCAGGCTGAAAGTCATGTTTAGGTCGACTTAACTCTGTCTGTCATTGTAGGACCCAGGTCAAAGGGGAAACAATCCCCTGAGCCATTCCCTTCGCATTTTCCCATTCAGAGGCAGCAGTGAAAGAGGCCAAGTGAGTCAAATCGTAACTATGGAAGTCCATAAAAAGCCTGAGTGAGTGTGGGGAAATCACAGTCACTCATACTCCATGCAAAGCATACAGTCAAGTCCAACATCAATGGAACAAGAACGTTTTCTTTTTGCATTAGAGAAGAGGAAAAGGAACAATAAATATTTACTGAACAACAGTTGCAAAGTTAAAAGTGAAGTTCAAAATATAAAAGAAAAATTTTACTTGGAAGTTACAAAAATACTTTATATATACAAAATCACAAACTTCTTGGATAATCAAAGGCCAGGACTCCAGAGAAAGAGAAAGTGAGTGGTGGTATACGGAGGAAATCAGACAGGCTAATCTGTTCCAGCAGGGGCAGTTTTAATCCCTATGGAATGCAATTTGAGCTTATCACCAGAGGAGAGCAAACAGCATATTTTTAAAAATTTCTGCTCCAAAAGACAACATTGAGGATAAAAATTTTCTTGGAGTTTTAGTTTTACATTTTCAGTTTTAGGTTTTTTTTAAAGCTATGTTATTGCTTGCAATAAATGTAATTACTGTGTTACTGACTAGTTTATCCAGAAAGAACAAAGTCTAAAATTGTTACCATAAAAAATAAAACACTTTCTCTTCTGTTGATTTTAATTGGCAAATAAAAATTGAATATATTTATTGTGTACAACATGATGTTTTGAAATATGTACACATTGCGGAATGGCTCAACTGAGCTAATTAACATATCTATCACCTCACATGCTTACTGTTTTTTATAATAAGAATACTTAAAATATATTCTCCAGCAATTTTCAAAACATAATACAATGCTATAAACTATAGTCACCATGTTGTACTATATTCTATGAAATTTTTTTCTGAATAGATTTGGATAAAAATGTAACCAAAATTAAAATAAAGAACAAAAGGCATCATTTCCCAGAATTAAAAAGAAGTATAGCGTTCACTACCCTGAAGCAATGGCTATGCCGTAAAGAAAAGGAACTTTCTGAGATTAATTACAGCATATTTGTTCATTTCTGAAGAGCAACCCAGACCACTGAGAGCTACTAAATTATAAGTTATGAATAATCAGTGCAAAGGAGTGAACAAAATAAGAGTTGAAAAAAGTTATAAATATCCACCAACAGTTTCCAGAAGAAACACTCCAAGAAACTGAAAAAGCATCCCCAAGCCAAGTCACATGAGAAATATCGGTCTCCTTCCTTCTTGTATTAAGAAATCCTATTTTCTAGTTCAGCTCAGCAGGTATCTATTAAGCACTGTTCACTGATTTGGTGAATACTTACTGCATGCTTGCTAGGTGCATGCTTTTGCTAAGTGCAAGGAATACAGATAGAAAATGCAAACCTTGCTCTTGAAAGCACTCTAGCCAGGTCAACAGCAAACAAATAATTATAACATACTGAGGGGAGCAAGATGACCGAATAGGAACAGCTCCAGTCTCCAGCTCCCAGCGCGAGCGAC
>NW_012098721.1:909434-939979 GCF_000951045.1 Mandrillus leucophaeus | reverse complement strand
TTTAGCTACACAAATACTTTCATTGTGTTGCCACTGCCTTGTGGTATTCAATACAGTAACATGCTGCATGGATTTGTTGCCTAGGAACCGTGGGCTATACTATATAGTCTCAGTGTGTTGTAGGCTGTACTATCGAGGTTTGTGTAAGTGCACTCTGTGGTATTTACATACCAATGAAATCACGTAAGGATGCATTTCTGAGAATGTGTACCAGTTTTTAAGTGATACATGCCTATATTTCATCATTTCTAGCATTTGAAGATTCACACTTTGTGGCATTATTTAAGGTTTGTAAACTTATTCAATATCGACTACTCTTTTGAAAAAGTCAAAAAAATAAAATTAAAAATAAAACATCTAAGCTTTCATTAACTTCCAGGGAATAGAAAGTTAGTTTCATGTTAGCTGAAGTTATCCAAGATTCCCAGCCTGGTACCCTGTGGCTGTAATCTTGTAGGCTGTCTTCTAATGAGTTCATTCCATCCCTAGTGCTTATTCAGTCCTTCAAGGGACCCAATTGTTTACTCTAGTATATTATAATCTGAATTTGGGGTGGACACACTTTTCCTGTAAATATCTTCATTGCCTTATCTACTCTCTAAACTTATGAGTAAAGGAAACTTGGGGAAATTAAAAAGAAGAAAAAAGAAAATAAGTAAAAGAAGGAATTGCTGTTTGTTGCAATAAATTTAAAATAGTGATACATACTGCTTATAAAATAATGAAATATACCTAGCTATAAACTTCATACATACATAAGAATGGTACTTAATATTGAGTTGTATCTACATTAATACTCAACATAAAATGAAGAATTGAAATAGATTCTTTAATTAATTTACCTCATTCCCTCGCCTTTCCTCCAGTGTTTTCTCAAGAGGTTTTATTCTATATTTTTCTTTGCTTGGGTATCTAGTAAATGCGGTATAATTTTCTAAACAAATTCATGAGGGATAAATAATGTCACCAAGCTTACTGTGGATCAATATTTCGAGTATGGTTAAGAAAAAACTATCCCCAACAGAAAACATGCTACTCTGAAATCTTACTTGTAATATGATTCATTATTTAGAGCTATTGTAAATAAAGCACTTTTCAAATTTAAGACAATTTTATCACTGTGGTCTTATGTACACCTGATGAACAATTCATCAATAATTAATCTAAAAAATTCCCAGTCGATGAATTCAAACTTAATTTTTCTCTCTAATTAGTTCACTGTAGAAATAGGTATTTCCTACTGTTATTGTATATTCTTGAATATGCATAAAAGGCTACTGATGAAAATTACATGACTTGCTTTGATAGCTTAACAATGCTGAATGGTGGTAATTGGGCTAAATTTTTTATGCCTGGATTCATTCAATGAAGTATTTCCTGCGCATATAAAATAAGATTCAGTTTCTAAAGCCCATAGATGTATACTACAGAGTTCATACCTCAAGAATATTTTAAATAGTGGGTCACCTTTGTAAGAGCAGAAAAGACTATTTACTAATAGAAGTGGAGTATTTAATTTTTAATTTTTCAAAGAAACTAACAAATATTTTATATACACCAAAGAATACATTTAGCATATATGTAAGTTACAGGGCATGATCAATGGATTTAATGATTGGCTTTTATACTTTGACTCTTAACAGGTCCGTCAATGGATCTGTCTTGCATTTTTCCTGTTTGGTCCATAAATGGGGATTCTGCTGGAAGGAGGTCCCCAAGAGGTAGCTTGCTCTCCTTGTGTCTCTTCTCTAACCTTCAATCACTGCTTTTATCATCCATCTCTCTAAGAGCCAGCCTTCTTTGTTTCAAGGAATAGAAACCAAGTTCCAGGAAATAGGAGATGCCCCCATAACCACATCTGGCCATCCCACAATTCCTGTAATTGCATGTCAGTGGTCCAGTTGCATGTGTAGACCAGTTATGACATGTGTGACTCTGATTGACCCAGTTTTATTGGTCCACTGTTGGATCGAACTACCATTTCCAGAGACATAGGGTCACAGGGTATAAATGTGGCTGCTGAGGCCAGACCTGGTGATTGAAGGAAGCTTCCAGAGGAGATACACAGTTAACTGAGTACACAGTCTAAAGTTGTCCACAGTGAAATGTCCATTTCCCATTTCCTAGTGTTTTGCCTGTAGCAGTCATTTCTAGGTGAAGAATCAGAACTTCTAGCTTTCATTCAGGTGATAGCTCTGAAGTAGATATTGCATGTGGGTGTTATAAATATCGGATATTTTGCTTCAGACCTGAATTTTTTGAGAGAAAGCAGCTTATCCACGTCTTAGTGGTATAAAATGCCTGATAGTTAAGCACCATCTTATTATTGGTCATCTCTTTTCAAAACCAATTTCTGTAGGGTGAATTGGATTTTCTCTAATTTTCTAGCTGGCTCTTTGGCATTTGTGCTAAAAGTTGAAGGCTGCAGGGAAGAAACTGGCTGGGTTGTATCTACCTGGATCCTATGTTTTGATATATTTAAATATTGGGAGGAAAATATTTTGTTTACACTCATCAAGAAAAATTCCAGTGCACGAATCTGTATCTTTATCTGAAGTATGGCCAAATATATGTAGTAGTTATGGCATAAATATTCTAGATACAGAGAAAGAAATTTTTATTTTTTTCAGAGAATTTAGGGTTAAGTCAGTAAGCAAAGAGTAAGGGATCGCTTTATTTTTCAGAAGAAATTGGCTGAAGCTACCTAGCATTACCCTGTGAATCCCAACTCAAGGCAGTGGGGGAATATAATAGATCTAGTAGCAGAGAGTTATTCTATAGTAATTTGCCATTACTTTTAATGGCAAAAACCACAATTACTTTCACTCCAACCTAATACTTCCTACTTAACATACGGGGAACTTGGTGACTTCTCTGTGTCATTATGAGTACCTCACATAACACTGCAGGAAGGCATACTTGCTCAGATCTTGGACTCTGCATCACTCAGAACTGTGCTGGAATCTTGCGTCTATCTCTTTCTATTTGTGTGGTGTTGATCAATGACTCAGACTCTTTGAATTTAATTGTCTCCATCTAAAATAATGTAATAGGCTCACCCTGTGGATCATATTAATGTCGTTATGCCTTCTCAGTGAATGATAGTTACTATTACGGGGTCATTGCTGTTATTGTTGTTGCTGCTGTTACTTGGAAATTAGAGAATTCTACACTCACATTGAAGCACCAGTCACTAATTTGGGAAAGAACTCTCACTCTTCCAAAGGGACAACCAAGTTAGATACATCTGGAAAAGGGTCTTTGATGATATTAGTGTATATGTAAAGGATATTCTATATAAGCACAGATCTTGTTTTCTTCAAGCCCTCAGTCTGCTTCCAGAATATCCCAGAATCTTCAATACTGTCTTTGGCTACTCCAAGTCTCAAAGTTGACTGTCCTCCCCAACTTCCCCTTGCTCGTTAATTACTTCCACTTTCTCTCCATCAACAATACTCCTAAATCCCTTGGTGGCACGCATCTCAACTATGTGCTAGAATGAAATATAGTTATCTAGTTAACCCTAAAAGATAGATTACCTGAAAGTTTCCCAAAGAAATAATATTTTGAAATAAGAGCATATTCACAGAAATAAAGTTATAATCTCACACCGTGTTAAAGTTTTGATGAATTTCAAGTAGTGTAGGGATTGGGGTAGAAAGAAGGGTTTGAAAGGAGGAGGGATGATTTTCTAACAGTTAAAATCACACTGAAGATTTTATCCTGCTATTAGGTTACACTGATTATAAAATTATTCCTAGAGAATGAGATAGCCTCTGGACCACGCATTGCACTCTCCTCAAACATTGAGTACTTTTAATTTGACCAGCTGAAGGGGTACATTCGGCTATTCTCATTTAATCATTATGTTTCCAAATTTAGCTCTTTTCAGTAAGACTTAATACCATCAACTCTTATTAAGAAGAGGGGTAAGGCATGTGAGCTGTAACTAGCCTCTCAGTTAAAGTTGGTTTACAAGAAATATGGATCTGAATAATAACATGACCAGGAGAAAGCTTGATTAAATCATACCATAGACTTTGCTTTAGGTAGAGTCAATTTTGATAAACAGATGAAAATTGTGTGTTTATGTAAATCGTGTTTTTGTTTAAAAAATTATGTTTCCTATCTTAGCATTGTGGTGTGTTGAGACATATACAATCACAGACTTACATTACATGAAGACACACTTTTAGGAATCAGTGCTAATAAGTAACCTAAGGACTTTGATACTCAATGCTCATGAGAATTTGTTAGACAGTGGCTGCAGGAATTGATATTAAACTTAGTTTTTCTAACAAGTGGGACTCAGAGACATTAAGAGGTTCCTGCATGGCATAAGCTGTTCCATAGTCAAGCCAGGAACTGAGCCCAATCCTGGGAAAACAAAAGTTAGGCTCTTTTCAGGATACCTTATGGACCAGAGGCCAGCTTGTCTTGCTTTGCTATGCTTGGGGCATTTGCTCAGCTTGTGTATATGCTTCAACCCACCACTTCATTTCTGTTTCTATCTTCGTTTCTTGCCACATCTCATCTGCTTCTTTGTCTTACAAGAGCACCATACTATTTGTAATTTCAAGAACACATCACAATTTTTCTTTTCTTTTTCTCACAATGTTCTCACTGATAGGTTTGACCCCCAAACTCCTGCAGCTTTAATAAGGGCAATAAGTGGCTCTTTGAGCTCTGTCAATCCTATCCATCTTTTAAGATTAATTTCAGTTGCCACACCTCTAGGAAGCCTTACCTTATTTTCTGCAGGTATGCTAAAAATAGTCATGTTTATACATTAAATAATAAAGTGGATTACTCCTAATATATCATGTATATCATGCACCATACACAAAATGTAAATGACAAAAGAATGACATAAAAATTGATAGAAATAGAATTTTCTTGTATTTTCTTCCCCCACCCCAGTAGATTGTCATGTGCACTCCACTTGGGAGACCACTGCCCTAAAGCAGGTGGCTCTCAAATTTAAAAAGGGTAATTCTGTAAGCTCCATTGTGGTAATCATTTCATAGTGTATACCTATATCAAAACAACACATTGTATACCTTGGATATGCATAATTTTTATTTGTTAATTATACCTCAAGCTAAAAACAATAAATTGGAAACACACACATACACCCCCCCACACACACACACATGAATCAGCAGAAGCTCTTTGTGAAAATGCAAATTTCCAGGTTTTCCCTCAGACACTGTCTTCAGTGGAGACAAGATGGGGCCAGGAATCTGTAATTTTGAGATACTCCTCAGGTGATTCTCATGCAGAGGCTTCATAGATCACATTTTGAGAAAAACTGTTCTAGAGAAAAGAAGGTATTTGAAACCATCCCTTATTAAAATATGAGTTCATCCCAGGATTCTTCTCTTAGTAGGATTCTTGTAGTAGAAATCACATGAAGAGATGTGTATTAGTTATGTATTGCTGTGTAACAAACCATGACTAAACCTGGTGGCTTAAAATAAAATCCATCTTTTTTTTTTTTTTGAGACGGAGTCTCGCTCTGTCGCCCAGGCTGGAGTGCAGTGGCCGGATCTCAGCTCACTGCAAGCTCCGCCTCCCGGGTTCACGCCATTCTCCTGCCTCAGCCTCCCGAGTAGAAAATAAAATCCATCTTATTTGCTCATTTGCTCATGATTCTGTGGGTCAACACACGGGGCTGGTCCCAGCTGGGTTGTTCTGCTGACCTTGTTGGGGGTCACTTATTGCAGGTAGCTGTCAGGTAGGCTGAGCGCAAGTGTTCTAGGAATCCTGAGCTGTGATGTTTGCTTTCTGCTCCATGTGTCTCATCTTCTCATAGGCTGGCCTGGATTTCTTCACGTTTGTGGTTTCAGGGCAGCAAGAAAGGACAAGACCCTTCACACAGGCACCTTTCAAGCCTCTGTTTCCATCACGTTTGCTTATATCTCATTTGCCAAAGCAATTCACATGGCTAAACTCAGAGTCAACAATGTACAAGTTAATCTACCAGGGCATAAATGCGGGTAGGTGTGCATCACTGGGAGATTCATTTGTATGTAGACCACTCGCGACATAAGATAACATAACATTTTTTAATTAAATATAAATCAAATCTGTAGTACAGTCATCCCTTGGTATCCACAAAGAATTGTTTCTGGCTGGGCATGGTGGCTCACGTCTATAATCCCAGCACTTTGGGAGGCGGAGGCTGGTAGATCACCTGCGATCAGGAGTTCAAGACCAGCCTGAACAACGTGTTGAGACACTGTCTCTATTAAAATTACATTAGCCGGGTGTGGTGGCAGGCACTTGTAATCCAAGCTACCTGGGAGGCTGAGACAGGAGAATTGTTTGAATCCAGGAGGCGGAGGTTGCAGTGAGCCAAGATTGGACCACTGCACTCCAGCCTGGGTGACAGAGCAAGACAGCGTCTCAAAAAAACAAAAACAGAAATAAAAATAAACAAAAACAAAAAAGAATTGTTTCCAAGATCCACCACAGATACAAAAATCCAAGAATGCCCAAGTACTGTGGTCTGTGGATCCTGAAGATAGGAAAAGTCTGCCCTTCATCTCTGTGGGTTCCATATCCACAAATACTGTATTTTCAATTATGGTTGGTTGAATCTGTGGATGTGGAGCCCATGGATATGGAGGACCAGCTGTAATTTGGCTGACAGTACTTTACAAACAAATGTTTTCTAGAAATTACTGAGGAGACTTGAATACTATACTCCTAGATGCTTCAAATACACATTATAGAATTGGCAAAAAAAAAATATGACTTAGCTGAGGAAACTCTTCTGCATCATAGTTGTAATTAGAGAAGTAATACAAGGGTTACTCCCTCTTCAAATTCTGCTCAATAGCAACTTTTAGGTTTTCATGGAGAGGAAGCCTGATGACTGTTCGGTCAGTTGATGTCAAGCACTAAAAACCAAAGAAGTGGTTTATCCCTATGTGTGGAGTTGGCCAAGCAACGAATCTGGATAGAGAGGTGCTAACAGGAGAGTGAAATATCATGTGACATAGGATTTTAAGCATATTTGAGCTGATACTATACTTATAAGAGGAATAAAGGTTTGTGTTCATTAGTTGGTAACACCTTAGGATTTTTAAAGTAAAAAAACTACCAAGCAAAATCAAGAGGTAAAGCATAAATGGATTGTAAAGTAACATAAGATAAATTTAAGTCATATTAGCCAGTATAGGAAAGCATTAGATTTTTTTCATCCATATGTGTCTAATTTAATCTAGAAAGCTAAACTGAACATCTGTTGGGTCAATTAATCAATTTTATTTCATAAGTGTCTCCTGTTTATGTAAAGCACTGATTGTGTTACGTATGATTTTTCAAACTTAGTCAAAAGGCAAACCATCTCAATTCTTGCTTTTAAAGTTATGTTTATTAACAGGGAAAATGGTCACATTAGGGAATTTGTGGGAACCATTTATTTAATTTTGGCTCTGAATTTTATACTTTATATTTTACCTTTTTATCTTTTTGGATAATTTTGAAGTCCAAAGTCAGAGTTTTCTCAGTCTCTATTCAAGGTTCCAGGTTAATAACATTTGGTAAGAGAAAATACAATCTTTCATTTGTTTATATCAAACATGTGTGTTTAAATTAACCATGTCCAAACACTAAAGCTGTTTCTGTTCTAAAGGGATATTTTTTAACTTTCCATATTGCTCTTCTGTTTCATAAGTCTTTATTAAGTACAAAGTGTCCAGTATAAAATGAAAGATACCTTGGTCACTAATTAATTTATTTGATCCATATAGACAGCTGGACCAGAACATCTCACCCCAGAGGAACACTGTTTCGCCACTTTTAAGTGGTGAGAGCATGGATTCAAAGCTCAGTTTGGTACTGTAGAAATCATTCCCACAAAGCCAAGAAATAGGGCACTCAAAGCAAACACCAGATGAAGGGGTTATTGCCTCACAGCTAATGGGCCTCATTCCAAGGTTGATGCTTTCCTTTCATGGAGCGCAAATACAAACCTCAGTCACTGCTTCCTTTCTTTTTTTTTTTTTTTTTTTTAGGACAGGGAATACTAATTTTATTATTTTTATTTTTAATTGTTATTATTTTTTATTTTAAGTTCTGGGATACATGTGCAGAGTGTGCAGGTTTGTTACATAAGTATAACATAGGTATACATGTGCCATGGTGGTTTGCTGCACCTATCAACCTGTCATCTAGGTTTTTTTTTTTTTTTAATTTATTTATTATTATTATTATACTTTAAGTTCTAGGGTACACGTGCATAGCGTGCAGGTTTGTTACATATGTATACTTGTGCCATGTTGCTGTGCTGCAACCATCAACTCGTCAGCACCCATCAACTCGTCATTTACATCAGGTATAACTCCCAATGCAATCCCTCCCCGCTCCCCGCTCCCCGTGATAGGCCCCGGTGTGTGATGTTCCCCTTCCCGAGTCCAAGTGATCTCATTGTTCAGTTCCCACCTATGAGTGAGAACATGCGGTGTTTGGTTTTCTGTTCTTGTGATAGTTTGCTAAGAATGATGGTTTCCAGCTGCATCCATGTCCCTACAAAGGACACAAACTCATCCTTTTTTATGGCTGCATAGTATTCCATGGTGTATATGTGCCACATTTTCTTAATCCAGTCTGTCACTGATGGACATTTGGGTTGATTCCAAGTCTTTGCTATTGTGAATAGTGCCGCAATAAACATACGTGTGCATGTGTCTTTATAGGAGCATGATTTATAATCCTTATCTGACAAAGGGCTAATATCCAGTTAGAATGGCGATCATTGCTTCCTTTCATTCCCCACTCCCTGCCTTACCCGCTTCTCTTTTCTGCTGAAATCCATTTTCACTGTGATGATCCAGAGTAGGAATGGGTGCAATGTATACATGTCTAAATGAGGCTGAGTACTGCATCTGCAACATACCTTGAGTGAGGGCCTACAATACACCAGGCATATTTTTAGATGCTGAGGATACAATTGTGGAACATCACAAGGTCCTTGCCCTCAAGGGACTCGCATTCTCTTGCGAGAGACAGACAGTGTATAATTCTATAGATTGGTGAGTATTTTGCATCAAATAGAAACCAGACTTAGGGGACAATGTGATGGTGGTTATTATTTTAGTTGCATGGCTAGGAAATATCTTTCTGAGGAGGTAATATTTTAGCATAAATATGAATAAAATGAAATAGAAAGTCATGTGTAAATTGAGGAGAGGGGAATTCCAGGCAGGGGAAATGGCAACAGCCTAAGCCTAAGATGTGAGTTTGCTTTGGTGGAGTGGAGTGAAGCGTGGTAGCCAAGAATCAGATCACATGAGATCTTGCAGGCTGTAGTAAGGAATTTAGACCTGATTCTAAATGAAGGTCATATGATCAAATTTACATTTTAACTATTTCACTTAAGACCCCCACTTTAGCTAATAATAATACAGCTCCAGTTTATTGAGCAATTCCTTCATGGCTGCCATTGTTTAGTTTTACATATTATTTTCTTTCATCTTTGCAATAACTCTATTAGGAGATAGTCTAGCCTTATAGATGGGAAAATAGAAGAACAAGGGGTTTAATAAACGATTTGTCTCTGCTAATAACTGATTGAGCTGGGATTCAAGCCCAGGGCTGTCTTGCCCTAAAGCCCACACTCATTTCACCACAATGCTGTTTCTTCTACATAAGGAATCCTATAGAGACAAAGTATCCAAGGAAACCAAGAATGACTTGGGTATTGATCTGTATATTGATGGCAGGAGAAGGATGAAAAGATTCTAAATTCCTAAGCATGAGTCTTCTATACTAGCCTTGAGCTGAAAGTTGCATGGGAGAAAAATAAACTTCTGTCTTATTTTGGAGGTCTCTATAACAGGGGCTGAATCTAGATTGTAAACAATACAGAGCTCTAATACTTGAGAACAAAGTTTCCATTTAGTATAACTCTCCTTTGCCATCCACGATTATCATATACTGTTCTTTACATTGTAGGTGTTTTTAAAAAAATGTATATTTAAAAGTATATTTTCAAAACATTGATTTCTAGTTTTGTCAAAATCATATATGTACATAGATTTAACAGTGCTATAAGGCTTATCATAAAATAGCTGTCTTCTGCCTCTTCACCAACCTGCTCCCAATTGCATTCCCCATTTCCAAAGGCTAACACTTCTAATTCTTTGTATTGTTTTTCTCTGACTTTTATCTCTATGTTTCAAATAATGTGCTTACACTGCTATTTTTTGATTCTTCAGTTGAAAGATAGGATTTTGTTCTTTTATAACACTCCCAACACACACACACACACACACACACACACACACGTAGACACAACACAGATATCTTTCTTCTCATCTCCTCAGTGCATTTCTATTACTATTTTGTTTTAAATCAACCTTCAGGGTTTACATTCTTTTATAAATTATATTGCTTTATAGTCATAATATGGCTGTGCATTCCAAATACATCCAAAAATCTATATACTTCTCATCCTCTTATATTATCCGTCCAAGACACCCTCATTTTCCAAATTTTTGCAGTAGCCTGTTAACTGGTCTGTCTACTTCTGCTCTTTTCTACCTACTGAAAATTTGCAGCACACCAGTCAGAGTGAGCTCCAAAACTCTCATATCATATCTGGGCAGTCCTGTTCAAAACCCTTCAATGGCTTCTCATTCATTCAAAGTAAGAGCAGGGGCCTTGCAATGGCAGTTGAGTTCCCAGATGGAGCACCGCCTGCCCCCACCCACCTCTCCAATCTCACATCATCTTCTGTCACTCTTACTAATCTTTTTCAGCCACACTGGTCCCCATAATGGTCCTAAAAAATTCCAACTCTGTTGCCCCCTCAAGGACTTATTTTCTTTCCTTTAAGACTCCACTTTCAGATGCCCCATAGCTCAATCCTTCACATCTTTAAAGTTCAGTGCAAATGTACATTTTATATAAAAAATACCTGCTTCTCATAGCAAGCCTTTTCCCCTCTTGCTTTATTTTTCTCTGATTTACTTGATATAGTTACTTGATATTTATTTATTGTCTGTATCCACACACTCTAATAAGTGCTGATTACATATCTGTTGAGTGAATAAGTTGGCTGATACTTGAGTAATGTAGTATACTACTCTTCTTTTCTTTTGCAACTGTTTCACTGCCTTGGTGTTAATACCACTTCTGTTTGTTAGATTGTTTGGTTTTCTAAATATTTAGTCACTTTAGGCTAAATTATGCTGAGATAATAAATAACCCCTAGGTCCCAGAAGCTTATAACAGTGAAGGCTCATTTCTTGCTGGGTTATTTTCCATGTCAAAATGGCTACTGATATCCCCCAGGTTCCCGTTTCCTAGGACCTGGGATGAAGGAGCAGTCTTTATCTAGGACCTGCTGGACTCCTGGCAGGGAGAAAAGAATGAATGCAAAAATTCTGTCATAGCTTTTCAAATTTCCATACAGAAGTGGCTGTGCTACTTTTGCTTGCATTGCATTGGCCATTCCTGACATCGATAATTCAGAAAATGTGCTTTTCCCCTAGAGCAGAGTATTAGGGAGACACAGCAATATTTTTGAACAAATAACACCGTCTACCACAGTATCACCACTTCTTTCCCAAACTTTCTCACACGATGACACCATGCTTTTCAACAGGATTAAACACAGTAGGTAATTTTCTTCTGGAGACATCCTTCCTGGAGCATCTGGCCTCCAATGTGGACTCTTGACTTCTAGTCCTGCTACTCATATGTCATCCTAACACATCCTGGGTATTTTCTTTCTCTCTTTCCTGCACTTGATCCCATAGCTCCTAGTCTTTCACCTTCTTGGTGTCCTCTCTAGACTTGGGGGATCACATCCTCCAGTTGCTTTCTGAGAAAAAGAATTTCTCCACAGCAGTACATTTTAGAGGACCTTTGATTTTTGTTAATGTCTCTATCTTCATACTTGATTAATCATACTTCCAGATTATAATTCATGTTACCTAAAAATATTATGTAAGAATTGTAAATTCTAGGCTAGAAATAATTATGCCTATTTTGAAGGCATTACTTCATTTACTTTTAGTATTCAGGGTTGAGCACCTGAGGTCATTCTGATACTAAAGTTTTGAATGTTTTCCTCTCATCCCATCTCTGACAAGCTTTTAGGATTTTTTCTTTTATCATTAGTATTTGGGAATTTCATGCTAATGTACTATAATCATCAGTTTTATTCAGGAATGTAGAATCAAGTATTCTGTATCATCTATATATTTCTAGATTGTTTCAAGGAGGAAGGGGTTTAATAGTTTGGGTTATAAATTTGCAAAACTTTGGAAAACTGAGTAGTGAAAGTGAGTAAGTATAGGTCCCTCAGGAAGGTGGCAATTATGAATCTCAGCTTTCTGCAACACCAAAGTGTATGGTCCTCAAGAAGAATCTAAAACTGTGGGGAAAACTCCACTTTTGCCAATACCTGTGAGCCACTCCACAGCCACTGCCCAGGAATAATAGTTTTCCCTTCTCTTCTGCCTTCCAGTCTCTCATAGTGCTTCTCACTGGCAAAACTTAACCAAAATCCTGAGGTAAGGGAACATGGGAAATATAGTTTCCAGGCCCTATGCCCATGGTGGAAGAAAGAACTTAGAAAGGTAGGGATGACCCTTTGCACCAGTTGCCTTGATTCAGTCCGTTATTTATTCCGCTTGCACTTGGTGAGCTTTCTAATCTGGAAACCCAAGCCGTAGGAAGTTTTACTGACTTCCTTATTTGATAAGCTCGTAACTTATTTTTTCTTGGCTATATTTTTTAGGAAATCATATCAATCAATTGTTGAAAACTGGAGTGCTTCATTTTTGTAATCATACTCTCTTCTTTCCCATTTTTTTCTTTATATTTTATTTTTTAAAGGTATTTCTATTGAATTTCTTGAGTTTTCACTCTATTGAATTTTCAAGTATATATATTATATGTATATAAGTCTAATATATGTTATATGTATAATATATAAATTCTGTATATTAAATACAACTTAATATAATTATCTATAATTTAATTTTCAAAGGCAATTTATGTTCTTAGTCTATTTTTGATGGCATTCTCTTCTTGTCTAATGGATACAATATTTTAAAATGTATTCAAGTATGTTCGTTATAGCTTAAAATAAAACTTTCTATGAATTACCTGTTTCCTTTTTGTAGGTGCTATTCACTAACATTTTCACATTTCTGCCTTCTTCATACATGGTAATATGCTGCTTTGGGTTCCTGTGTTGTTGAATGGAACCATATGACCACTTCAGGGCAATTGTATTGAGCAGAAAGAACATGTGTCACTTTCAGTCCAGAGAATTTAACTGCTCATTGCAGCATCTCCAGTTTTTTCCCTGTACCTGGCATGGTGATTGACCAGGCTCAAGAGGATGGTTGCTCTACCCATCTAGGTCACTGAGTTACTATAATGTGCAGAGCCTGCCTGGTAACCCATGATGAGCACATAGCAGAGAAGAAAACCCAGTTGTCATAATTTTATACTGCTGAAATTTCAAGTTTGTTGTGTAGCATAAACTTGCCTATATTTAATAATTAAGACAGGGATTTCACTTTGTTTTGCTTTGGTCTTATTTTTCAGACTATATAAATTTCTCAAATGCCTAGCGATCCTTGGCTGTTCTTTTGGATTTGACAGTGAGGCTTGAAAAGCTGATACATACTTAGTGGATGTGGACAGGCTTTTCACCAGGCTGAATACACAGGGATGTGACTGCTGTGCATGCCTTGAGCCTGCAGTTGGCTGGTATTTCCAGAGGAATTCTCCACAATTCTACTTGGTGGTGAAAAGGAGATGAGAAATGTAAATCTGGACTCCAGCTTTCTGAAAACCCAGAGGAGGAAATTTGGAGTCCTCACTCTGAAGTCAGTATGCGTCTCCTTAACATTCCCTGTTTTCTGCCTGATTTCTCACCCTTTTGGGTATTCCCAAGTTGGAGTCTTGCTATTTCTTCCCAGAGAATTAACCTCCTCTCTTTTAGTAGGTTTGGCAAAAGGTTTGTTATCTGGGAGCACGGGATAAGGGATAGGAGTTAGATAGGTTCTAACTTTTAGATATACAGACTTTCAATCAGTTCTCTTATATTTAATTCCACCCTAATCTTCCAAATCCGAAATCCTTTGGCACCTCAAAAGCCATGTATCTTCTCCTGCAGGGCATTTCAGGATTCTGTCTTTCCAAAAATCTATTGACATTTCTTGTTTGTTGTTATTTCCTCTCTTGTTCTCTTTTTCTTTGTGGATTTATAGCATTATTTTCTTACTGCTTTAGTAGTGTTATTTGATAAAGAAATGGTGATAACTCTGTTCTATCTTACACTTTTAACCATATATCCCTCAAAAATGCATGCTCTTCTTAGTGTAACTTGACTTAAAACTTCTGCCAGTCTTCAACAAAGTGAGAACCCCAATTGCATTTTATGCCATCCAGCTGTGCGTTTACTATGGTTACTATTCCCTGACTATTAGGCTACGCAGCAGACAGAAAAAAGTTATGTTAAGTGATACCCCATGGCAGGTACTTTGTTATAGAATTTATTTATCATTGACATTTAATTCCTATAGCATAAAATTCACACTATTAAATTTTAAAAATGTAAGTATAATGCATAAAATTTAGTGATTTCTATTATAGCCACAAATTTGTGCAACTTGCTATGTGCTTTCTACAGACTTCATTTCATTTAATCCTATCAATCTTAACAGTAGCTGTATTACTCTGTTCTCATGCTGGTATAAATAACTACTTGAGACTGGGTAATTTATGAAGAAAAGAGGTTTAATTGATTCACAGTTCTTCAGTCTTAACAAGAGGCATTTATGGAAGGCCTCAGGAAAGTTACAATCATAGCAGAAGGTGAAGGGGAAGCCAGCACCTTCTTTACATGGCAGCAGGAGAGAGGGTGAAGGGGGAAGTGCCACACACTTCTAAATCATCAGATCTCATGAGAACTCATTTACTATCATGAGAACAATAAGGGGAAAATCTGCCCACATGATACAATCACCTTCCACCAGATCCTTTTCCCAACACTAGGAATTATAATTCAATATGTGTTTTGGATAGGGACACAGACCCAAGCCATATCATTACTCCCCGGTCTTTCCCAAATCTAATGTCCTTTTCACATTTCAAAACACAATCATGCCTTCCCAATAGTCCCCCAAAATTTGCATTCTTTTCAGCACTAACTCAAAAGTCCAAGTCCAAAGTCTCATCTGAGACAAGACAAGTCCCTTCTGCCTATGAGCCTATAAAATAAAATAATAAAAAAGATACTTACTTCCAAGATACAATGAGGGTACAGGCATTTGATAAATGCTTCTATTCCAAAAGGGATAAATTGGGCAAAACAAAGGGACTACAGGCCCCATGCAAATCTGAAACCCAGCAGGGCAATCATGAAATCTTAAGACTTCAAAATAATCTCCTTTGACTTCATGTTTCACATCCAAGGCACCCTAATTCAAGGGGTGGGCTCCCAAGGGTGGGCAGCCCTGCCCCTGTGGTTCTGCAGGGTACAGTCCCCTTGGCTGCTTTCAAGGGTTGGTGTTGAGTGTCTGCAGCTTTTCCAGGTACACAGTGCAAACTGTTGGTAAATCTATCATTCTGGGGTCTGGAGGACAGTGGCCCTCTTCTCATAGTTCAACTAGGCAGTGCTCCAGTGAGGACTCTGTGTGGGAGCTCCAACCCCACTACACAGTGCAAACTGCTGGTGAATCTACCATTCGGGGGTCTGGAGGACAGTGGCCCTCTTCTCGTAGCTCAACTAGGTAGTGCCCCAGTGGGGACTCTGTGTGTAAGCTCCAACCCCACATTTCCCCTCTGTATTTCCCTAGTAGAGGTTCTCCATGAGGGCTCTACCCCTACGGCAGACTTCTGCATGGACATCTAGGCATTTCCATACATCCTCTGAAATCTAGGTGAAGGTTTCCAAACCTCAGCTCTTCCCTTCTGTGTACTCACAGGCCCAACACCACATGTAAGCTGGCAAGGCTTGGGGCTTTCACCCTGTGAGGCAATGGCCCAAGTTTTATCTTGGCCCCTTTTAGCCACAGCTGGAACCAGAGTGGCTGGGACACAGAAGCCATGTCTTGAGGCTGCACAGAGCAGCAAGGTCCTGGGCCTGGACCACAAAACTTTTTCCTTCCTAAGTCTCTGGGCCTGTGATGGGAGAGGCTGCCACAAAGGTCTCTGAAATGAACTGGAGCCATTTTATCCATTGTCTTGGCTGTTAAAATTTGGCTCTTCTTTACTTATGCAAATTTCTGCAACCAGCTTGAATTCCTCCCCAGAAAATAGAAGGGCTGCAAATTTTCCAAACTTGTATACTTCATTTTCCTTTTAAATATGTTATCTTTGTTTATGCAAATGAGCATAGGCTTTTAGAAGCAGCCAGGCCACATATTGAATGGTTTGCTGCTTAGAAATTTCTTCTACCTGATACTCTAAATTATCTGTCAAGTTCAAAATTCCACAGATCCCTAGAGCAAGGGCACAATAACACCAGTTTTTTTGCTAAAGCACAGCAAGTGACCTTTGCTTCAATCCCCAATAAGTTCCTCATCTCTATCAGAGGCCACCTCAGCCTGGGCTTCACTATCTATGTCACTATCAGCATTTGAGTCACAACCATTCAATAAGTCTCTAGGAAGTTGCAAACTTTCCGTCATCTTCCTGTCTTCTGATCCCTCCAAAGAGTTCCAGCCTCTGCCCATTACCCAGTTCCAAAGTTGCTTCCACATTTTCAGGTATCTTCATAGCAATGCCCCATTTCCCTGGTACCAATTTAATGTATTAGTCTATTCTGACACTGCTTTAAAGAACCACCTGAAGGCCAGGCGCTGTGGCTCACGACTGTAATCCCAGCACTTTGGGAGGCCAAGGTGGGAGGATCACGAGGTCAGGAGATCCAGACCATCCTGGCCAACTGGTGAAACCAGTATCTACTAAAAATACAAAAATTAGCTGAACATCGTGGAGTGTGCCTGTAATCCCAGCTACTCGGGAGGCTGAGGCAAGAGACTTGCTTGAACCAGAGAGTTGGAGGTTGTAGTGAGCTGAGATTGCACTACTGCACTCCAGCCTGGCAACAGAGCGAGACTCTGTCTCAAAAAAAAAACAAAAAAACAAAACAAAACAAAAAAAGCAAAGGACCACCTGAGACTGGGTAATGTATGAAGAAAGAGGTTTAAGTGACTCAGAGTTCCACAGGCTTAACAGTAAGCATGGCTGGGAGGCCTCAGGAAACTTACAGTCGTGGCAGAAGGTGAAAGGGAAGCAAGCCCATCATACCATATTGGAGCAAAAGACAGACAGAGAGCAAAGGGGGATGTGCTATATACTTTTAAATCATCAGATCTCATGAGAATTCACTCACTGTCATGAGAACAACAAGGGAGAAGTCTGCACCCAAGATCCAATCACCTCCCACCAGGGCTGTCCCCCAACATTGGGGATTACAATTCAACCTGAGATTTGGGTGGGGACACAGAAACAAACTGTATCAGTAGCTATCATTACCACCGTTTCTGTGACAACCACACTGGATCAGGCTCAAAGAGACTAAGAGGCTTGCCCAAAACCTCACATGTAGGAAGGACGGGTAATGTATTTGAACAAAAGTCTATCTGTCTCCAAAGTCCAAGATTTTCCCACTTACTCACTTACTCAATCGCTTACTAAGTCCCACTTACTCACTTAGAAATAGTGAGTTTTCATCATGTTCTTGATTGTACCAGTGAACCTAGAGAGGTATTATTAAACCCTTTTGTCCAGTTCTCTCATTCAGATGATGGAAAAAAAAGTAACTACCATCACACTTTTACATTTGTATTGAACTCTCTTTCTGAGCTCCAAATGTATTGCTTCACTTGATTCAAATGGAAATGATGGGAATTTAATATGTAGCACTAAGCAAATGTAATAAAATTCATATCTATGTAAATTAAATGAAAGATAATGTAGCTAAACTGAATGTTAGATGGGTTCATCCAAAATTATGTTTTCCTCTCTATTCCTGTAGGATCTCAGGTCAGTGACTTTATACTCTTTTTTCTTTCTTTCTTTTTTTCTTTTTTTGAGACAGAGTCTTGCTCTGTCACCCAGGCTGGAGTGCAGTGGTACCATCTCAGCTCAGTGTAATCTCCACCTCCTGGGTTCAAGCGATTCTCCTGTCTCAGCCTCCCGAGAAGCTGGGATTACAGGCATGCACCACCATGCCCGGCTATTTTTCTTTCTTTCTTTCTTTTTCTTTTTTTTTTTTTTTGGTATTTTTAGTAGTGACAGGGTTTCGCCATGTTGGCCAGGCTGATCTCGAACTCCTGTCCTCAGGTGATCCACCCATGTCAGCTTCCCAAAGTGCTGGGATTACAGACGTGAGCCACTGCACCTGGCGGACTTTACACTTTTTATAAAACTCATTTAAAATCAGGCTGAGAGTAAAGAGCTCTGACTCTGCTAGAGAGGCTTGCAGTATAGACTAAAAGTTCTCAGAATATAATACTTAGTGTAATCTTTTCTTTGATGACAACTTTTATACATTTTACAGATAATCCCCTGATATCACCTTCTGAGAGTCTTATTACAAAAACTTCATGTTCATTCATTAATGTGTGCCATTGAGGAAGAAGCACATAATCCCAATGTTTATGTGAGACGTGCCACTATTCCCTGGGCATATTGCAGTCATGGTAACAGGAATTAAAGGCACCAATGTTATATTTCATGTAACTGATCTGTGGCCTTATTTCTGTTTGGAGGCGTGCTTATGCCATTAGTATCTGTTATCAAAAATTTCTGTTGAAGGGAACGAGAATACTCCCCTATCCCCCTACCTCCAAAAAATAAGTGACTAGAGTAAATATTATTGATGAAAACAGATGATCTTCTGCTTTAAGTAGCTTACAATACCGATTGAAGTGATCAATATGGAGCAATGGCTCTCAGACCAGCAGCATCAGAATCACCTGGGACCTTGTTAGAAGTGGAAATTCATAATTGGCCCCAGACTTACCAAATCAGACACTGTGGGGTGCAGTACAATATTCTGATTTGACAGGCTCTCTAACGTGGTGATTCTGACACCTGATAAAGTTTGAGACCTGTTCTGGAGAGTAATGTAAACATGAAGATGCCAACATAAGTGTAACAAATAATCATATAGAGGTAGCAATATATTCAAATTATTTTGTAGCAGTATTCTACAGTATTATCATAAGATAATTGTGTCTGAATGAAACTGAAGGTCATATTTGATCCCAGCCTTCACATAAAATCAGTCATATGTCTAAACAAAAGACAACAGATTTCTATTTTCTCACTGATGTAAAGAATGGAGATTGCTCTGTTGCCCCCATATCTACTTTATACTAGGTGTCATGTGGGCTAGAAAAACCTGATAAGATCTAATTTATAACTCAAGATCCAATTTATAACCCAATTTACACATGAAACCAAAGGAAAAATAACAAAGATGCTAATTATGAACTGCATTTTATGATGTGAAAAGCAATGACTAACTTTATATCTACTACATTCTTTTATATTTTAGTTTATTCTCCAATGAATATAGATTAATTGTTCTTAATGATTGCTAAAGTGATACTACTGTGATCACAGACTGGAAGTTTTCTGAGAGCTCATCTGAACTGTATATCACACCAGACTTACATAATGTATTCGTTTAGTTAAAATGTAATATGTATTCATTATTGCATCTTTGGGAAATACAGAAAATTATATGGAAAATAAGTTAACTGTAAGGCCCCCAGAATTAACCAATATTAATACTTTACATACAGTCTTTCAGTTTTTTATCTATGCATTTCAATGGAATTGATGTATGGTACTTACAACTTTGTATTCTTTGGTTAATTAGCCTAGCTCATATATCATAATTTTTTATGTTGTTAAGAAATCTTCACAATTATTACTTTATACAATCACATAATATGCCAATATATACATATACCATGATTTACTTATGTACTTATAATTTGGGGAATTAGAACTATTTATTTCATTTCCTTTTTCTTTTCTTTCTTTGCAATTATGCAATTATATATGTCTGTGATGAACATCTTTGCACATAAGTCTGTGTCTAAAGTTTTGGTCAGTTATATTATATAGTTTCCCATGCATAGAATTATTAGGCATGGGACCATCAATATTTAAAAAACCACTTGAGACTTATTGCTAATTTTTATCTACAATACTGTATTAATTTATATGCTTGTTGGCGTTTGTTCAGAGGTCCTGTCTCATTTATCTTCACCAGCAAGGTTTTCATCTTGTTTTACTTGTAAGTAGGCGGATACAGGAGGATTGCTTGAGTCTGAGATTGCTTAAGATCCAGGCTAGTCAGTTTAAGACTAAGCCTAGTCAACATAGTGAGACCCCATTTGGGAAAAAAAAATTAACCAGGCATTGTGGTGTGCGCCAGTAAGCCCAGCTACTCCGGGAGGCTGAGGTGAGATGACTTGACTAGAGTTTGAGGGTGCTGTGAACTATGATCATGCCACTGCACTGGGTGACAGAGAGACTTCATCTGTAAAGATTAGTATTATTATAAAAGTTGTTATTTTTGTTACATTAATATGCATTTATTTCATTACTAATTAGGTTGAGCACATGTTCAAATATTTATTAACTCTATTTGCTTTTTAAAGAATTCTTTTTTCATATTCTTTGTCTGTTTATTAGAGTCTGATTGCTTTTCTTTTTTTTTATTTCCAACTTTTATTTTAAGTTCAGGAGTACATGTGCAGGATGTGCAGGTTTGTTACATCAGTAAATGTGTGCCATGGTGGTTTGATGCACAGGTCATCCCATCATCTAGGTATTAAGCCCAACATCCATTAGCTATTCTTTCTGATGCTCTCCCTCCTCCCACCCCACACTTTCTGACAGGCCCCAGTGTGTGTTGTTCCCCACCATGTGTCCTTGTGTTCTCATAATTCAGCTCCCACTTACAAGTGAGAACATGCAGTATTGGGTTTTCTGTTCCTGTGTTAGTATGCTGAGGATAATGGCTTCCAGCTTCATCTATGTCTCCACAAGGGACATAATCTCATTCTCTTTTATGGATGCATAGCATTCCATGGTGTATATGTACCACATTTTCTTTACCCAGTCTATCACTGATGGGCATTTGGGTTGATTCCACGTCTTTGCTATTGTGAATCGTGCTGTAATGGACATACATGTGCCTGTATCTTCATAAAAGAATGGTTTATCTTCCTTTGTGTATATACCCAGTAATGGGATTGCTGGGTCAAATGGTATTTCTGCCTCTGGGTCTTTGAGAAATCACCACACTGTCTTCCACAATGGTTGAACTAATTTACACTCCCACCAGCAGTGTAAAAGCATTCTGTTTTCTCCACAACCTTGCCAGTATCTATTGCTTTTTGACTTTTTAATAATAGCCATTCTGACTGGTGTGAGATGGTATCTTGTGCTTTTGATTTGCATTTCTCTAATGATCAGTGATGTTCAGCTTTTTTTTATATGTCTGTTGGCCTCATGTATGTCTTCTTTTGAGAAGTGTCTGTTCATGTCCTTTGTTTAGCTAGAAAGAAGTAAAGTTTGTTTAAGTTCCTTGTAGGTTCTGGATATTAGACTTTTGTCAGATGAATAGATTGCAAAATTTTTCTCCCTTTCTGTAGGTTGTCTGTTCACTCTGATGATAGTTTCTTTTGCTGTGCAGAAGCTCTTTAGTTTAATTAGATCTCATTTGTCGATTTTTGCTTTTGTTGCAATTGCTTTTGGTATTTTTGTTATGGAATCTTTGCCTGTGCCTATGTCCTAAATGGTATTGCCAAGATTTTCTTCTAGGGTTTTTATAGTTTTGGGTTTAATCTGTCTTGAGTTGATTTTTGTATATGGTGTAAAGAAGGGGTTCAGTATCAATTTTCTGCATAGTGATTTTTGGAACTTTAATGGATAATTTTTCTCTAATAAGAGTATTGAGATTTTGGTCTATATTAAATAATAATATTAATAAAAATGGGGACAGTCAATTATAAACCCAAGCAAAATTCAATATAAAGGCTTGTTTGCAAAGAGTGTCTTCCCAGACTGCTCAGTATCCTGTGCACAATCAAAACACCTATTCAGCTACAAGACATCCCTTTATCTCAATCTCTGTTACAATCCTTCACCAAGACCTGTCATACTGCTTTCTCAGCATCTTCAATCCATCAACTTTACTTCTCTCTAGCTAAACCATCTTCAACTCTCACCTGAACTAGTTCAAGAATTTCCTGATTCCTGGAATTATATCTGGCCTCAGTTTAACAAAAATATTATATCCCCTCCCCCTGCTCAAGCTTAAAGCCTTTCAGAGTTCGTCTATTGTCCTTAGGATTAAGAAAAAGCTTCTTTTATATCTGTCTTCTCTAGTTTTATTCAGTGCTAGCTTTTCCCCTTTTCCTGGGCCCATCACAGTCTTCTTTGATTTCTTATTACCTTTCCTTCTTTGGTTACAGGGCCTTTGCTAGTGTTCATCCCTCTTCCTAGAATATTCACTAGCATCCTCATCCCTTCACACTCCCTTCACCTTATTGACTCCTAGCATTTCACAACTTTCACTTCTCAGCCCAAAGTTCTTCCACCCCCAAACATCTAGGCTAGGTTCCTTTGATATGTGCATTCAGAGATCTGTGTTCTATTCCACTGGGGTACTTTTCTTATTGCAATTATATATTACAATGAATTTGATTAATATTTGTCTTTCTCACTATGTGGCTAACTTTGTATCTTCATGACAAGAAGAACAAGGTGTTCACTAAAGTTAGGCTCCTACCCTCACAAAGAGACTGGAAAATAGAGGTGCCGTCTTCCTTGATGACTCCATTTCAAAGAGTTGATTTCCAGGTCCTTGAGAAAGACATTCTTGCATTTACTGGTGGCAAGAGGCTTTTTAAAATATTTACATCTCAAAGGGGTAGATAAAGCATTTATAAATGTAAGTTTTCTAAAGCAAATGCTCTAAGAAAAGAGAGGTCAGTGTCTAGAGTTAGGGAGAAGCCTGTCTAAAGTTCAGCCAAACCGCAGGGAACCTTAGGGCTGTCTTGGCTGTTCACTATCACACAAGCTGCCTCCCTACCTGCTGCTCAGGAGGCTTGTGACTGGGCTGAGGGACTGCGACTGTTGATCAGCAGTCGTTTCCAAGCAGTGACTCTGTTGGGTTGTGGGTGTGGGTGTAGGTGTGGCTTTTTTGAGACAGAGTCTTGCTTTGTTATCCAGGACGGAATTCAGTGGCACTATCTCAGCTCACTCTAACCTCCGCCTCCTGGGCTCAAGTGATTTTCACACCTCAGCCTCCCAAGTAGTTGGGACTACCAGTGTGAACCACCATGCCCAGCTAATTTTTGTATTTTTAATAGTAGAGACAGGGTTTCACCATGTTGGCCAGGCTGGTCTTGAGTTCCTGGTCTCAAGTGATCTGCCTGCCTGGGTCTCCCACAGTGCTGGGATTACAGGCATGAGCTACCATGCCTGGCCAAGCCTATGGTACCCGATATTCCCAGGTGGTCTCCCATGAAAGTACTAACCAGACACAACCCTGCTTAGCTTCCAAATTCAGACAAGATCAGGTCTGTTCAGGGTGTCTGAGACTTCTTTATATTCTGAGATTCTGCCCTAGAATGACTGCATCTTCTGATCTTCCTCCCTTCAAATTCCTCCTCTTTTCATTCATTTTCATTTTACTTCTCTTCTTCCCTTTAGGCTGATCTTATCTAATATCTTGAAAGCTTTTTATTTTTTAAATGACCCTGTACAGATGTCTCCAAGAAAATAATCTTTGTCTTGAATTTGGTTCAGGCATTTTTTGAATCTTTGTTAGTAATGCAGTTAAAAAGCTGGAGAGAGGGAAAAGGGCGCTCTGGGTGTGTGGGTGTGTGTGTGTGTGTGTGTGTGTGTGTGTGTGAGAGAGAGAGAGAGAGAGAGAAAGGGGTTAGAAACATCACATACATCCAGATTCATACCATGAGATGTAACCTTGCCTCACACTCAGGAAGCCAAATCCTTTTTAGGGTCTTCTGGGGTTCTGCCTACCCTAACTCCTAATCAAACTCCCTTTCCAAAAGTAGTATTTGCTCTGTAAAAACTCTTCTCCCAATCTCTACACTGTATTTCCATTGATAGTTTAGATAACCCCGTGCCTCACCCCCAAAGTGTGTTCTTCACCCTAGGGCCCATTCTTTTCTCCCCACAGATATCAAATATTTACTGAGAACTGGGAAAGCTGCAACCATGAACAAAACAGAGACAGCCAACCCAACAATAATTTTCCACCCTCACAGAATTTATATTTTAGTGGAGAGATACTGATAATAAAATAATAAGTAAATGGTTCAGTAGAGTCAAAAGTGAGAAGTACTACAGTAAAATAAAATCAGAGAGGGAGCTGAGGAAGTACCGAGAGAGGTAACAGTTTTGCCCAGAAGGCAGTCGGGCTAAGCCTCATTAACATGATATTTGAGTACAGACTTAAAGGAGATGGGTGACTGGAGGAAGAGAGTTCTGGGCAGTTTCTCAACCTTGGCACTGTTGACATATGGGGCTAATTCTTTGTTGTGGGGGCTGTGCTGTGTGCATTGTTGGATACTTAGCTGCATCTCTGGCCCTACCCACTTGATGCCAGTAGCATTCCTTCCCAAGTTGTGAAGATCAAAAA
The DNA here is from genome assembly GCF_000951045.1 of Mandrillus leucophaeus. NCBI lineage: Eukaryota > Metazoa > Chordata > Mammalia > Primates > Cercopithecidae > Mandrillus > Mandrillus leucophaeus. The sequence continues at coordinate 915,300 of NW_012098721.1, read as the reverse complement.
TGGCCTCAGACATTGCCAAATATCCCCTGGGGTAGAGGTATAATAAATGCTTGTTGACTAATTATTTTCTGAGCCTCCTTCAGTGTCTCCATCATCATCTGAAGAAGAAAAAACAGATATAATGTAGTAATATGTTTTCTTTTTTATTAATAGAAAGATTACTTCCTGGTTCTCGTGTATCATAATAATCTTGTATCTCAGTCTCCCTAGTCTCCTGGGAGAGCCAGAGTTTGGTTTATTCTGTCTCTTCCTCCTTCTTAATTTAATCTTAATACCTTTCTCTCTGTATATTCAACACTATTTGTTACTCCTTCTTCTTTTTCTTCTTTAGTTCTCGCAAACTTACCTGTTAGGATTCCTCTAGTGAGATCTCTGGTGCTTGTCACTAGAGTAAGATCAATTCTGTGAATCTCAGAAAACTTTAATAGATTCTCAAATATGTGAGAATAAGAAAAGGGCAGAGGAGAAAAAAGAGGAATGGAGGAAGAAGGGATTGATGAAGAGAAAGAAGATGAAAGAGAAAGGGATTATTTAGAGTAGACAATTTAGCCCATTATTATAACTAATTGAAAAGCAACAGCCCCTGTGTATTGAAGAACATACTGGTGATGAATATTTAATTTTCACTTTGGTGATTAATTTGGTTTGACCTGTTTATCCACTCATCTGATTTTTAGATTAAACTCCAATTTTTACCAATATGCAATTACCTTTATTATCTGGCAGTTATAAATCAATAAGCAATAACATCCTTGCCTGAAAGAATATCCCAATCTCTGAACTCCCTAACACTTTATTTTTCATTATCTCACTATACTTATCACTCATTCTCTTTTTAGTCATTATTGGAATGTGTATCTCCTCTCTTCTATTAGATTACACAAAGATAGGAACTTTATCTTGCATACCTTTCTATAAGCCCTTAGGTACCCAGTTTACTCAATAAGTTCTACATTCTCAGGAAACAATAGAAAAATAGCATAAGGTAGCAACTTATATTTCCTGACCCTAAATCACCCTATTAAATATACTTTCACGTAAGTCTTTTCTGATCTGCTTCCTGAATGGCCACCATCCTCCTACCCAAGGCTAAACTTCTGGTGCTTGCCCTGGTTCTGAGCCTCTCTCACCTCTCAGTAGACATCTCTCCATAATGTATTCCTTTCCTCTCTTTTATTTTTACCCTTTCTCTCTTTACTGGCTTACTGGATAGGTGAAATGTTTGTCTTAACTATTTTTCAAACAAAGGGAGGAAAATGAGGGGAAGCGAAGTAGATGGATGCGGCAAGGAGCAGGAACAGAAGGTTTCCGTTTCCCTAATGACCAGGCCCTTCAGCGCTGAAACATGGAGTCCTTATCTTCAGATTGTTTTTTCTTTGAGCATTCTTCCCTACTAACCTCATCCAATTAATAACTACTCATTCTTTGAGACTCAGGCCAAGACACTTCCTTCAGGAAGTCTTCTGTGGTACTTCCAGATTAAGTTAGGCATCCCTCTTCTGCAGTCACATAATAATTATCATAAGATAGTTAGCAAATTGAATATAAGAATTGCATCCTTCATGACTGTATCCTTGTGTGGATAAGCACCCAATACCTACTTGTTTGCTGAATGGATAGATTAGTCCCATATGGCTTGACTTTGAAATAATTCAAAATTGTATTCTAAGAAAAAGCATATACCTGAACTCTACCAGTGTTCATTTCTAGGTTCCATTTAGAAAACTTCAACTTTTTAATGAAGATTTTATAACATGTTTTTGATGCAAAAATGTAGTGTTTCTGTTATTAAATACTCACATATATAGAAAAGTATTTTTTAAAAAGTCATCTTTCATATCCCTGTCTTCATTTTCATTCTCCAAAATAAACCATTGCTAACAATCTTTTTAAGCATACATAAATAAATAGAATTTAGTTTTAAATATGAACAAAGACGGGTTTGGAGTTTTCTTTTCCTTTTTTTTCAACAAACAGCATTTTCTTTAAAAAAAGAAAAAAGTGCTGTTACCTATTACTCCACATCTACTGTATCTTCAATCACTGCCTAGCTACCAGCCATAAGGGCAGCCTTCATGTAGCAGAGACTAAGGATTTACATGCATTTTCCTGGGGTGATGGTATTAAGGAAGAACACAGAATGAAATAAACTAGACAGAATATGAAAGAGGTGGCTTAAAGCAGAGCTTCTCAACCTCATCACTATTGATATTTTGAACCAAAGTAAATAATTAAAACATTAGTCAAGCAAACAAACAAAAGTTCTGTGGCCTAAATATGTCACTTTTCTCTGGGCTTTAATTTTATTTAAAATGACTGGCCAGATTAATTTATAAGATTCTCTGTAATTACAGAATTCCAATCAAGGAGAATTTAGAAAGAGTACCATAAATACGAGATCAATAAGTTATTTCCACCTATGAAATGGGAGTAGGTTTTCTGCCTCAGAAGATTAATATAAAGAAAAAAATACAATATATATGACCCAGTGACTTGATAAATATGAAGCGCTGTCACTGTTACATCTTGTGTTGGGTTATTCTTGCTATAATTCTTCCTTTGTAGTAACTTTGCACATTAAGATTACAAATGAGTTGGTAGACTCAAGATATTTTAATAGCCTTAAGTAACTACATCATGTAAATAATACATAATTATTACTACAATTAGGACTTACAATGCTATTTTTAGATTTGTTACCCAAGTTTACAAGCACTTCTTCCAGAAAAATTATAAACATGTATTTTAACTGCAATTAACCTTGAAGGATAGAGCTGGCCTATATTGTTCCCAAATGACAAGGGAATTGCCTCAACACATTAATATTTGATAGCTTTTTACACTGACAAAGCTAGCTCAAAATTCAATTCAATTTGCTGGAGCTATCTAAAACAAAATAATAAGATAAAATTTTCCTTATTTAGATAGGGAGAAAAAAGTTATTAGAGAAGGCATCAAAAAAGCAAAAATGATATTTTTATCCATATATGGACACAAATTGTCACTCAGTGATAGAGGCACTCCACACAACTTGCAATGTTGTGAAACCAAGCTCTCGCTTCTTCTGCATATTCCTGCATTAGTCAAGGTTCTCTAGAGGGACAGAACTAATAGGATAGATGTATATATAAAGGGGAATTTATTAAGGAGTATTGACTCGGACTATCACAAGGTGAAATCCCACAATAGTCTGCAAATTGAGGAGCAAGGAAGCCAGTCTGAGTCCCAAAGCTGAAGAACTTGGAGTCCGATGATCCAGGGCAGGAAGCACTCAGCCGGGGAGAAAGATGTAAGCCAGAAGACTAAATCAGTCTAGTCTTTCCATGTTCTTCTGTCTACTTTTATTCTGGCCATGCTAGCAGCTGATTAGATGGTGCCCACCTAGGTTGAGGATGGGTCTGCCTTTCCCAGTCCACTGACTCAAATGTGAATCCTTTTGGGAATACCCTCACAGACACACCCAGGAACAATACTTTGCATCCTTCAATCCAATCAAGTTGACACTCAGTATTAACCATCACAACCCCCAAATCAGCCTTTGCCAGCCCTTGCTCAATTCTACCCTTTCCCTCTTGCCTTCCAGATAGATGCATTTGTTTCTCTTTTTTAAATTTCTCTGTGCTCTTTCCCTAGTAAATCTCTGAAATCATCTCAAACTTCTCAATTTTATTCCCTCATCCCACAGCTCCCAGTTTATTCATTATAGTTGCAGACACATATGGAGAACGGTATGCTGCCTCTCAGACCCAAGTCTAAATTCATGGGACAGAGAATCTGTTTGATTCAACATGGGACAGGTATCCACCACTGGTCAGTCTCATCCTTATTTTCTGAGGGACAAGATCACTCAGGATATACACAGCTTCTGGTTTTTAACCTCCAAGGAGTTGATAGGGAACATGAGGGGAGAACAATTTACAGAGAAAGAGGACTGTAAGAACACCTTAGAAAGCATTATCCATTTCAAATGCAACAAGATAAAGTAGAAAATATAAAAGTTCACTGTAAACTTTCTAAATCAAATGCTATTTAGAGGGAAGATAATACTATTGTTCTAAATGAAGACATGACAAGAATAACTGTTACTTTTAGGCTTCTGTCAATTACATTTCCAAAGATGGTAATTGATTCTTTTTACAAAAAATTACTGTCAGAACAGTTCTTTATTGGCTTTGATGAAAAATACTTAAGTAAAAATTATCAAGCTCTGTGTGTGGTTCATGGGAATAACATTAAATCTGCCCTCAAGGAGCTTATGGTTCAATTAGAAATAATTATAGGCTAACAGTGGCTACGTGTTCAACATGTATTTATTAAGCATCATTTATGCCTATCTAATATATATATATAGATATACAAATTTTTAATCTTCCACTAAAATATAAGGCTCATAAAGTCAAATATTTGCCTCTTCACTTATGTCATCAGTGCCTAGAACAGTATCTGGTACAAATTAGACACTCAAAAACTTTTGATACATGAATGAATGGATGACTCACTTCTATGAGCTTGACACTGTGGTATGTGCTGGGATATTATGAATAAAATGACAGGAATTTTGCCTTCAAGGAGCTTGCAATATAACGAGGTAAAGAAACATTAAACCAATATTATTTATAAGTATATAATTAAAGCGATGTGATAGCAAAGTGTGTACAATTCTACTTGAGCTTGAGTAACAGCATATTCAGAAAGGCTCAGAGAGGAGATGCAGCCTGAACTGTCTTCAAAGATGACCAATAATTGCTCAGGCAAAGATAAAATTTCCCCTATCTGGGGAAATGGTTTTATCACAGAGAGGAAGCAGCATGTATAAAGGCTTAGGGTTTTAAATATCCTAGTAGGTTCAGAAAACTGTAAGACATTTGAGTTGTGGGAAGTAAACAAAGATGAAATAGCTCTGTACTAGAGAAACCACAGTTACTTTAGGGACGCTGGAATGGAAGGTGCTGGATGGGCAAGATCAGATCAAGCCCAGCTTTAGGCTCTTTCCCAAAGGCAATGAAGAAGTGAGCTCTAGAAGAGCACTCATTTATATTTTTATGTAACATACAAATAAAGGAACATTATATAAGCCAGATATGGAAAGTCTAAAATCTGAAAGTAGAAGAGGAATGGCAAGGATGCTGGTTAGAAAAAAAATGGTTGGAATAGAATGGGGAAACACAAAGTGTATAGATTTTTCATAAAGGAAAATTTACAAATCTACTTCACTTAAAATATAGTAAATTGGGTTTCATTTTTATTTTTCTGAACTATGAACCTGTGGAAGATAGAGTTGGTTTATAGCTGTACTGGAAATACTCTACCTTTACCTCAGGGAAATCCTGGGTACTTGATTTATGACTCTTGGCCAAGATAAAAACAGTTCTGTTTAAGGTATATGCTGTTTAAAATTCTAAGCTCCCTTGGACCCCTCAGGGTCAGAATATTTACCAATGGCTTACAATTGGCATAACCTGGTCTGTTCATATGACCGTAGGAGCATAGAACCACCAATGGGAACTCCTGCTTTGACCTCTCCTGAAGCCTGGATTCTTTATAGAGATCTTGATGATTCAGTCTGGAGACAGAGCGTGGTCAAATCCTTGTGTGACTAATTACACTGGGAACTTACTCATGGGTTGCCAGTCAGACCCCTAATGATTCCTGCACTCTCTTTCTCTTGTGGCATTGTATTCATTGCCTTTGAATAAAAACTGTACATGATTATGCTCTGTGCAGTGTAGTGAGTTCTTTCAAATGTCGGAACTAAGGCATTTTTTTTCTGACTCTGACAGAGAGATGGATGCTTTTATTGTCCTTCCCATTTCTAATATTCTTTTATAATTTTAGAACTTCAAGGAAAAGATAAGGCTATTAAAAA
>NW_012098721.1:908811-909384 GCF_000951045.1 Mandrillus leucophaeus | reverse complement strand
AGACCTAATAGACATCTACAGAACTCTCCACCCGAAGTCAACAGAATATACATTCTTCTCAGCACCACATTGAACTTATTCTAAAATTTACCACATAATTGGAAGTAAAACAATCCTCAGCAAATGTAAAAGAACAGAAATCACAACAAACTGTCTCTCAGACCACAGTGCAATCAAATTAGAACTCAGGTTTAAGAAACTCACTCAAAACCACACAACTGCATGGAAACTGAACAATCTGCTCCTGAATGACTATTGGGTAAATAACAAAATGAAGGCAGAAATAAAGATGTTCTTTGAAACCAATAAGAACGACGACATAACATACCAGAATCTCTGGGACATATTTAAAGCAATGTGTAGAGAGAAATTTACAGCACTTAAATGCCCACAAGAGAAAGCAGGAAAGATCTAAAGTCAACACGCTAACATCACAGTTAAAAGAACTAGAGAAGCAAGAGCAAACAAATTCAAAATCTAGCAGAAGGCAAGAAATAACTAAGATCAGAGCAGAACTGAAGGAGATAGAGACACAAAAACCCTTCAAAAATCAATGAATCCAGGAGCTGTTTT
>NW_012098721.1:903423-908761 GCF_000951045.1 Mandrillus leucophaeus | reverse complement strand
TTTAGCAAATAATTTCTATTTTTGATATCCATGTTTTTACTTTATAGGAGTTAATTCATTTTAGGTGTGGCATAATATCTGATAGTTTGTGGGTCCCTGTGTAATGCATGGTTAGAGGAAAACAACTTTGAGGAGTCAAAATTTAACTAGATATATGTTCTTTTGAAAACAGAAAAAAGGAAATTAGGAGTTCTTGGTGGCTCTGTACTCTGGTTTCACGTAAATATCACCTGAGGATGGGTTCTCGAAACAGGATCATGCAGGATCAGTCCCCAGAGTCTGACTGAATCATTTGTTCATGGGTGTGACCTGTATATGCACATATATCTTTTTAAAGTTCATCAATTACTTGATGTGCAGCAAGGGTTGAGAATTACGAAGCTGGAGGAAGTGACATTTCTGCTTTCCACTGAGCAGTTAGCTCCCCCACACCCTGTCTCTCAAGCATGAGGTGACATATGGGAAGGCTGCTCCTTAGAGTCTGATGCTCCTGGGGTTAAAAAGATACGAGGACTAGCATGATGCCTGTCTGATAGGAAATAAAGAGGTTATCTTGCCATGATTGTATTTTGAAACCATTTGAATTGATCCATTAATCATTTTCCCAACTTTTGTCTGATAGTCATACAATTTCAATTTACTTTAGCATTCTTAAAAATTACCTTACAATGGGAGTTTTAAAACTGTGTTCTATGGAACCCAGGAACTCCTGGTGGTGTCTCAGGGATCATTTTAGGGATTGGGTAGGATAGGTAGAAGTCTAGCAGGAAGTCTGTGGGTCCTCTCCACTTCAACCAGAGCAGTTGGGCTCTATACTCTTACATGTGTTTGTGTGTGATAGGTAGGTAGGTAGATAGATTCTTTCCTTTGGAAAAAAGGAGGCCTTGAAACTGTAGAAAATATTTAAAAAGCGTAGTGTTAAAAACCAAATGTTTGTGTACCACTAAAATCCTTATATTGAAATTCCAACCTCCAATGTGATAATATTAGGAAATGATGCCTTTGGGAGGTAATTAGGTTATGAGGGTAGAGGTCGTGTAAATGGGATTAGTGCATTATAGAAGAGGGAGGAGCTCTCTTTCCCTCTTTCTTTCTCTTCTCTGCTATGTGAAGATACAGTGAGGAGATGGCTATCTGAAAACCAGGAAGTGGGTCCTCACCAGACACCAGGTCTGTAAGCACCTTTACCTTGGACTTCCCAGCCTCCAGAACTGTGAGAAATAAATGCTCGTTATTTAAGTCACCAACTCTATTGTGATTTCTTATAGCAGCCTAACTGACTAACACATATGTTTTTAGAATAATTGTAATAGGTCAATAAAGTCATGCTCTTCAATAGTTGACATTTACTTGTCTCTTCAAAGACTCAAATATTTAACATACTAACTCTTGAGCTAGTGGTAGATAGGAAAAGGAGAAACACTTCTTTGGTGTAAGTATGCTAGCAAATAATTGTCTAAGCCTTTTCTTTATTAGAAACATGGCCACTAATATCTTCTAGAAGAAAAAAATAAATCTGTATCTATCTGTGGATAGATACACACACACACACACACATACACACACACACACACACCAGAAAGTATTAACACTGGTTGATTATATGTATAAATATATGTATATTTATATAGCAGAAAGTAGTAATAGTGTTCATGCAACAAAAGATAAAAAAAAAAACACTCAATAAGAATAGAAATTGTTAGTTCTGAAGAAAAACAGCAACAGCTAAGAAAAAAAACCCTTAGGATTACTAAAGTTTCCACTGTAAAAAGAATGTTGACCACTCAATAGAGTAAAAATCAAAATCATTTGTCACAGGGCTGGAGAGGAGATAAGTAAAAATGAGAACAAATAGCCGAAAGATCCAGCAAACCCCCACAGTGAGCGTTTGGAGTGGGAGCTACCTATGAGTTGAGGAGATGATCATGAGCCCCACAAGGGGACTCTAGTGGGTTTCTTTGCCTCCCGTGAAAATAAGAAGAGAAAAATGGGAATTGGCGGGTGGTAAAAGATACATTAGAGAAATATTAAACTGATGAGCTGGTTAAATAGTAGACAGGGCATATATAAAGTGTATTTTAATGGATGGAAATGTACTAAAATGCTGAAAATTGCTGCCACCTCCTGGGGATTGTTTTTACAACTGCATGTTGCCATGGTCACTTCTCTTCTATGAAATAGACATTTCCATTAAATAGAATAATGAATAAACAGAGCTGGTTTTGCAGTGCTTGCAGACAATGCTGATATTTAAAAACAAAAAAATGAATCTCTCCCAAGATCAGATAACAGATATCAGCTATTTTCAACAGAGCCAGTCAGGGAATAACACAATAAATGTCTCATTAATTACAGAAGGAAACCGAAACATACTTATGAGCAGGTTTAAAAAGGTTCATACAGCTAAGGAAAGGTTGAAAAGACTATGCAAATAATCTTGAAATAACTATTATTGACAAAAAACTTGAAAAGAGGTTATAAATAGGTGAAACTCTTAGCAGCTAAGAAAAATTGCTGTCTGAAAATTTGATGTGGTTTCTTGAAACTTCTTGGAATGTTTCACTGTAAAAAAAATAAAAGTAACCACAACAACAAAATATTCATGCATTTAAATATTCATGCTGTTGCTTACACTATTTCTTCAAACCTGTCTGTTAAAAATCATCTCCTACACTGAGTTACACAATTTATGTTTCATCAAAATTTAGAACACAGAAGCTTTACTAAAGATTCTACTTTTTTGGCAATGATACTGAAGGCTTACATTTTTTTCCTATCTAATTGGAGGACCCACGTAAGGAGGTAAGTCATCTGAAAAAAGCAAGGAAAGATTTTCTTCAAGAAAACCCAGCTGGCTACACAGAGAAGGCTGGGAGCTAGCCAACAGACTACAAGGCAGTTATTTAGATGTGTGCTGGTACTAGTGCAGAGAGAATTCTGCCAGCTGCCTCTTTAATATTTGCTGATTGTTAAATGTCAGGTATTAGATACACACACACACACGCGCACACACACACACACACACATATACACACACACGCACTTTTCCCCCAAATCATTTGATTCCATTATATACTTCCTTACATATTAAATTATATTTTCTTCATTCAAAGGAAATAAGAATTATTATATTAATTTACTATTACACTAATTTTTCTTCATCTTTTATGCTTTCCTTTCTTTTATTATTATTATTTTTTTGAGATAGAGTCTGGCTGTGTCACCCAGGCTGGAGTTCAGTAGTGCTATCCTGGCTCACTGCAACCTCCACCTCCTGGGTTCAAGCGATTCTCCTTCCCCAGCCTCTTGAGTAGCTGGGATTACAGTCCTGCGCCACCATGCCCAGCTAATTTTTGTATTTTTAGTAGAGAGGGGGTTTCACCATGTTGGCCAGGCTGGTCTCGATCTCCTGACCTCAGGTGATCCACCCACCTTGGCCTCCCAAAGTGTTGGGATTACAAGTGTGAGCCACCATGCCTTTACTTTCTTTTCAAGCATACCATTGCAAACAAAAACTCACGGCTTGACTCCCTTTTCCAAAACTCCTGAGGAAACACGCCCTCGGGAAGCAGAAAAGAGAGACAATTTTCTCTATACATTCTCAATTTTTTTTTTTTTTTTAATGATGGAATTTTGCTCTTGTTGCCCAGACTGGAGTATAGTGGTGTGATTTTGGCTCACTGCAATCTCCGCCTCCTGGGTTCAAGTGATTCTCCTGCCTCAGCCTCCTGAGTAGCTGGGATTATAGGCATGCCTGCCACCACACTCAGCTAATTTTTTGTATTTTTAGTAGAGGTGGGGTTTCATCATGTTGGCCAGGCTGGTCTCGAACTCCTGACCTCAGGTGATCTACCTGCTTCAGCCTCCCCAAGTCCAGGGATTACAGGTGTGAGCCACCGCACCCAGCCACATTCTCTCTCTTTTTTTTTTTTTAATGGAGAAATCTTAAATAGGATGATGGGAAATATAATTCTCTTAATTTGCATTTTATGCTTAGTTTTATCCTAATTTTCTAGCTTCAAAGAATGAAAATATTTTTAAAGAAAACCTACTGATCACATTAGTCCCATGAAAACAGTCTATTTGTAGATGAAGGGGTGTTTAGTTTGAATGCATGTGAGATAATGTAAGTGGGAAGGAAATTCTGTCCCTTTAGGTTTCTCCATAAAGCCTGTTTTTACCATTTTATTTTATAAATAAAAGGCCTATTTTATTCTGTTGATTCTCTAATGATTTAAAAAAATCATGAGAGTAAACATCTGTAATCCAACCAAATGCTTTAGAAATAGCTAATTGTATTAAATGAATAATTGCAGCGAAACATTTTTTCATCCAATTATTTGTACAATTTGCATGATCATCTTAATATTGTAAGCCTTACAACTTAAATAACGAGAATGAAAATACAGGTATCTTTTCAACATGCTGATTTCAATTCCTTTGGGTATATACCCAGAAGTGGGATTGCTAAATTATATGGTAGGTATATATATATTTTTTATTTTTGAGGAATCTCTACCCAGTTTTCTCTAATGGCTTTACAAATAAACATTTCCACCAACAGCGTACAAGGGTTCTCTTTTTTCCATATCTTTGCCAACAGTTTTTACCTTTTGTCTTTTTTATACTAGCCATTCTAATAGGTGTGAAGTGATATCTCATTGTGGTTTTGATTTGCATTTCTCTGACATAAATGATACAACGTTTTTTTTCATATGCCTGCTGGCCATTTGTACTTCTTTTGGGAAATGTCTGTTCTTTTCCTTTGATTTTTGAATCAGGTGATTCGCTTTGTTGCTATTGAGTTGTTTGCGTTCCTTATATATTTGGGATATTGACCCTTTATCAGATACATTGTTTGCAGATATATTTCTCCCATTCTGTAGATTGTCTTTGCCTTTTGTTGATTGTTTCCTTTGCCTTGAGAAGCTTTTTAGTTTGATGCAGTCTCATTTGTCTGTTTGCTTTTGTTGCCCGTGCTTTTGGTATTATAGCCAAGAAATCGTTGCCCAGATCAATGTCAATAGGCTTTTTCCCTATGTTTTCTTCCAGTTTTAGACTTTAGTTCTGGGAATTATGTTGTATTCACAATAGCCAAGATATGGAAATAACCCAGGTATCCACTGATGAATAAATGGAAAAGGAAAATGTGGTGTGTGTGTATATATTTATGATAGAACATTGCTCAGCCTTAAAAAAGGAAATCCTGTCATTTGTGACTACATGGAGGAACCTGAGGAACATTTAGTGAAATAAGCCAAGCATGAAAAGACAAATACTGCGTGATCTCACTTTTATGTAAAATCTAAAAAAGATGAACTCACAGAAGCAGAAAGTA
>NW_012098721.1:901617-903373 GCF_000951045.1 Mandrillus leucophaeus | reverse complement strand
CAAAGCTGGTTCAACATATGCAAATCAATAAACATAATCCATCACATAAACAGAACCAAAGACAAAAGCCGGATGATTATCTCAATAGATGCAGAAAAGACTTTCGATAAAATTCAACAGCATTTCATTCTAAAACCTCTCAATAAACTAGGTATTGATGGAACGTATCTCAAAATAATAAGAGCTATTTATGAAAAACCCATAGCCAATATCATACAGAATGGGTACAAGCTGGAAGCACTCCCTTTGAAAACTGGCACAAGGCAAGGATGCCCTCTCTCATCACTCCTATTGAACATAGTGTTGGAACTTCTGTCCAGGACAATCAGGCAAGAGAAAGAAATAAAGGATATTCAATTAGAAAAAGAGGAAGTCAAATTGTCCCTGTTTGCAGATGACATGATTATGTATTAAGAAAACCCCATCGTCTCAGCCCGAAATCTCCTTAAGCTGATAAGCAACTTCAGCAGTCTCAGGATACAAATTCAGTGTGCAAAAATAACAAGTATTCCTATATACCAATAACAAACCAACAGAGAGCCAAATCATGAGTGAACTCCCATTCACAATTGTTTCAAAGAGAATAAAATATCTAGGAATCCAACTTACAAGGGATGTGAAGGACCTCTTCAAGGAGAGCTACAAACCACTGCTCAACGAAATAAAAGAGGACATAAACAAATGGAAGAACATTCCATGCTCATAGGTAGGAAGAATCAATATCGTCAAAATGGCCATACTGCCCATAGTAATTTATAGATTCAATGCCATCCCCATCAAGCTACCAATGACTTTCTTCACAGAATTGGAAAAAACTACTTTAAATTTCATATGGAACCAAAAAAGAGCCTGCATTGCCAAGACAATCCTAAGCAAAAAGAACAAAGCTGGAAGCATCATTCTACCTGACTTCAAACTATACTACAAGGCTACAGTAACCAAAACAGCATGGTACTGGTAGCAAAACAGATATATAGACCAAGGGAACAGATCAGTGGCCTCAGAAATAACACCACACATCTGCAACCATCTGATCTTTCACAGACCTGACCAAAACAAGAAATGGGGAAAGGATTTCCTATTTAATAAATGGTGCTGGAAGAACTCACTAGCCACATGTAGAAAGCTGAAAAAGCTGATCCGGATCCCTTCCTTACACCTTATAAAAAAAATTAATTCAAGATGGATTAAAGATTTAAATGTTAGACCTAAAAATCATAAAAACCCTAGAAGAAAACATCAACAATACCATTCAGAACATAGGCATGGGCAAGGACTTCATGACTAAAACACCAAAAACAATGGCAACAGAAGCCAAAATTGACAAATGGGATACAATTAAACTAAACAGCTTCTGTGCAGCAAAAGAAACTGCCATCACAGTGAACAGGCAACCTAAAAAATGGGAGAAAATTTTTGCAATCTATCCATCTGACGAAGGGCTAATATCCAGAATCTGCAAAGAGCACAAACAAATTTACAAGAAAAAAACAACCCCATCAAAAAGTGGGCAAAGGATATGAACAAACACTTCTCAAAAGAAGACATTTGTGCAGCCAACAGACATGTGAAAAAATGCTCATCATTACTGGTCATCAGAGAAATGCACATCAAAACCACTATGAGATACCATCTCATGCCAGTTAGAATGGCAATCATTAAAAAGTCAGGAAACAATAGATGCTGGAGAGGATGTGGAGAAATAGGAACACTTTTACACTGTTGGTGGGAGTGTAAATTAGTTCAACCATTGTGG
>NW_012098721.1:900302-901340 GCF_000951045.1 Mandrillus leucophaeus | reverse complement strand
TTTTTTGAGATGGAGTCTCACTTTGTTGCCCAAGCTGGAGTGCAGTGGGGCTATGGAGAATTGCTTGAATCAGGTCCAAGCAATGTTCAAGCAATTCTCCTCCCTCAGCATCCCAAGTAGCTGGGATTATAGGCATGTGTCACCATTCCCAGCTAATTTTTTATGTTTTTAGTAGAGATGGGGTTTCACCATGTTGACCAGACTGGTCTCAAACTCCTGATCTCTAGCGATCCACCCATCTCGGCCTCCCTAAGTGCTGCAGATTACAGGTGTGAGCCACCGCACCCGACCTCATTGTATTTTTAATTTGCATTCCCCTGGTGATTAGTGATGTTGAATTTTTTTCATATGTTTATTGGCCATTTGTATATCTTCTTTTGAAAAATGTCTCTTCGTGTCATTGCCCACTTCTTAGTGGGATTATTATTATTTTTTCTTGCTGATTTGTTTGAGTACCTTGTAGATTCTGGATGTTAGTTCTTTGTCAGATGCATACTTTGGGAATAATTGTTCCCATTCTGCAGGTAGTTTATTTACTCTGTTGATTATTTCTTTTGCTGGGGGGAGTTTTTTAATTTGATTAGGAACTAGTTCTTTATTTTTGTTTTTCTTGCATTTGCCTTTAGGGTCTAACTCATAAATTCTTTGCCTAAGCCAGTGTCGAGAAGAGTTTTTCCTAGGTTTTCTTCTACAATTTGGTGGTTTCACATCTTAAATGTAAGTCTTTAATCCATCTGGAGTTAATTTTTCTATATGATTAGAGACAGGTATCCAGTTTTATTCTTCTAAGACAGTAGATCTTAAATATTCTTACCACACACACACGCACACACACACACACCACATATGGTAACGAAATGAGGTGATCAATATGTCAATTATGGTACTCATTTAATCATATATAGGTATGTCAAAACATTACGAAGGGGTGGCCTGCCCCTCCACACCTGTGGGCGTTTCTCATTAGGTGGAATGAGAGACTTAAGAAAAGAAATGAGGCACAGAGACAAAGTATAGAGAAAGAAAAAGTGGGCCCAG
>NW_012098721.1:893768-900252 GCF_000951045.1 Mandrillus leucophaeus | reverse complement strand
AACAGACATGTGAAAAAATGCTCATCATTACTGGTCATCAGAGAAATGCACATCAAAACCACTATGAGATACCATCTCATGCCAGTTAGAATGGCAATCATTAAAAAGTCAGGAAACAATAGATGCTGGAGAGGATGTGGAGAAATAGGAACACTTTTACACTGTTGGTGGGAGTGTAAATTAGTTCAACCATTGTGGATGACAGTGTGGCGATTCCTCAAGGATCTAGAACTAGAAATACCATTTGGCTCAGCAACCCCATTACTGGGTATATACCCAAAGGATTATAGATCATGCTACTATAAAGACACATGCACACATATGTTTATTGCAGCACTATTCACAATAGCAAAGACTTGGAACCAACCCAAATGTCCATCAATGATAGACCAGAGTAAGAAGATGTGGCACATATGCACCATGGAATACTATGCAGCCATAAGAAAGGATGCGTTCATGTCCTTTCCAGGGATGTGGATGAAGCTGGAAACCATCATTCTCAGCAAACTGTCACAAGGACTGAAAACCAAACACCGCGTGTTCTCACTCATAGGTGGGAATTGAACAATGAGAACACTTGGACACAGGGCAGGGAACATCAGGGCCTGTTGGGGCTTGGGGGTCTGGGGGAGGGATAGCATTAGGAGAAATACCTAATGTAAATGACCAGTTGATGGTTGCAGCAAACAAACATGGCACATGTATACCTATATATCAAACCTGCATGTTGTGCACATGTACCCTAGAACTTAAAGTATAATAATAATTTTAAAAAAAGAAAGTAGGCATCTTTGTCTTGTTACAGCTCTCAAAGGGAATGCTTTCATCTTTTCCCCACTTAGTATGATGTTGGCTGTGGGTTTGTCATAGATGGCTTTTATTACCTTAAGGTATGTCATTTCTGTGCTGATTCTGCTGATGGTTTTAATCGTAAAGGGATGCTGGATTTTGTCAAATGCTTTTTCTGCATCTATTAAGATGATCATCTGATTTTTGTTTATACTTCTGTTTATGTGGTGTATCTTATTTACTTGCATATGTTAAACCATCCCAGCATCCCTGGTGTGAAACCTTCTTGATCATGATGGATTATCTTTTTGATATGCTGTTAGATTCATTTAACTAGTAATTTGTTGAGGATTTTTGCACCTATGTTCACCAGGGATATTTGTCTGTAGTTTTCTTTTATGTCCTTTCCTGGTTTTGGTATTAGGGTGATACTGGCTTCATCAAATAATTTAGGGAGGATTCCCTCTTTCTATATCTTTTGGAATAGTGTCAGTAGGATTGGTACCAATTCTTCTTTGAATGTCTCATGGAATTTAGCTGTGAATCTGTCTGGTCCTGGACTTTTTTCAGTTGGTAACTTTTTAATTACCATTTCAGTCTCACTGCTTTGTTATTGGTTTGTTCAGCGTGTCTATTTCTTCCTGGTTTAATTTAGGAGAGTTGTACATTTCCAGGGACTTACCCGTCTTCTCTAGGTTTTCTAGTTTATACACATAAAGGTGTTCATAGTAGCTTTGAATGATCTTTGGTATTTCTGTTGTATCAGTTGTAATATCTCCCATTTTCTTCTAATTGAGCTTATTTGGATCTTTTGTCTTCTTTTCTTGGTTAATTTAGCTAGTGGTCTATCCGTTTTATTTATCTTTTCAAAGGACCAGCATTTTTGTTTCATTTATCTTTTGTATTTTTTTTTTGTTTCAATTTCATTTATTTCTGCTCTGATCTTGGTTATTTCTTTTCTTCTGCTGTGCTTGGGTTTGGTTTGTTCTTGTTTCTCTAGTTCCTTGAGGTGTGACATTAGATTGTCTATTTGTGGTCTTTCAGACTTTTGATGTAGGCATGAAATATACTATGAACTTTCCTCTTAGCACTGCCTTGCTGTATCCCAGAGGTTCTGATAGGTTGTGTTACTATTATCATTCAGCTCAAAGAATTTTTTAATTTTCATCTTGATTTCATTGTTGACCCAGTGATCGTTCAGGAGCAGGTTATTTAATTTCCACATGTTTGTTTGGTTTTGAGGGTTCCTTTTGGAGTTGATTTCCAATTTTATTCCACTGAGGTCTAAGAGTACTCGCTATAATTTTGGTTTTCTTAAATTTGTTAAGACTTGTTTTGTAGCCTATCACAGGGTCTATCTTGGAAAATGTTTCATGTGCTGTTGAATAGAATCCATATTCTGCAGTTGTTGGGTAGAAAGTTCTGTTTATATCTGTTAAGTCCATTTGTTGTAGGGTATACTTTAAGTCCATTGTTTTCTTGTTGACTTTTTCTCTCTTGATGACCTGTCTGGTGCTGTCAGTGGAGTATTGAAGTTCCCCACTATTATCATGTTGCTATCTATGTCATTTCTTAGGTCTAGTAGTAATTGTTTTATAAATTTGTGAGCTCCAGTGTTAGGTACATCTGTATTTAGAACTGTGGAATTTTCCTGTTGGACTAGTCCTTTTATCATTATATAATGTTTCTATTTGTCTTTTTAAACTGCTTTTGCCTTAAAGTTTATTTTGTCTGATATAAGAATATCGACTCCTGCCCACTTTTGGTGTCCCTTCACATGAAATATCTTTTCCACCACTTTACCTTAATCTTATGTGCGTCCTTATGTATTAGGTGAATCTCTTGAAGACAGCATATACTTGGTTGGTTAATTCTTATCCATTCTGCCATTCTGTATCTTTTAAGTGGAACATTTAGACCATTTATATTCAACATTAGTATTGAGATGTGAGGTACTAGTTTATTAATCATACTATTTGTTACCTGAGTACCTTGGCTTTTTTTTTCATTGTGTTGTTGTTTTATAGGACCTGTGAGATTTATGCTCTAGGGAGATTCTATTTTGTTGTATTTCAAAGATTTGTTTCAAGATTTAGAGTTCCTTTCAGCAGTACTTCTGGTGCTGACTTGGTAGTGGCAAATTCTCTCAGCATTTGTTGGTCAGAAAAAGATTGTCTTTCCTTCATTTGTGAAGCCCAGTTTTGCAGGATACAGAATTCTTGACTGATAATTGTTTTAAGGAAGCTGAAGATAGGACCCCAATCCCTTCTTGCTTGCAGGGCTTCTGCTGAGAAATCTGCTGTTAATCTGATAGGTTTTCCTTTACAGGTTACCTGATTCTTTTGCCTCAGAGCTCTTAAGATTCTTTCCTTTGTAATTCAGATAACCTGATGACTATGTGCCTTTTTGGAGTAAAAGGCACTTTTTGCAATAAATTTTCTAGGTGTTCTTTGAGCTTCTTGTATTTGAATGTCTAGATCACTAGCAAAGCGAGGTATGTTTTCCTCAATTATTCCCTCAAATATGTTTTCCAAACTTTTAGATTTATCTTCTTCCTTGGGAACACCAATTATTCTTAGGTTTGGTCATTTAACATAATTCCAAACTTCTTCGAGGCTTTGTTCATTTTTTAAAATTCTTTTTTAGTTGTCTTTGTTGGATTGGGTTAATTCGAAAGCTTTGTCTTTGAGCTCTGAAATTCTTTATTCTACTTGTTTGATTCTATTGCTGAGATTTTCCAGGGCATTTTGCAATTCTCTAAGTGTGTTCTTCATTTCTAGAAATTGTGTTTGTTTTTTATTTATGCTATCTATGTCACTAGACATTTTTCCATTCATATCCTGTATCATTTTATTGATTTCTTTAAGTTGGACTTCACCTTTCTCTGGTGCCTCCTTGATTGGCTTAATAGTTGACCTTCTGAATTCTTTTTCTGGCAATTCAGAGATTTTATCTTGGTTTGGATCCATTGCTGGTGAGCTTGTGTGATCTTTTGGGGTTGGTACAAAACCTTGTTTTGTCATATTACCAGAATTGTTTCTCTGGTTCCTTCTCATTTGGTTAGACTATGTCAGAGGGAAGATCTGGGACTCAGGGCTGCTGTTCAGATTCTTTCATCCCATGGGGTGCTCCCTTGATGTGGTGCTTTCTTCTTTCCCCTAGGGATGGGGCTTCCTGAGAGCCAACTCTCAGGAAGTGATTGTTGCATCTCTTCTGGATCTAGGCACCCAGCAGAGCTACCGGGCTCTGCTAGTACCAGGGGGTATCTGGAAAGAGTCCCGTTATGTGGTCCATCTTCAGGTCTTTCAGCTGTGGACACTAGCACCTGCTGTGGTGAAGGCAGCAGGGGAGTAAAGTGGACTCTAGAGGTCTTTGGTTGTTTTTGTTAAGTGCACTGGTTTTGTACTGGTTGGCCTCCATGCAGGAGGTGGCCCTTTCAAAAGTGCATCAATTGTGGCAGTATAGAGAGGGTCAGGCAGTGGGTGGGGCCCTAGAGCTCCCAAGAGATTATGTTCTTTGTCTTTGGCTACCAGAACAGGTAGATAAAGACTATCAGGTTGGGGCAGGGTTGAGGGCGGGCCTGAGCTCAGATTCTCCTTGGGTGGGGGTTTGGAGTTGTGGTTCCCAGGCCAGTGGAGTTATGTTCTGAGGAGGATTTTGCCTGTTGCATTACATATGTGGGTCTCCAGGGAAGTTGGGGAAAGCCACAGTCACAGGCTTCACCCATCTCCCATGCAGCCCATAGCCTGAAAGTCCAGTCTTATTCCCACAGTGCTTCCCAAGAGCGCCAGGTTTATTTCCAGGCAACTGATGAGCATGGCTGAGAACTTGCCCCAGATTGCAAGCCTCCCACCTGAAAAAGCAAGCCAACTCACAGTTCTTCAGCTGTCCCATGGAGCCTGCAGCTGCAATGCACCTCCTTCAAAGGGTCTGTAGATTCCCTCAGCTTTGCTGGCATGTTCCTGCAGTAGTTCATGGAGCAAAAGTTCATGATGTGGGTCTCTACATGCTGCTGTGTCCATCCAAGTGGGAACTACAAGTTAGTCCCGCCTCCTCTCTGCCATTTTCCCTCAGATATCCCAGGGTTTTTTTTTTTTTTTTTTTTTTTTTGAGATGCAGTTTTGTTCTTGTTGCCCAGGCTGGAGTGCAATGGCCTGATCTCAGCTCACTGCAACCTCCACCTCCCAGGTTCAAGCAGTTCTCCTGCCTCAGCCTCCCAAGTCGCTGAGACTACAGGCATGTGCCACAATGCCTGGCTAATTTTGTATTTTTAATAGAGACAGGGTTTCTCTACGTTGGTCAGGCTGGTCTCCAACTCCAGACCTCAGGTGATCTGCCCGCCTCAGCCTCCCAAAGGAGTATTTTTAATTGACTCTGAAACATTGCTGCTGCTACATGGACTATGAAGAGATGAAAGTCTGGAAAAATGTGTGTCCACTGATGGTAGGGCCTCTTAGATATTATATATGGGGAGAAGGACAACAGTTAACACCAATACTATGTCTTCCACGAGGTTGGTGTTACCAATGTAACACATAATTTTGGAGGTTAGACTGGAGTTTAAAGCTGGAAGACTTGAATTCCAGGCTGGGGAAATGGAATGTTAAGAAGCTATTGTAACCTGGCACAGTGGCTTACACCTGTAATGCCAGCACTTTGGCAGGCCAAGGCAGGTGGATCACCTGAGGTCAGGAGTTCAAGACCAGCCTGACCAACATAGTGAAACCCCATCTCTACTAAAAAATACAAAAATTATCCAGGCATGGTGGTGGGCCCCTGTAATCCCAGCTACTCAGGGAGCTGAGGCAGGGAGAACTGCTTGAACTCAAGAGGTGGGGATTGCAGTGAGCCAAGATCGTGCCACTGCACTCCAGCCTGAGCGACAGAACAAGACTCCGTCAAAAAAAAAAAAAGTGTAATTGAAGAATAATAGAAGGCTCAACTAGGCAGTGGCATTGGCAGTTAAAAATAAAAAATAAATGCAATTAGTAAGGGCGCTTGGTAGTTCAAATTTTAGTGAGAGCTGGATTTAGTCTTCAGTTCAGAAACTGTTGGTTGAAACCCCACCGGAAAAAAAAAAAATCCTTGTGTTTAATAAATCTTATTATTCACTAAATTACTCATTTAACCTAATGAATTAATTTAGGGAATGCAGCCAGAACCAGATACTCTACCATATTTTCCCCCTGATAACCTACATCTCAATCTCTCTCTGCCACTCTTTCTTTGAAATCTTTTAATATTTTACTATTACTGGTGAGATTGTTTGGGACAAGGATATACAACAAATTTCAAGGTAATTTGAAGAGGCAAAACAGAGCTGGATACTGAAATTTTATTTTCAGTTTTAATTTAGAGAAGGATTTGCTTTTTAAGAATTGGAAAGAGTGATACCCTCACTCAAACCCAGTGAATTGTTGCTGATGGAACCAAAGTGTTATTGACAGATTTAAGGGTCTAATTCACAAGTGGGTTCTTATTCACTTCTTAATAGGTGTAAAATATAATTGTATTATTAAGAGTTACCCAGCTACCATCCTGGTTAACATGGTGAAATCTTGTCTCTACTAAAAATACAAAAAAAAAAAAAATTAGCCGGGCTTGGTGGTGGGTGCCTGTAGTCCCAGTTACTCGGGAAGCTGAGGCAGGAGAATGACGTGAACCTGGGAAGCAGAGCTTGCAGTGAGCCGAGATC
>NW_012098721.1:890207-893718 GCF_000951045.1 Mandrillus leucophaeus | reverse complement strand
ATTAAGAGAATGGTGATGACTTTTAACCAGCAAGCTGCCTTCAGGCACTTGTTTAACAAAGCACATCCTGCACAGCCCAAAATCCATTAAACCTTGAGTCACCACAGCACATGTCTCTTGCAAGGACAAGGTTGGGGGTAGGGTCACAGATTAACAGCATCTGAAATACAGAACAAAATGGAGTCTTTTATGTCTACTTCTTTCTATATAGACACAGTAACAGTCTGACCTTTCTTTTCCCCACAATATTACATTTTATACCTTAAATATATACAATTTGATTTGTCAATTATACTTTAATAAAGCTGAGGAAAAAAGAATGATAATGATTTATATTAAGAATTTGTTCTTAATCAGTGTGAAACTATGTGCAAGGCGTAAAAGACATTATTGTCTGTACACTAAGATGCCTGGGAAATTTGGTCAAGGCTCCAGAAAGAAAGATATGTTCCTGTTGGAGAAGTCACAATGGAGAGGGCAATGACCTTCATACCAAGACAATTGGTTAACTGGAAGGACAAGTATTTCCTTGCCTAGAGAATGTTGGAGTTTTCTGGGATATTTTTACCCCAGAACATTTCAATAGGTTTCTGAGGATCAGGTGGTGTTTGGTTACATAAATAAATGCTTTAGAGGTGATTTCTGAGATTTTGGTGCACCATCACCTGAGCAGTATACACTGTACCCAATGTGTAGTCTTTTATCCCTCACTCTCCTCGTACCCTTTCCCCAAGTCCCCAAGTTCACTGTATCATTTGTTTGCCTTTCCATCCTCACAGCTTAGCTCCCACTTATTAGTGAGAACATATGATTTTTGGTTTTCCATTCCTGAGTAATGCCATTATTTCCCTCCTTTTTATGGATGAGTAGTATTCCATGGTATGCATATATACCACATTTTCTTTATCCACTTGTTGACTGATAGGCATTTGGGCTGGTTCTATATTTTGCAATTGCAAATTTTGCTGCTATAAACATGTGTGTACAGGTATCTTTTTCATATAATGACCCCTTTTCCTCTGGGTAGATACCCAGGAGTGGGATTGGGAAAAGTAGATGAAATGGTAGATCTACTTTTAGTTCTTTAAGGAACCTCCACACTGTTTTCCATAGTGGTTATACTAGTGTATATTCCCACCTACAGTGTAAAATTGTTCCTTTTTCACCACATCCATGCCAACATCTATTATTTTTTATTTTTTTTTATTATGGCCGTTCTTGCAGGATTAAGGTAGTATTGCAATGTGGTTTTGATTTAGATTTCCCTGATAATTAATGATGTTGAGCATTGTTTTCAGGTTTGCTGGCCATTTGTATATCTTCTTCTGAGAATTATCATTCATATCCTTAGCCCACTTTTTGATGGGATTGTTTGGTTTTATCTTGCTCATTTTTTTGTGTTCCTTGTAGATTCTGGATATTAGTCCTTTGTTGGATGTGTAGATTGCGAAGATCTTCTCCCACTCAGTGGGTTGTCTGTTTACTCTGCTGATTATTTCTTTGGCTGTACAAAAGCTTTTAAGTTTAATTAGGTTCCATCAATTTATCTTTGTTTTTGTTGCATTTGCTTCTGGATTCTTGGTCATGAAGTCTTTGCCTAAGCCAATGTCTAGAAGGGTTTTTCCTAATGTTATTTTCTAGAATTGTTATGGTTTCATTTCTTAGATATAATTTTTTGATCCATCTTGAGTTGATTTTTGAATAAGGTGAGAGATGAGGATTCAGTTACATTCTTCTACATGTGGCTTGCCAATTATCCCAGCACCATTTGTTGAATAGGGTGTTCTTTCCCCACTTTATGTTTCTGTTTGCTTTGTCGAAGATCAGTTTACTATAAGTATTTGGCTTTATTTCTGTGTTCTCTATCCTGTTTCATTGGTCTATATGTCTGTTTTTATACCAGTACCATGCTGTTTTTATCACTATGACCTTGTAGAATAGTTAAAGTTGGGTAATATAATACCTCCAGATTTGTTCTTTTTGCTTAGGCTTACTTTGGCTATGCAGGAACTTTTTTGGTTTCATATGAATTTTAGGATGTTTTTTCTACTTTTGTGAACAATGATGGTGGTATTTTGATGAGAATTGCATTGAATTTGTAGACTGCTTTTGGAAATGTAGTCATTTTTACAATATTCATCCTACCCATCCCTGAGCATGGGATATATTTTCATTTGTGTCATCTGTGATTTCTTTCAGCAGTGTTTTGTAGTTTTCCCTGTAGAGGTCATTCATCCATCCTGGTTAGGTATATTTCTAAGTTTTGTTTTGTTTTGGTTTGGTTTTCTGCAGCTGTTGTAAAACAGGGTGAGTTCTTGATTTGATTCTCAGCTTGGTCACTGTTGGTGTATAGCAGTGCTACTGATTTGTGCACATTAATTTTGTATCCTGAAACTGTGCTGAATTCATTTATCAGTTCTAGGAGCTTTTTGAATGAGTCTTTAGGCTTATACAATTATATCATCAGCAAATAGCAACAGTTTGACTTCCTCTTTACAGATCTGGATGCTCTTGATTTCTTTCTCTTGTCCAATTGCTCTGGCTAGGATTTCTAGTACTGTGTTGCATTGAAGTGGTGAAAATGGGCATCTTTGGCTCTGTTCCAAGATGGCCGAATATAAACAGCTCTGATCTGTAGCTCCCAGCGTGATCAGTGCAGAAGACAGGTGATTCCTGAATTTGCAACTGAGGTACCCAGTTCATTTCATGGGGACAGGTTGGACAGTGGGTGCAGCCCATGGAGGTTGAGCTGAAGCAGGGCACGGCGTTACCTCACCCAGGAAGTGCAAGGGGTTGAGGGATTTCCTTTTCCTAGCCAAGGGAAGCCGTGACAGACTGTACCTGGAAAAACGGGACACTTTTGCCCAAATACTGCACTTTTCCCAAGGTCTTAGCAACTGGAAGACAAGGAGGTGCTCTCCTGTGCCTGGCTCGGTGGGTCCCACACCCACGGAGCCTTGCTCACTGCTAGCGCAGCAGTCTGAGATCAAAGGTGGCAGACTGGCTGGGGAAGCACTGTCCACCATTGCTGAGGCTTGACTAGGTAAACAGTGGCCAGGAAGCTCAAACTTGGTGGAGCCCACCACAGCTCAGCAAGGCCTACTGCCTCTATAGACTCCACCTATGTGGGCGGGGCATAGCTGAACAAAAGGCAGCAGACAACAGACAACTTCTGCAGACTTAAATGTCCCTGTCTGACAGCTCTGAAGAGAGCAGTGTTTCTCCCAGCGTGGTGTTTGAGCTCTGAGAAGAGATAGACTGCCTCCTCAAGTGGGTCCCTGACCCCCATGTAGCCTAACTGGGAGACACCTTCCAGTAGAGGCCGACAGACACCTCATATGGGTGGGTGCTCCTCTGGGACGAAGCTTCCAGAGGAAGGATCAGGAAGCAATATTTGCTGTTTTGCAATATTTGCTGTTCTGCAGCCTCTGCTGGTGATACCAGACAAACAGGAGTGGACCTCCAGCCAACTCCAACAGACCTGCCCCTGAGGGACTCGACTGGTAGAAGG
>NW_012098721.1:887998-890157 GCF_000951045.1 Mandrillus leucophaeus | reverse complement strand
ATTTATCAGTTCTAGGAGCTTTTTGAATGAGTCTTTAGGCTTATACAATTATATCATCAGCAAATAGCAACAGTTTGACTTCCTCTTTACAGATCTGGATGCTCTTGATTTCTTTCTCTTGTCCAATTGCTCTGGCTAGGATTTCTAGTACTGTGTTGCATTGAAGTGGTGAAAATGGGCATCTTTGGCTCTGTTCCAAGATGGCCGAATATAAACAGCTCTGGTCTGTAGCTCCCAGCGTGATCAGTGCAGAAGACAGGTGATTCCTGAATTTGCAACTGAGGTACCCAGTTCATTTCATGGGGACAGGTTGGACAGTGGGTGCAGCCCATGGAGGTTGAGCTGAAGCAGGGCACGGCGTTACCTCACCCAGGAAGTGCAAGGGGTTGAGGGATTTCCTTTTCCTAGCCAAGGGAAGCCGTGACAGACTGTACCTGGAAAAACGGGACACTTTTGCCCAAATACTGCACTTTTCCCAAGGTCTTAGCAACTGGAAGACAAGGAGGTGCTCTCCTGTGCCTGGCTCGGTGGGTCCCACACCCACGGAGCCTTGCTCACTGCTAGCGCAGCAGTCTGAGATCAAAGGTGGCAGACTGGCTGGGGAAGCACTGTCCACCATTGCTGAGGCTTGACTAGGTAAACAGTGGCCAGGAAGCTCAAACTTGGTGGAGCCCACCACAGCTCAGCAAGGCCTACTGCCTCTATAGACTCCACCTATGTGGGCGGGGCATAGCTGAACAAAAGGCAGCAGACAACAGACAACTTCTGCAGACTTAAATGTCCCTGTCTGACAGCTCTGAAGAGAGCAGTGTTTCTCCCAGCGTGGTGTTTGAGCTCTGAGAAGAGATAGACTGCCTCCTCAAGTGGGTCCCTGACCCCCATGTAGCCTAACTGGGAGACACCTTCCAGTAGAGGCCGACAGACACCTCATATGGGTGGGTGCTCCTCTGGGACGAAGCTTCCAGAGGAAGGATCAGGAAGCAATATTTGCTGTTTTGCAATATTTGCTGTTCTGCAGCCTCTGCTGGTGATACCAGACAAACAGGAGTGGACCTCCAGCCAACTCCAACAGACCTGCCCCTGAGGGACTCGACTGGTAGAAGGAAAACTAACAAACAGAAAGGAATAGCATCAACATCAACAAAAAGGACATCTACACCAAAACCCCATCTGTAGGTCACAATCATCAAAGATAAAAGCTAGATAAAAACCATAAAGATGGGGAGAAACCAGAGCAGAAAAGCTGAAAATTCTCAAAACTGGAGTGCCTCTTCTCCTCCAAAGGATTGCAGCTCATTGCCAGCAATGGAACAAAGCTGGATGGAGAATGACTTTGACAAGTTGACAGAAGTAGGCTACAGAAAGTTGATTAATAACAAACTTCTCTGAGCTAAAGGAGCAGGCTTGAACTCATCACAAGAAAGCTGAAAACCTTGAAAAAATATTAGATGAATGGCTAACTAGAATAAACAGTGTAGAGAAGACCTTAAATGACCTGATGGAGCTGAAAACCATGTCATGAGAACTTTGTGACACATGCACAAGCTTCACTAGCCAATTTGATCAAGTGAAAGAAAGGGTATCAGTGATTGAAGATCAAATTAATGAAATAAAGTGAGAAGACAAGGTTAGAGAAAAGGGTAAAAAGAAATGAACAAAGCCTCCAAGAAATATGGGACTATGTGGAAAAACCAAATCTACGTTTGATTGGTGTACCTGAAAGTGATGGGGAGAATGGAAACACGTTGGAAAGCACTCTTCAGGATATTATCCAGGAGAACTTCCCCAACCTAGCAAGACAGGCCAACATTCAAATTAAAGAAACACGGAGAACACCACAAAGATACTCCTTAAGAAGAGCAACCCTAAGACACATAATGGTCAGATTCACCAAGGTCGAAATGAAGGAAAAAATGTTAAAGGCAGCCAGAGAGATAAGTCAGGTTACCCACAAAGGGAAGCCCATCAGACTAACAATGGATCTCTCAGCAGAAACCCTACAAAGCCAAAAGAGACTAAGGGCCAATATTCAACATTTTTAAAGAAAAGAATTTTCAACCCAGAATTTCATATCCAGTCAGACTAAGCTTTGTAAGTGAAGCAGAAATAAAATCCTTTACAGACAA
This sequence comes from Mandrillus leucophaeus, assembly GCF_000951045.1. Taxonomy (NCBI): domain Eukaryota; kingdom Metazoa; phylum Chordata; class Mammalia; order Primates; family Cercopithecidae; genus Mandrillus; species Mandrillus leucophaeus. The sequence continues at coordinate 888,031 of NW_012098721.1, read as the reverse complement.
GCAAATGCTGAGAGATTTTGCCACCACCAGGCC
>NW_012098721.1:882556-887948 GCF_000951045.1 Mandrillus leucophaeus | reverse complement strand
GAAAGAAAGAAAGAAAGAGTTACCCGGCAAATGAAAGCATACAAGGACATAAAATCCCATTTCCATAGCTTGTCAAAATCAAGACAAGAATACACATTGCAGTGCTGAAATATACTCAGCATGATAAGAGCACAAAAAGCTGTTTAAGCAGAGTAGCTAGAACTCTCAAGGAACAGACCTCCTTCTGATTTTGCTGGAGCTCAGAGAAGTGACTACTCATTTGCTTTCATTCTTCTAGTGTGCAGCACACAGCAATAGAGCAGAAGATCAGAGAAAAATTCATTCCTAAAAAAATGAGTTTCTTTCTCAAAATCTTTACCTTCCTCATATGAAGCAAACGACAAGCTATTACTTTCCTACAAAACAAATACAGAATAAACACTACCGACCTCCAGACACATTACATGAAGTAGCGTCATAGTAAGAAAAATGATTATTGGAATCTTAAGGTATAGGTCTCAGTCTCAGTTTTGCCATTAAGTGATTGATACTCAAAATATTTAACAACTGGTAGGTCTCAAGCTAATCAGAACAGATGTTGGCTTCTGTGCTGTAATAGTGCAAAATTGAATGTCAAGTCTGCTTATGGGCCTGGAAAGGTTTGGATTATCAGGGTTTCTCAATCTAAGCATTATTGACATTTTGGGTAGGATAATACTTCATTGTGAGGGTTGTCCTGTGCATAATAGGATGTTTAATCACATATCACATCTCTTGGCCTCTACTTATTAGATGTCAGTCTCTCTGTCTCTCTCTCTCTCTCACACACACACACACACACACACACATACATTCACGGAGAGAGACAGAGTGACCTATGACTACCAAACGCCTCTACACATTGCCAAACATACCCTGCGGGGGCAAAACTTCTCCAGTTAAAAATCACTCAAATAGAGTTGTTTATTCAATGAATTGGGTCATTGACTATCTCCTCTTTTCCTTCCCCCTGTAATCTTTCCCCATCCCCTTAAGTCTGAGTACCTTTCTCCAAATTCAAATTAGAGTATATAACCTACTTAAAAATTGTAATTGGTATTTATTTCATGGATATATAAATAAGGTAATTTAGATATTTCTGAAAATATTTTGCTTTATTTTTTAAAATTTCAACTTTTTACTTTAGATTCAGGGGGTACATATGCTGGTTTGCTACCAGGGTATACTGTGTGGTGCTGTTTGGGGTATAATTGAATGCGTCATCCAAGTAGTCAGCATAATACCCAGTAGACACTTTTTTAGTCCTTTTTACCCATCCTTCTCTCTCTCCCCTGTAGTCCCCATTGTCCATTTCCCATCTTTATCTCCATGTGTACTCGATGTTTAAATTCCACTTATAAGTGAAAATATGCAGTATTTGGTTTTCTATTTCTGTGTCATTCACTTAGGATAATGCCCCCCAGCTGCATCTATGCTGCTGCAAAGGACATTACTTTATTCTTTCTCCTGGGTGCATAGTATTCCATGGTTTATATGTACCATATTTTCTTTATCCAGTCCATTGTTGATGGGCCCTTAGGTTGATTCCATGTCTTTGCTCTTGTGAATAGTGCTGTAATGAATGTACGAGTGCATATGTGGTTTTGGTACAATGATTTATTGTCTTTTGCGTATCAACCCAATTGACATTGCTGGGCTAAGTGGTAGCTATATTTTTAATTTTTGAGAAATCTCCAAACTGCTTTCCACAGTGACTAAACTAATTTACATTTTCACGAAATAATGTAGAACTTATGCTGCAGCCTCAACAGCATATGTTATTTTTTGACTATTTAATACTAACCATTCTGACTGGTGTGAGATGGTTTTTTTTTTTTTTTTTTTTTACTTTAAGCTCTGGGATACATGTGCAGAATGTGCAGGTTTGTTACATCGATATACAAATAGTCTGTCAAACCAGTGACTCAGACAGTACAATCAAATAAGAACTCAGGATTAAGAAACTCACTCAAAACTGCACAACTACATGGAAACTGAACAATCTGCTCCTGAATGACTACTGGGTAAATAATGAAATTAACGCAGAAATAAATAAGATTTTTGAAACCAATGAGGACAAAGACACAACATATCAGAATCTCTGGGACACAGCTAAAATAGTGTTTAGGGGAAAATGTATAGCTCTAAATGCCCACAGGAGAAAGTGGGAAAGATTTAAAATTGACATCCTAACATCACAATTAAAATAACTAGAGAAGCAAGAACAAACAAATTCAAAAGCTAACAGAAGACAAGAAATAACTAAGATCAGAGCAGAACTGAAGGAGATAGAGACATGAAAAACTCTTCAAAAAAATCAGTAAACTCAGGAGCTGGTTTTTAAAAAGATTAACAAAATAGATAGATGGCTAGCCAGACTAACAAGGAAGAAAAGAGAGAAGAATCAAATAGACACTATTAAAAAATGGTAACGGGGATATCACCACTGATCCCACAGAGATACAAACTATTATCAAAGACTACTATAAACACCTCTTTGCAAATAAACTAGAAAATCTAGAATAAATGGAAAAATTCCTAGACACCTACACCCTCCCAAGGCTAAATCAGGAAGAAGATGAATCCCTGAATAGACCAATAACAAGTCCTGAAATTGAGGCAGTAAGTAATAGTCTACCAACCAAAAAAAGCCCAGGATCAGATGGATTCACAGCCGAATTCTACCAGAGGTACAAAGAGAAGCTGGTACCATTCCTTCTGAAATTATTCCAAACAATGGAAAAAGAGGGGCTTCTCCCTAACTCATTTTATGGCATCATCCTAATACCAAAACCTGGCAGAGACGCAACAAAAAAGAAAATTTCAGGCCAATATCCCTGATGAACATTGATGCAAAAATTTTCAATAAAATACTGGCAAACTGAATCCAGCAACACATCAAAAAGTTTATCCGGCCAGGCACGGTGGCTTACATCTGCAATCCTAGCATTTTGGGAGGCCAAGACAGGCGGATTGCCTGAGCTCAGGAGTTCCTGACCAGCCTGGGCAACGTGGTGAAACCCCATCTCTACTAAAATGGAAAAGAAATGAGCCAGGTGTAGCAGCATGCGCCTGTAGTCCCAGCTACTCAGGAGGCTGAGGCAGGAGAATTGCTTCAACCTGGGAGGCAGAGGTTGTAGTGAGCCGAGATCGCACCACTTCACTCCAGGCTGGATGACAGAGAGAATCTCCATCTCTGAATGAAGAAAACAACAACAACAACAACAAAAAACCCAGCTTATCCACCAGGATCAAGTCAGCTTCATCCCTGGGATGCAAGGCTGGTTCAACATATGCAAATCACACATAAACAGAACTAATGACAAAAACCACATGATTATCTCAATAGATGCCGAAAAGGCCTTTGATAAAATTCAATACCCCTTCATGCTAAAAACTCTCAATAAACTAGGTATTGATGGACCATATCTCAAAATAACAAGAACTATTTATGACAAACCCACAGCCCATATCATACTGAATGGGTACAAGCTGGAAGTATTCCCTTTGAAAACTGGCACAAGACAAGCATGCCCTCTCTCACCACTCCTATTCAACATAGTATTGGAAGTTTTGGCAGGGCAATCAGGCAAGAGAAAGAAATAAAGGATATTCAAATAGGAAGAGAGGAAGTCAAATTGTCTCTCTTTGCAGATGACATGATTGTATTTTTAGAAAGCCCCATCGTCTCAGCCCAAAATTTCCTTAAGCTGATAAGCAAATTCAGCAAAGTCTCAGGATACAAAATCAATGTGCAAAAATCACAAGCATTCTTATACACCAATAATAGACAGAGAGCCAAATCATGAGTGAATTCCCATTCACAATTGCTACAAAAAGAATAAAATACCTAGGAATTCAACTTACAAGGGATATGAAGGACCTCTTCAAAGGGAACTACAAACCACTGTTCATGGAAATCAGAGAAGACACAAACAAGTGGAAAAGCATTCCATGCTCATGGAAAGGAAGAATCAGTATCATGAAAATGGCCATACTGCCCAAAGAAATTTATAGATTCAATGCTATCCTATCAAGCTATTATTGACTTTTTTCACAGAATTAGAAAAGACAGCTTTAAATTTCATATGGAGCTAAAAAAAAAAAAAAAAAAAAAAGTTGGAGGTGTCATGCTGCCTGACTTCAAACTATACTACAAGGCTACAGTAACCAAAACAGCATGGTTCTGGTACCAAAACAGATATATAGACCAATGGAACAGAACAGAGGCCTCAGAAATAATGCCACACATCTAGCACCATCTGATCTTTGACAAACCTGACAAAAATAAGCAATGGGGAAAGGATTCCCTATTTAATAAGTGGTGTTGGGAAAACTGGCTAGCTAGCTGCAGAAAACTGGAACTGGACCCCTTCCTTACACCTTATACAAAAATTAACTCAAGATGGATTACACACTTAAACGTAAGACCTAAAACCATAAAAACCCTAGAAGAAAACCTAGGCAATACCATTCAGGACATAGGCAAGGGCAAAGACTTCATGACTAAAACACCAAAAGCAATGGCAACAAAAGCCAAAATAGACAAATGGGATCTAATTAAACTAAAGAGCTTCTGTACAGCAAAAGAAGCTATCATCAGAGTGAACTGTCAACCTACAGAATGGTAGAAAATTTTTGCAATCTATCCATCTGACAAACGGCTAATCTCCAGAATCTACAAGGAACTTAAACAAATTTACAAGAATAAAACTAAGAACCCATAAAAAGTAGACAAAGGATATGAACAGACTCTTTTGAAAAGAAAACATTTATGTGGCCAACAAACGTGAAAAAAAACTCATCATCACTGGCCATTAGAGAAATGCAAATCAAAAACACAATGAGATATCATCTCATGCCAGTTAGAATGGGGATCGTTAAAAAGTCAGGAAACAACCGGTGCTGGAGAATATGTGGAGAAATAGGAACACTCTTACACTGTTGTGGGGAGCGTAAATTAGTTCAACCAATGTGGAAGACAATGTGGCAATTCCTCAAGGATCTAGAACCAGAAATACCCTTTGACCCAGCAATCCCATTACTGGGTATATACCCAAAGGATTATAAATCATTCTACTATAAAGACACATGCACACGTATGTTGATTGCAGCACTGTTCACAATAATAAAGACTTGGAACCAACTCAAATATCCATCCATGATAGACTGGATTAAGAAAATGTGGCACATATACAACATGGAATACTATGCAGCCATATAAAAGGATGAGTTAATGTCTTTTGCAGCAAACTAACACAGGAACATTAAACATGAGTTCTTGTCTCAGCAAACTAACACAGGAACATTAAACCAAACACTGCATGTTCTCACTCACAAGTGGGAGTTGAACAATAAGATCACATGGACACAGGGAGGGGAAGATCACACACTAGGGCCTTTTGGGGGCTGG
>NW_012098721.1:848299-882506 GCF_000951045.1 Mandrillus leucophaeus | reverse complement strand
GCAATACCATTCAGGACATAGGCAAGGGCAAAGACTTCATGACTAAAACACCAAAAGCAATGGCAACAAAAGCCAAAATAGACAAATGGGATCTAATTAAACTAAAGAGCTTCTGTACAGCAAAAGAAGCTATCATCAGAGTGAACTGTCAACCTACAGAATGGTAGAAAATTTTTGCAATCTATCCATCTGACAAACGGCTAATCTCCAGAATCTACAAGGAACTTAAACAAATTTACAAGAATAAAACTAAGAACCCATAAAAAGTAGACAAAGGATATGAACAGACTCTTTTGAAAAGAAAACATTTATGTGGCCAACAAATGTGAAAAAAAACTCATCATCACTGGCCATTAGAGAAATGCAAATCAAAAACACAATGAGATATCATCTCATGCCAGTTAGAATGGGGATCGTTAAAAAGTCAGGAAACAACCGGTGCTGGAGAATATGTGGAGAAATAGGAACACTCTTACACTGTTGTGGGGAGCGTAAATTAGTTCAACCAATGTGGAAGACAATGTGGCAATTCCTCAAGGATCTAGAACCAGAAATACCCTTTGACCCAGCAATCCCATTACTGGGTATATACCCAAAGGATTATAAATCATTCTACTATAAAGACACATGCACACGTATGTTGATTGCAGCACTGTTCACAATAATAAAGACTTGGAACCAACTCAAATATCCATCCATGATAGACTGGATTAAGAAAATGTGGCACATATACAACATGGAATACTATGCAGCCATATAAAAGGATGAGTTAATGTCTTTTGCAGCAAACTAACACAGGAACATTAAACATGAGTTCTTGTCTCAGCAAACTAACACAGGAACATTAAACCAAACACTGCATGTTCTCACTCACAAGTGGGAGTTGAACAATAAGATCACATGGACACAGGGAGGGGAAGATCACACACTAGGGCCTTTTGGGGGCTGGGGGGCTGGGGGATGGATAGCATTAGGAGAAATATCTAATGTAGATGACAAGTTGATGAGATGGTATCTTATTGTGGTTTTGCTTAGCGTTTATCTGATAGTTAGTCATGGTGAGTATTTTTTCATGTTTGTTGGCCACTTGTATGTCTTCTTTTGAGATGTGTCTGTTCATGTCCTTTTCTTTTTCTTTCTTTTTTTTTTTTTTTGAGACAGGGTCTCACCACTCTGTCACCCAGCCTGGAGTGTAGTGGCACAATCATGGCTCACTACAGCCTTAGTCACCCTGGGCTCAGATGATTCTCCCACTTGAGCCTCCTGAGTAGCTGAGTCTACAGGTGCACACAACCATGTTTGGCTAATTTTTAAATTTTTTTGTAGAGATGAGGTTTTGCCATGTTGCACAGGCTGGTCTTGAACTCCTGGATTGAAGTGATCCACCTCTCTTAGCTTCCCAAAGTGCGGAGATTACAGGTGTGAGCCATTGTACCTGGCCTCTTTGACTACTTTTTAATGGGATTATTTGTTTTTTTCTCGTTGATTTAAGTTCATTATAGATTCTAGATATTAGACAATTCTTGAATACATAGTTTGCGAATATTTTCTCCCATTCTGTAGGTTGTTTGTTTCTTCTGTTGATAGTTTCTTTTGTTGTGCAGAAGATCTTTAGTTTAATTAGGTCCCACTTGTCAATTTTTGTTTTTATTGCGATTACTTTTGAGGACTTAGTAATAAATTCTTTGCCAAGGCTGATGTCTAGAATGGTATTTCCTAGGTTTCTTTTAGAATTTTTATAGTTGGAGGCCTTTCATTTAAGTCTTTAATCCATCTCAAGTTAATTTTTGTATATGATAATTGCTTGTCCAGTTTCATTCTCTACATATGACTACTTATGCTCTAATATTTAACAGTAGCTTTAAGTGACAAGGATTTTGCATGATATTTGTATTACTAGTGTAGGGAAGTTAGAACACTTAGTCTTGAATCAGAAAATTAAAATATTATATGTATATATTCTTTCTTGAGCTTGTGGGCAGAATGTTACCTTGAAATTTAAAAATATTCTTTTCTGTTTGGAAAAAATAATCGTAAAGATATATTGCAGTGTAATTGTATTTATGTTATGCATTTTTTATTACTAGTTTACTTATAGGAAAAAATTGAGCTGTAGAAAATAATTTTAAATCTTTGTGAAATTATTCTAAGAGTTAAGCAAGGAAGAATCCAGGGAAGTGAGTGGCTGTTATTTTGATAGAGATAAAAAATTACCGGCTACCATTTATTGAGCCCTTTGATTGTTCCGTGTCTTAAATAAGTAATTTATATGCTTTCACTTAATCAACACCTTCATTCAACAAATGTTTATTATGTGCTTACAATGCTGCAGATATTGTTCTAAATGCTGGAGATATAGCAGTAAACCAAACAAGTGGTAGGGGTTGAGCAGACGTGAGGTCTCTAGTCTTGCTCCACTGTTCTATCCACTACAGAGAGTTCCTTCTAAACATTAAATCAGATGGTCTCTTTGCACAAATGCTTTTACTGGCTTCTTGTCTCATTCAGAGTAAGGAACTTTCCTAACAATAGCATTAAAGGTCCTGGAGGATCTTTAGTCTCCCTGTCCTATCCCGTTTTCTACCACCCTCTCTCTTGCCTGGCCCACTTCTGCCATCGTGACCACTTTGCTTTTCTTTGAATATGTCAAGAATATTCTTGCTTCAAAATTTTTATACTTGCTACTTCCCCACCAGAAATGCTCTTTCACTGAAAGATGCTCAGTCAAGCTTTTGGGTCTCTCCTCCACTGTCAATGTTTCAAAGAGCTTTTCCATGACTGTCTTAAAAAACAGCAATACCCTACCCATGCCCATTAGTACTGTTTCCTTTACCTTTCTTTATTCCTCTCTATAACTTTTATCATCGTCTGACATAAGATCTGTTTCTTGGCTGCATTTTTGGGGTCTTACCTCAAAAAAACTTTGTTCACACCAATGTCCCGAAGTGTTTCCAGCATATTTTCTTTTAGTAGTTTTGTAGTTTAAGGTCTTATATTTACATCTTTAAATCAATTTGATTTGATTTTTGTATATGGTGAGAGATGGAGGTCTAGGTTCATTCTGCTGCATGTGGATACTCAGTTTTTCCAGCACCATTTATTGACGAGACCAAAAGACGTACAAATGACCAACAGGTGTATGAAAAAATACTCAGCATCACTAACCAGGAGGGAAATGCAAATCAAAACCACAATAAGATGTAATCTCACTCCAGTTACAATGGCTATCGTAAAAAAGACAAAAAGGTAATAATTGCTGGCAAGGATGCAGAGAAGGATGCAGAGGAAGGGGAACTCATCTATACTATTGGGGGAATGTAAACTAGTGAAGCCACTATGAAAAACGGAATGGAGTTTCCTCAAAAAACTAAAAATAGGACTTCCATATGATCAGCAATCCCACTGCTGGACATATATGCAAAAGAAAGAAAAGCAGTATGAGATATGCTTGAGGGGATATTTGTACTCCCGTTTTTATCACAGCATAATCACAATAGCAAAGATATGGAATCAACCTAAATGTCCAACAATGCATGAATGAATGAAGAAAATGTGGTATATATACACAAAAGGGTATTATTCAGCCATACACAAGAATGAAATCCTGTCATTTGCAGCAAAATGGATGTCTGGAGAACAAAAGTGAAACAAGCCAGGCACAGAAAGACAAATATCACATGTACTCTCTCACATGTGGGAGCTAGAAAGAGTTGGTCTCAAACAGACGGAGAATGGAATGGTTGCCGGGGGCTAGAAACGGTATGGGACAGGATGGGATGAAGAGAGCTTGGTAATGAGCACAGAAAAATGGTCGGGGGACTGTAGTTAACAATAATTTGTTCTATATTTCAAAAAAGCCATAAGAGAAGATTTGGAATTTCCCTAAAACAAAGAAATGATAAGCGTTTGAGGTGATGGATGTCCCAATTACTCTAATTTGATTATTACACATTGTATGCATGTGTCAAAATATCACATGTACCCCCCAAATACTTACAAATACTATGTATCAATTGAAAAGAGAAGTGAAATATGGGAAAAAAGCAAGGCTTAGTAAATTAACCTCCAGAAAGACAGATGGTAAATAAGTGGTGGAACTGTGAGTCACACTCAAAACCTATTTTATCTCCCGGAAAACCATAAGGTTTATAAACTCCAAAAGGAAGATCAACTCTGAGAGCCAGGGGTCATTGACACTTCTGTTATCAAAGGAGGGAAATTAGAAATCCTTCTTACTAACACTACAAAGAGAAAAGAAGACATGGACAATGCCCCATAATTCTTAAGGTTCATGTATAACAGTATGTAGGATTTTGCCTTTTAAAAAGTACTTGTATTTTAAGTATTGTGCTCAACTAGTTTGCTTTTGGTGAGTACATCACTGGATACTTTAATATAAGAATTCGAATTGTAAGGAGAAGAATAATTGAATGAAAAACATGTTACTTCATGCATTTCTATTAAGCTGATCTACAGTGAGTCTGGTTGTTTAGAAAGGCAGGCCACAATCCAGATTTCAGTATTCAGTTGGGAGTAGTTGGGAGTAGCTTAATCTAAGCTTTATTATGAGTCAATAGTTTCTTAAAAACCCAAACTTAGCAAAGAATGGCACATGTCATAATGACTTACTTGGATTTTTTTTAACCCTAAAAAAGTTTCACTTTTGCTTTACAGACCCATTCAAAACAAAGGATCAATTATTTTAGTAGAAGATTAGCACTCTCAGAAAAGTTACTTCTCCTCAAACAAATTCTAGTTTGTGAATTACGGCATTTCATTGAGTTTCTTTTAGCCTTCGGAATCTATTCTGTTGGGAGTTTGTTGGTTAGTACATAATGTCAGTGAGGACAATGTCATAGATTTTAAATTTCTCTAGACTAATGAAATTCAGTCTCATCAACAGAGGCTTTGCATTTCTGCATTATTTAGGCTACAAACAAACCTGCCGCAACAGCTATTTGTTGACTTTAAATATAAGTTTATTTTTCTTTGATAGATAGTTCAGAAGTGAGTGGTTCAAGGCCAGTACAGAGGATCTTTGAACCTTACCATGTGGCTTTTGGGTTTTCTTCAGTCATTGCAATTCCCTCACCAGTGGGAAGTAAGGAAGTCAGAGTAAGCAGAAGTTGCACATATCACCACTTACATCCTATTGGCTTAACTTTTCCATATATCCACTCTAAGCTGCAAGCAAGGTTGGAAAATGTGATGTCTAGCTTGGGCATCCATTTCCCAGCTAAAACTCAAGGAGGTCTACTATAGGAAAGAAATACGAGAAAACAAACATTGGGGTATAATTCACAGTTTTTGGCACAACTTGTATTCAGAAAGCCATGCCACAAAAACCATAGCATTAGTGCCATCATTGATGAATTGATGGCAATTAATAAATGGATTGAAACAGTATTGTCATTGGAGAGAAATTTCAAAGCTTATCCGTATTCCAGTTCTGTAGTTTTAGCCTTATAAATGAAATACCATATGTTAGTGCAATTCTAAAATTATAAAGATTCCAGTGCCCCATTCCTCTAGCCATGTTAGCACTCCCCTTAAACAAGTCTTTAAACTTTTTTGTATACACTACCGATCTATTTATGTACTTATTTATTTTAGATTCAAGGGGTATATGTGCTTGTTTATTAAATGGGTATTACATAAGTAATAGTGGGGTTTAAGCTTCTAGCGTACCCGTCATCCAAATATTGGACATTGTAGCCATACACTACACATTTAAATATTAGCATTTCAATGGCTCATAAGAAGGAATATAGCACTCATAACAACACTGAACAAGTCAGCAATAATGGTGATGAAATCACTATTAAGAGTTGCCGTTCTTCCAGTGAATATAAAAGCTGCACAATAATGACAATTCCTGGGTTGGCCCTTCAGCACTGTGTTATATTGAATCTAATTATTCCCTTCCTGAGCTGTTCTTCCTTATGTGTTTCATTATACCCTAGAGCTTATTTTGGCCTTGACTTGACATTTTGCTATGTCTCTTTACTCATAGTGAGCCTAATTCTACTGCTTGCAATATGCAGTGGAGTCAACACTTCACTTGATAGAATGCTACTGAAACAATAGGTAAGCTCAATTAAAGCAAAAATAAATGTTATATGTTGAATGAAATTTAATGGCAAGCCTGTAAAGTGTTCGTGGCGCTCAGAGAGTATGTCTGCATGATGTAAAAATGCCCAAGCTGCTCAGACCACTCTGAATGGCCAGCATGGAAAGGGTTTTTCGGTGGTGTTCCCTTAAATACTAGCATTCTTTTGGAAGAGCAAAGATTTGCAACATTAACAAGTTGAATGTCTTGCTGTATAAGGTGACTTAGTGTGGAAGCGTAAAAGGTCATACAGAAAAACAAGCATTTTATGGAGTGGACCTTTAAAGGTTAGTACTTTGCATATTTGGATTAAAAATACTGTTAGTCTTTTAATCGCTCCCAAAAGGGAGAGATTTGGGGGTCTAATATAATCAGTGCATGTTAAAACAGAAGAAAGAAAAGCACCAAGGACCCAAGCAAAGGGAAGTCCTTTTGCACAAATCCCACTAAAAATTGGGAGATTGCTTTTATAAAGTGATTTCATAAACTTTCCATGTTAATTAGAAAACTAATTCAGGATGTATAATAGTGAGAAAGTTGATTTTTCATCATTCTTTGGGAAATTGATAGTCTTTGTTGACTTGAAAACTATCAGAAGTTCTTGACTCTGGCAATAACTGCCTGACATTGGACAAGGCACAGATATACAAACGGCTTTCCTTTCTCATTTAGAAACTGTTGTAAATGTCAAAAGAGATGATGTACTTGAAAGTGCTTCATAAACTGTTAGGCGTATGTAAGTATGAGCTAGCTGTAATGAAAATGAAGTTCCTACTGAAATATATTCTACATGAACATTGCATTCAGCTAAGTGCATCATACACAAATATACAGTAGGTAAAATTTGTCTTCAATCTCACATCCTTTTTTAATATTATATTTTTCCTCTTTTCTGTAACCATTTCCCTTTAAGTATATGTCTAATGTCCCATTCTTGCTAACTTTCTAACTTGAGGATGGGAACATTTGGTGTCTGTGGCTTACTTTTCCCTTGAAACCCCTCAGATGAGATGAGAAGTACTTACAAGACACGTGTCACAAACTCATAGGTGTATCTAGTGCAAAGTAGAAATAAAGGATAGTGAGATAATTTACAATTCTCACAAACAATATTAACTGACCATCATTGTAATACAGGCATCATTGCTTTACATTTGTGTGTACATATAAATATAAACATATGTAACTATACTTATAACTTTGAAAAGCATGAAACAATTTGGCTTCTCAAATTAATTTTCAAATCTGAAGCACACATCAGCTAGAGGCGTGGCAGAGACAAACAGGAATGAATGAAAAATATGTTATTGATTATAAAAACTTATAATCTTCATCAAGTTTGTTACATGATTATGGAATTTTAACTCTGCATTCAATAATAGTGTTCTTGGATATAAAATTTTTATTCAGAATATATATCACTTAATTAAACAAATGTTGTTCACCTGACTAGCATAGAAAACACTTGACAAGATATGATAGGAAATAAAATGTAAATAAAACTTGTATATCGACCATGAGATGTTCAGAGTCCACTGAGAGAAAAAAGCATATAAAAATCCACTATGAAAGATAGGCTGTAATTCAAAGAAAGGAATAAATAATGTGGTGTGAGAGGAAAAGAGTAATTTGAATGTCAAATTAATTTATAAAATAATTGATGAAAACTGTAAGTCATGAATAGAACTAGGTCCTAAAAAGTTAACCTCCACTAATATCAAGAAACCAACACTTCACTAGATTTTATATATGTGTGTGTGTGTATATATATTTATATATAATATAATTATATAATATAATATAATGTATGTATTTCTTAAGGCACTGCAGTTACTACAAAGAAGGCATTATGAACTGATTCCAGCTCTAAAGTAATTTAGAAGCTTCTTGGTGAAGTAATATAAACAAATAAAATATTTAAATCACATTTCAAGACCGTGAAGTTCCACAAGCAGATTATTGATTGCTGAATATATCCTTCAGACACTAACTAAGGAAATGCTCACCTCAGCTGGGGACAGAAACGATGTATGGGAGAGGTGCAATTAAAGTTGGTACTGAACTTTGGGAGGGCTTTGCATAGTTAATCAGGAGGCAGGAGGTCATGGGCAGAAGGAAGCATGAGGAAAAACAAACAGGTGTGTAAATGCTAGGCCAGAAGTCCCCTCCTCTGTGAAGGCTTCCACAAGCCATTCTCACTTCTGGTCCATCTATGTCTTCTGCACATTCACATTTTGTTGTATGTATCACGTTGCAATGTAATTACTGATTAGACAGTTGTTTCCCCCTACTGCACTGAGTATTCCCTGAAAACAGGAATTCTGATCTACCTTTGTATTTCTGGTCCCTGGCACACTGAAGACACATTTAATAACTTAACCTTGAAATGAGCCAACAGAACTCTGTGGGAAAATAGGAATAAGTATGGAATAGTAAATTGGAATGGGTTTGAGAAAGACTTTAAAAACAGAAATATAAAAATTTTTGAACTTTTTACTATAGATAATTAATCAATTTTATTTTGTTAAATTGAAAAGTGGCCTTAAAGATTATTCGTAAGCATATTCTCCCAAGTATCACCAGCCTTTGATCAAAATGTGTACATTAACAGCTGATTTTTTAGCATATGGTCTCTACCATCACTTCTTCAGGAACTCAAGAACCATCCCCCAAGGCGAGTTAATTGTAGAGGTCCCAGGGAGTAAACTGCATATGCTTAGCAACAAACTTGTTCATATTCTTTTCCTCTAGCCTTTTGTATAGGTTTGCTGCTCACAAAGTACTGGAGAAAAGCAACTCAAGAGCCTAAATTCCACAGATTCCAGCAGGTTCTTGCTTCCCTCTTTCTTATACAAGGGGCATACCTGGTGGTTCATACTCTCTAAGAAATGAGCACTCTCCATCTCTCCTGTTCACCCTAGATTTCTCTCCTTCTACTGTCATTCCACTTCAGGTATCCACTCATGCCTCAAGCATTATCTCTCTTTTTTTTCAGCCAACTCCTGCCCTTAAACAAAATCATCATTATACAGACATATTCCTAGTCAGAGAAATGGGTTGTGGTTCTACAAGTTCCACACACCCATCTTCCAATTGGCTTATTTAAGAGATTCTGCTAAGAAAGATTGATCTGGCAGTAGTGTGCAGATGGAGGAAAGAAAAATAAGCATGGAGGCAAGAGGATTCATTTGAAAGTTTGTAATGTAGGAATAAAATGATCATAAAAGTCTAATAGGACTGTGGTTGTCAAGTTCATGTAGGAGAAAAGATGAATGGGAAGAGTGTGTGGAGTGGTGAGTGACTGCAAATATGAGTGAGAAAGAAGTTGAATATACTGTGAGCAAATAATATGGCCGTTCTCAGGAAACAGAGGAGGAAGGAGAGACCGTTATTTTTACATTCAAGTGAATCGGGCTTGGGGTGCTGGTAACATTTCAAATGGACATACCCAGCAGGAAATTAGAAAACATTGGAGAGCATGTAGAATGAGTTGTTTGAGTTGTTTAACAATGTTATAGATTTGTTTTGTTCAGGAATATCTTGGGTATTCTTGGGATACCCGAGAGAGGGTACAAGGAGAGGAGCAGAAGGGCAGAATCACCAAAGTTTCACTGTATTTCTAAAAGTACCCACATTTTACTGACTCAATGTCTTCACAATGCTTGATGTTATTCTGTAAGCATGACACAGGATTTTTTTCCCTCCAGGACAAAGGTACCAGTGGATGAGAATAGTACCAGGTAATAAATAATTATACTTGCTACTTAAATTTGCTTGTAAACTAAATATATAATTATACACAGTATTTCCTATTCTATACATATTACAGATAAAGAATAATTCTGTCTCTTTATTTTTTTCTTTGACTAAATACTTCTGATTCTTGAGGATTTGTGTCACAAATATAGCAAATATAAATGTTTCCTGTATCTGCATACATAGAACCATCCCTTGTTCATATTCAAAGTCAGCAAAAGAAAATCATCTCTGAATTCTCAATGTCTAGCAAGGTGTCTGGCACAAATCAAGTGCTCAATAAATATTTATTGACTGTGAATGAATTAGAAAAAAATTGGTGTAATTCTTAAATGAGAAAATTTTTAAAGCATCCAAAAAGCTATAAAGAAAATTTAGCATATGGTGCTATTTAGAAAACATGGTGCAGTTTTTCACTTTGAAAAACATTTAAACATTGTACCTTCAAAATAGATTTTTAAGACTTTTAAAAACCCAAATAGCTTATTTATTTCCAAAAATAAAACTGCAAACATCTGGAAGCAAGATGCAAACTCTTGCCCTTGGAGATTATTTTTCATTTTAAGATTTATCCTCCTGTGTTGCCATGACTACTGACCATGAACTGAAATTGCTGTGTAATACATTCTATCTCCCATAGTGATTATACCTGAAACCAGTGGTAAGTTTCTAATAATCAGAGGAGACAACTTCAAAGGTGGACTTGACAGAATCTTCATACATTATGTTAAAATCTTCTCCAGGGGGTTGGGCTACTGGTTGTTTATTCAAACGTGGCATTAGTATGGACAGGATAATTAAATATGGAGCAGGAAATTCTGCCAAATAGAAATTCTTTTGTCACATTCTAATGTGTCAAGTCATGTCAAAAAGGAGAAAAACAGAGAACACCCAATTCAATGTTAGTTGGATGTGCAAGAGAGTGGCTGTGTATTTGGTAAACAAATGCTCATCCTCTGAGAGCTCCTAAAACAGTAATTTCTAATCTGAGACATATAAATTCTTAGTTGAAGGGAAAGAAATAATGTTTGGTGTTCCAGAAAATAAAATGAACCCACTTAGGCATACTGATACCTATAATACCTAATAATTTACTCTTTCATTAACGCTAGGGTGATTTACATTATTTTTACATAAGATTCCCAAGCTTGTGAATCATGTAGGAGAAAGTTATTTGTGCTTTAATAGCATATGGTCTCACATAACTGCATTCTTCCTGAAGGCAGATAGATGGCTACCTTTAGCTAGTAGATTTCAGGCTGACCAAGAAAAGGGAAAGACAGAGTGAGATATTGTTGAGATCGTTCTCACAACTGCCCTAATCTATGGGCAGGAGTGATGTATTTGTTTTCCACTGGGGCTAAGAACCATGGATTTTCCAAAATCAGATGTATCTTTTGCTTCCAGAAATGTTGCATTCTCATCTCAATATTTTAACCTAAAAGTAAGCACTAGGAGTATTATTCTAATTGTGCTTCTGCACTGAGTTAGATGATGGGTGCACTATCATGAACAGGAGGGAATAAGCCACTGCCCTCATGCTGATGGTGCTTCCACAGCAGGAGTGAATGAGATAAATCTCAAAAGGAAAGAGAAAGAGACAAGGAAGGAAGGAAAGAAGGAAGGAAGAGAGGGAGGGAGGGAGGAATGTAGAGAGGGAGGGAGGGAGGAAGGAAGGAAGGAAGGAAGGAAGGAAGGAAGGAAGGAAGGAAGGAAGGAAGGAGAAAGAGACAAGGAAGGAAAGAAGGAAGGAAGAGAGGGAGGGAGGAAGGAGGAGAGAGAGGGAGGAAGGAAGGAAGGGAGGAAGGGTGGATGAGAAAACAAGTTGATAAGTGTCATGAAGGAAAGAAGACAGGATGCTGAGGTACAGAATGATGAGTGGCAGTGGAAGGTGGGAGAGACAGCTACTGTAGATAAGGAGGTCAGGTAAAGTCCATGTGAAGAAGTGACATTTCAGAGGGATCCAAAGGGTTTATATGCTATAGGCAGACTGTTGGAAGTGAAAGAATGAGAAGTGTGGAGTTTAAATCCTGCATCTTTTATTTAACCTCTTATTAATTCAGTGAATATTACATTGGGTATCTGCTACCTGTAAGTCACTGTGTTGTGTGCAGGAAGGTCCCTCATAGGACAAAACAGATATAGCTCCTCATTTATGGCACTTACAGTGTCATAGGGAAGAGAGCTGTTAACCAAGGAGTTTCCACTGTGATGTATATAGCACTGTAAACTTGACTACATCATTGTAGAATAAAGTGAATCACAGGAAGTGTGGAACACAAGATTCCAGAGAGGTGAAACTGATGTTTTGTCAGCCTCAGGACATGTAAACTTCTCCGGGTCCCAGGAGATGTGAAAAGAGAGCACAGCAAGGAGAGGGGAGATTTACAACCATGCTGGACCTTGAAAAGGGCTTTTTGTGCATAGACTAGAGTTCTATTTAAGGAACCTAAAACAAAGGAGGAGCAGAGCTCTCTTTTCCTTTTCTCACTTGCTCCCCAAATCTCTACTCCCTGCACCTTACATTTGAGATGTGTGTGTGTGTGTGTGTGTGTGTGTGTACGTGCACACACGCGAGCATGTGCACAGAAGCACCATACACACATCCTGGGAAGAAAAGCTTTTGGTTCACTCCTTTTGCAAACAAGTATGAAGAGCACTGCACCTTGTCACCACTCCAGCTACATATAAAAGAGAAAATCTAAAGAAAGGGAGCACAAGATACCCTACATGCGCTCTGAACCTAACTGATTGACTTGCTCATCAGAATGAAAGCACTATTCCCAAAGCTGGAGTTAAATAAAATGTCCTTGTCCTTGACTTTGATCTTTTCTTATGGAGTGAGTAGAAACACATATGCTCTCCTGGCCAAAGACAGCGATGATTGAACCTCTTTACTCAAATTATGACCTAAAGCAACACATACTGTCTTTCCTCTGTGTATTGTGCTCTCCTGAGCACTGCATCATCCCTGTGGTGTTGTAGGCCTCCACACTCACATGTCTCTGTCTTAGAAAAATAGCCTCTGAGGATCTCTGCTCAATGAGAAAATAAGAGAACTGGGATCTAAAAAATATTGCCACAGTTATATTGATTTTTTTATCATTGATTGATAAGAAATATTTTTGTTAAATTGAAATAGCTAATTCATAGGTTTCTATAAGTGATATATAATATCTCCCAGTCAGTTTGAGTCAATATTTTATGATAAAATTAGAATCCTTATTTAGTTTGCAAGACCTAGGATATTATGGTCTGTAAGTCGAAACAGTGGTCTGTCTTCCTCAGGAAAAGTACCAACTAATAAGTTTAGTGATAATTAAAAATTTGCTTGAGCAAGACTTTTTGTTAATTTGAGTGCAGAAGCAGTCTATTACTAATATAGACTGTAGAAGAATAAAGGTATCATAAAATATGGCTTCCCCACCACTGTTCTCCATGTTGTCTCTGAATGGAAAGGTATTTGGTGATATATAGATGACAAAACCGATCATATAACAACAAACCACAGCAAAGCTCTTGTATGTTAAAAACTAATAAATACAAGTAGATAAGACACTGTCAGTTTATGTAGTTCATCATACTCAAGAATGCATTATTTTCACAAGAGCAGAAATTGAATCCTAGAAATGTAACCATCAGAGGATAGTTTCATTCTAAGAAGAATCATCAACCTTCTTCTAGGCTTCTAAGCTAAAGGAGGAATAAAAATGGTTTGGAGAATCCCATGTGACTTTCATCATATGATTGCTTTACTATCATATTTATTTCCTAATTTACTGTGCATTGGTTAATGTTTGTTTCAAAATAAAGAGGTGGTATTGAGTTGAAATAGCCATTCCTACATAAACAAGCCCTTGGATGTAGAGAATTAAAAATTAAGTTCATAGTTCATAAGCAAATAATTGAAAGATGAGCATGCAATTGCAGGCCATATAAAACCCTATTAAAATATGAAATACTAAGGCTTGAGAATTATTTTTAAAGAGTTTCTCCATGTATAAAATAACTTATGTCAAGAATATTCTAATTCTGAATTTTAAATGTAATGCATAAATGTACATGTAAATATAAATGAAACTTCAAAAAGAATAATTATTACAACTTTAGGAAAAAGTAAAAAAAGTTACTATGATAAATTGACAGCAGAGATTATAAAAAACCTGAGTCAAGTTATTCATCAACTGGAAGGATCATAGTTTAGTAAAGCTATCAAAAGTCATTGCCAACTCCTGAATACTGTTGTTACTATTTTATTTTTATGAAGATTTATTCCTATATTTGAATAAGGGTACATAACATTTTGGAATAGCGATCCTTTAAATATGACATTAACATTATAAAATCCAAATGGTATATTTACATTTTTTTCTACTAGATTCCTAATCTCCCTTTCCACTGGGAAGAGGCTGCATTACTATTAAATTGGTGAAAAATTCTGGCTTAAAACAAAACTAACCTTTATATCTAAACCTCTTTTTTCATACTTTTCTTAAACCGTTAAGTTGACTTAAAAGTCATGCTCTTGTAGCTCATACTAAGCTGTTAAAAATCTTACCTTTATCAATAAAAAATGAATTAAACAGAATAGATAAGAATACTGCAACCTATGGTAACTTGAGTTAACTGTATTAAAATGTATCTTATCAAATATTAAAAAGGTAAATACAAGTACAAAGTTAGTAGCTGGTCAAATATAGGAACAGCTTAAATGCTTAAAGAAAATACCTTAGAATGGTAAAGAGGAAGAATTTGAGCCTTTGACCTGTCAACCATTGCAACAAAGAAAGGAAACTCAGTTTAGAAATGTAATAAATAGAAACTGAGTGATAGCCATTAGATACTAAATAGCCAGCATACATTTCTAAACAAAGATTGGTAGTCCCAATACCTCTTGGTACAAGTAGCATAGCATGACAAGATGCGGTAGCTTACACCTGTAATTCCAACACTTTGGGAGGTCAAAACGGGTGGATTGTTTGAGTTCAGGAGTTCGAAAGCAGCCTGGGCAACATGGCGAAAGCCCATCTTTACAAAAAAATACAGAAAAAAAAAAAAATTAGCCGGGCATGGTGGCATGCACTTGTAGTCTCAGTTTCTCAGGAGATTGAGGCGGGAGGAATGCTTGAGCTGGGGAGTTGGAGGTTGTTGGCATGATCTTGGCTCACGCCACTGTACTCCAGCCTGGGTGACAGATTGAGACTTTGTCTCAAAAACAAAAACAGAAAGAAACTTATCTTATATGACTCTATCTTCGTTTTTATGGCTTGAATCAACCAATACATTTTATCAAAAGTACTGAGATCTTTATAGCAAACTAAGGAAATTTCAATAGAAAATAAAAAGAAAATCTAAACATGTACTCAGAATTTCCACATAAATGTCTCAAGAAGTTTGCAGATTTAAGACACTAACAAAATAAATAATAACATTGCTAGAATTTATCTTTTAACAGAAGAAAGTTGCTGCTACAACAAATAGGTCTATCTCTGCACCCAATTCATATTTAAGAATACATCAAAGATGAAAATGTTAAAACGTACAATGTTTAAATTAGTGGGAAGAGTATGTGTGACTAAAATCTGCACCTGGCTCTGCCATTTACAGCTATGTAACATGTCATGTACCTCTCTACATGTCTGTATACATGTCTGCAAAGTGAAAGGGGTTGTCTCATTAATTAAATTAATGCTTAATGTTTTGGTCTTGAGAGGTAAGGAGTAAGGATTATTTGAGGCAATGTATATAAAGATACTTTTAAAAAAATCAGACATTGCACAAATATAAGGTATTGTTACTATGCTTAAAGTACTGTTAAATATATGAAGTGGGATTTATGTAGCAAAGAATAGAGATCTGGTAACCTAATTAAGATACAAAAACTAGGCTATACTAATTTTTTTTTAATGATATAAAGTTGGAGTTTGTCTCTAAAACTTGAAAATTTGACTAGATATTTTGAAGGTAAGAAGCAGCAAAAATTAGTGAGAGTGATTTTTAAGCATAAAGGATTAGGGTTGGGCTTTGTTTCTAGACCTCCGTTTACACTGAATACTTTCTGCTCAGAAATTGGTCTGAGAGAGAGAGAAAAAAAAAGTGAATTAGCCCTTTATGGGATTCCAAAAGGAGGTCAGTGCCTTCCTTAGCATGTCTCAGATTACTCTGGGAAAGTGCCACAGTAAACTGTCAGGGAGAAATCATTTTGAAGTGTGACTGCATCAGGTGCCACAGCCCTAGCATAGACACACAGTTGACTGCCCACTGAGATCCCTGGACGTATGTGGAAGCAATGGGCACTGCGATTTGAATGGGATGGATTTGCTAATTGATGACTCAAATTGCCCCCTTGCTAAAATCTACTCGAGTCTAGACACAGATGAAACTCAGTGTGGGCCATGTACTTAGGAGCTGTGGTTGGCACTCGCTGAAACCCATGCTCACAAGCACAGGAGGTGAAAGCCCCTTGTGCAGTCTCACTTGGTTTGACGTCAATGGAAATGCATGTTTTGTAAAAAGCAGGTATCATATCTGACTAATTACCGACCTTCTGGCTCTTTTACCCAAGGAGAAGTTCACGATGTGGGTCCTAGCAGCATTTCTTTCAGGATTTCAAGGAGAAAGTCTTATGAAACCCTCCGATTATGACTTAATTTAATGTATTAATCAGTATAGAGATAGCTCAGTGCTCTCACTGATGAATATGAGCTTAGCTTACACCTCTCAGTGGCCTACATGATACTCTTTGTAAGAAATGTACCAATATTTCTCTGTGGTGGTTTAGTTGTTATTTACATGCTAATAATCAGAATCTCCATCACCTTCACCTGATTTCTTAATAGGCAGGCTGGCCACTGAACTCCGATTTTGTAAGAAATGACCTTGTTTTGTGTTTATAGCTAGCTCTGTGGTAATATAAAAGATCCAAAAGATTGGAACAAAAGGAACGATGGTATATTTAGAACACGTAGTGAAGGGTCTCATTCACAAATGCCAAGTTATTTGAATATGTCTTCTTAGAAAATTAGGAAAGTATTCAAATATATTGAAAACAAGTTGATGAAAACCATCGCTTTGTTTCCTGTGATAAGAAAACTGAAGTGAAAGCATTTCTAGCCTAGATTTGTAATGAACACATACTTCTCTGAATCAGAACTCTTAAATTAGTCCTGATGATGGGCAAGGCTGAAATCTCTATTATGAAACACTTCACCAAAAAAAGTCAAAGCCAGTCATCCTTTAAAATGGGTATGTTAATGACACTAGAAATATCAAATTGGAGCAGATAACAAATGGCTTAACACAGAAAAAGCATCATATGGAGCTTTCCCTAGGTAATTTATTTTCCATTAATGAAAGTATTTAAAGTGGATATATATCAGACAATATCTATATCTATATATCTATATTTATATCTATCCATCTATCTATTTATTTACAATCTGGGGCTATAAATAATTTCAGAGTACAAGTTTATTTTAGGTAAACGGCCTTTAGTAATATCTATTGAAAAATTTAGATACTACTGTTTCAGAATAACTGTGAAAAACAAATGACTATACTCACTATGGCAACAAGGACTTAATTGGCTAGGTTACAGGGAGAGTAGCAAAAACTAGACAGAACCTTGAGCTTCAAAGTCAGATTCTACCCAGGTATGCTTGGGTTATATGTTTGTTGTCTTGAAGACATGATATCTCTTTCAGCAAACAGCCATCATTATTTTATTTCTGTTATAAAAAGAGATGATATTACTTAAATACCTCTTTCCAAATTACACTTACTGTCAGAATACAACTTTTTTCTTTCCTGTTAACTATTTCCACATTTTTACACTGCTTTTTTGGAAAGTTTAAGACATTTTTCTCTGCATGTAATAGTCATAACTGTTCTCCCACTTCTCAGAGAGCAGCACAGCGTGAGGGGTATAATGCATACTGCTTGCCTGGGATGTGCTAAATGTAGCCAAGAAAGGGGTGTGTTCCTGCCCTTGATACAAGTATAAAGTGTTGGAAGCACATTATAAACCCAGAGCAATCAAAAGGAAAGGATGGATAAATTTACCTAAAATTATATTAACATAATCCACTTTGCCTCAAACATGATTTTTTTTTTTCCATTTCAATCCCCAAAAGTTGGGAATTTGATCATTGTTTCTTAATATTATCAGCCTTTATCTCTTTCATTTTACTTTTGAATTCTCATTACAATTTTAAAATACTAGTTTGACAAAAGACCTCCAAGAAGGCTTCCACTTATTTAAAGGAAAGTGTGGTATTATAGTATACAAATAAAGTCTAGATATTTGGGTATTCATATTACCATCTATGCATAAGCATGGACTTATTTGTAAGAAAACTCTGATGTGTAATGAATGTCATTATTAAGAAAATTCTTATCAAAAGTAATTGAAAGAATGCATGGGAAATAATGGACTTTTATCATGAAGGGGTCACTTCTCTACAGCGTACAGCCTCGTTGAAAAGTATATAGGACTTTTAAGATTTAATGTTATATTAGCCTGCTTTTATACTGCTGACAAAGACATACCGGAGACTGGGTAATTTATAAAGGAAAAGCGGTTTAATGAACTCACAGTTTCACGTGGATGGGCAGGCCTCATAATCATTGACAGAAGGCGAAAGGCACGTCTTATATGGCAGCAGGCAAGAGAAAATGAGAACCAAGTGAAAGAGGTTGTCCCATATAAAACCATCTGGTCTTCACTACCACAAGAACAGTATGGTGGAAACTGCCCCGATGATTAAATTATCTCCCACTGGGCCCCTCCTACAACACATGGGAATTACGGGAGCTACAATTAAAGATGAGATTTGGGTGGGGACACAGCCAAACCATATAAAATTCCCTCATCATTTTCCAGATAATTGTTGCAAAATCCTCTTAATATCTTCCTACATTTCCCCATGCAGCCCTGTTCCAACCTGTTCTCCACACTTTTCTAGATGAATCTCACAAAGTCTCCATGAAAATCTGACTGAATCATACATCCTTGCATAAAATCCTTCAAAGGCTGGTGCTGGTAGCAGCAGCCTGCCTAACAGCACGGTTTATAAGGCTTTTCCTGATGTGGAGCCTGCTTAATTCTGCAGTCCCATCTCTCAGCACTGTCGGACTCTTCACTGAAGCTTTTCTGAATTATTTTTCTTACCTTAGTCTTCTAGCTTTATGACTTCAATGCCTTTGCAAATGCTTCTTCCACACTTGAAACCCCAACTCTTCTCCCCTGTCTGCATACTTAACTCCTGCTCACTGTTCACCCCCTTCTCATGATGGAATCTGACATCCTCCTTGATATTTATGTAAGATCCTCTGCACACTACACTTATACTACCTACCATGCTTTATTGTCATTATATATTTTGTATTGCTCTTTTAATAAAATATAATTTCCCCAAGGGCAGGGATAATATAGTTTCTGTTTTCATGACTAGCTTGCTAGGTTTTATTGGAGGCAGTACTGACCAGTAGCTATGTGGTTTTATTGGAGGCAGTACTGACCAGTAGCTACATGCACAGACACTGCGGCCAGAGTGCTTGGGTTCAAATATCAGTGCTACCACTTCTTAGCTGTGTGACTCAGTGAAAGTTATCTAACCCTTCTGTGCCCCAGTGTCCTCATAGATAAAATGAGAATAATAAGAGTATTTACCTTATAGCATTGTGAGGATCAAGTAAATTAACATATGTAAATACTCAGAACATGCTTCGTACTTATATTAGTGTGAGCTGTCATTCTGGCTGCAGCACTTCCAGTGTCTGACTCACAGAAGGTGATGCACACAACTCTGTTGTAAAAATTAAAGGATGAGGAAATAACAAATATAAAGCTTTTTCAATTATCCTCTTTTTATTGTCTTGTCTTCTACCCTTTATATTAATAATTGATCCATTCATTCAACAAGTATTTATTATCTACACTCATAGAACTGAGGATTATCTTTAAAATACCCACTTCATTTTGTGGAGGGCTTTGGAAAAAAAGTACCTGCCAGAAAAATGATAGACTTGAGTGAAAACTCATTCTCCTAGAGTGCTCATAATAATAGCCTCCAGTTAAGTTTATACTGGGAGCTCTCTGGGGTCTTTCCAAAGGTGAAGAAAATGATTACAACTTCTGATTTTTTTTTTCATTTCCAATTTGTATGAGCTTTTAAACTTCTTTTAGCACTTCACCTAACTATTATGAAATCAAGATCAAAGGCAATTTCTTAAAGAAAAAAAAGACGTAACTCTACTGTGAAGCTAGTTGTTTCATAAAACTACATCATCTGAAAAACCACATAAAAGAAGTGACCAAGAGAAAAGATTGAAGCGCTCACAAGAACAGTCAGAAATTTCTATGAAATTAGGACTTGTTTTCAAAAAACCCAATTAAAAACAACAATGGACATGATCAAGCGTACTATTGCCCCATTCTGCACTTTTTAACTTTCTTTCAAAGGAATGTGCTAAGCGAGGCTGACTTTTTCTAACTCTATTTCCCATTGCCTTCCAATATGCTTTTCATCTTGTTTTGTATATGTTCTCTTCGGTCTTGAACCCTGTTTCGGGGGACATAAGATTCTGGTAACATTGGAGGTGAATGATCTGTATTCCCTGTGTGCTGTGAGTGTGTGGAGGCCTTTCTGGAGAGTCATGAGAGAACAGAGGTTAAGTGTCTCTGTCTCCAAT
The DNA here is from genome assembly GCF_000951045.1 of Mandrillus leucophaeus. Lineage (NCBI taxonomy): Eukaryota > Metazoa > Chordata > Mammalia > Primates > Cercopithecidae > Mandrillus > Mandrillus leucophaeus. The sequence goes on along the minus strand of NW_012098721.1, from coordinate 861,949 downwards.
CATTTCTTTCTGTGCATCTCTTCTTTCCTCCGATACTTTCTGACTGTGTTATTCCACCAATGTCATAGGCCCTATGTCCATGGTGGCCATAATATAGGTTATAAGTTATTTCTCTATCTGGTTAACAAGGTCTAGCATAGCATAGGGTGGCTGTAGGCACAGGTAAAGTAGCCCATGACAGGCGGAGGTTGGGGTTATTTGCTTTGAGTTTCACTGTATCCCAGCATGTGGTGAAGCCCTGGTACTCAGTTTCTACTCGGTGAGTGCCTGCTACATGCCAGGCATTGTGCTAGCTGCTGGGTATTCAAAGATGAAAGGCAGTACAGCCCTTTCATGTAGTAGCTCAGTGACCTGGGCTAGATAATTCATTCTCAGCAGAAATGTCTTCATTTTCAAAGAGGACTGATGCTCATTCTATAAAGCTGTCGTAAGGATGAAATGAACAAGGCTCTAGTACAGTCCTTTGTACATAGTAGGTGCGCAAAAATGATAACCGTTATTTTTGGTGATGATAGTGATGAAGATGAGGAGGAGGACGAGAATGACAAGTCATCCTAGCATTCCAAGAGCCTAATGTCTAGTGAGGTTTGATGAACACACGAGTTTCCCATACCTAATTATTGTGCTTGAAACTTCGAAGACAGTGTAAACTGTGACGATTTTTGAATTTGTTTTCTTCTTAATTTTGTATGATGGGTCCAAGAGTAAGCTATTGAATGATCAAAGATGCCACTTTGAGAATGACAATTCTGATTCCTGCACACGTGATTCTCAATAACTGGGGAGTGAATACAACTCTGCTGGTAAAGAGAATCCCAGCAGAAAAGGAATGTGATTCTCACAGAAGACACAAGGTACTTTATATGTTGATCACCCTAACTTAAAGACAGAGAAGGCTGAGGTTCACCAGAGCTAAAGCCTGTATATGCAGAGAAGAGAGACTTGCTTAAAGAGGCTTCCACTGTGGGAATGAGAAAAAGCCCTTGAGAAGATGCTGAGCTTCTTCTCACAATTAACATAAAAGGAAAGATTTGTAGGGAAGCTTAAATCAATTACATTTTTTCAGTCAGCAACGTTTATTGTGTTCTGATTACAGGCCAGGAAACATGCTCAGGCTGCTAAGGAAACAATGATACACAAAAATCTGAGTTCTCATTGTTTCAGGGTTCATAGGTTAGTGAGGAACTCAGGGGAACTCAAACTAAGACCCTGTGAGACGGAATAGAATGTTGGGGAAGGACAACCCAGATCTGAAGGATGAAGAAGGGTAAGAAGTCTAGGCACAGGGAACTGTGTATGCAGATCCTGCAATACGTACACAAGATACTGGCAAGTGTGTGGAACAGAAAGCTACTCAGGTGGCTGGAGAGCAGCTAGTGGAGTGATGAGTGGCTGCAGACAATGCTGCAAAGGAAGGCAGAAAAATCTGATCATCATGTTCTTCTAGGAAAGCAAGGAGTACATATTGCTAGTATTCTGTAGCAGAGAATGACATGGGACTTGGAAAGATGAACATCGTGACATTTTATGCTGATGAGCTTCATGTTTTTTCTTGCCCAAGGAGTTTATCATTCCTGCAGATGGGGTTTTGGGTATATTCAAGATATAGCCCCTCCCTTTCTCCCTTGCCAAACACCTTCAGTGACCTGCTTAATATTCACGGCATTTTTTAAAAATCCAGATTCCTTTTCACAGTATACATGGCCATCTCAGTCTTGGGTTTTACTCTCCATTCTGTCAACTATAGCCTCATGGCTGGCCTTTAACAGACTGCTTAAACAGTCTTTGCTCTTCTTCATCTGATAAAAGAAATAACCACCTCATAGAGACATTGTGGATATTATTTGAGCAAATATATGCATTAAGCACTTAACTCAGCATTTGACCCGTAGTAATAACTCAACAAATGATAATTTTTTAGCAGCAAAATAACAATGTACATATTAGAACACCTATAATTAGAAGGAAAACATGCGCCTAAAAGATTCAGCTAAGAAATTTCATTGCTATGTTCAAGCAGAAAAATCTGTGTCCTTTCAGGGTTGTAGGGCACTGAATATGTGAAATCAAGTTTCAGAAGCACCTGTGTACTCCTGATAAAAAAAAAAAGTTGTGAATTTCATATGAACATATAATTTACAGATTTTTTTTAAGACCATGGCTCAAATATGCACCTTTGTGTATAACTGCTCTGCTTTCTGATGGGTAACAAACAATAAAATCTAGTAAGGTTTTCATTCTATAATACTGCCTTTATTTAAATCTGATCAAAGCCTCAAATATATAGTCTGATATTAGAGTGTGATGGCTTCCACACTATGCCTGTGCATGTTTAGAAGAGCCTCCTAGAAGATGGACTTCCTTCTGGAGGTAAATAACTAGCAAGAGCTGCAAAACTGAGATCTGTAATAAAATACCTTGAATTCTGATTTTCCAACTTGCTCAAGTATTCTCCAGTTGATGCTATGTCCTGAATTAAATTTGAGTTACTGATCATAAGCATTTGGTTTTTTTTTATGCCTATGATGCATTTCATAGGGTTAAGATAACTCCTTGAAATAGAAATTATCCAAATGGGAAAGCTTGGGTGAAACTATATGGATAAGCAATTCTGTCCTCCTACAAATTCGCTCCTCTTAAAAAGTCGTTAAAATTCTTTTGCGGCATATTTGAAGCATCCTGTAAGTAAGCACATTGCTGCTTGAGGAAGTTGCTGTTGGAAAGGGCCCATTTTCATGGTTCATAATAAAGAAATACTGCAACATAATGAAAGAATATTCACCAACTGGTGTGCTCTCAAAAAAGTGTTCACAGCCATTGTGTATGATTTGTGAATAAAATAAAACATTAAAATGAGCATTCACAATATTAGCATGTTAATCATACACTTCCATATGGTGCTTACTATTGTCTCCATTGTGTGCTTTCAAAGTTTTTTGATTTTAAACTTGTACAAGGACTTTATAAACACTTGGTAACAATCATTCATTGCCTTAGCAATATGTAGCTATTCTGACCTAAAGTTAGATGAGACAAAGTATGACACTGGTGTGCTGTAAAAATTGAAATACTTGGTTCTGGTTTAAATTTTTAGGTTTTGGGGTTACTTAACAGGAAGAATATAAATTTCAATACTAGCTAATAATTGCAATTTAACAGTGGATTAATAAAACCATTCTTTTTCAAGAGTCAAATCACTTACTGAGCAATAATCAGCTATCAAAATTATGTCATGGGTTGCTGGTCCACAAACTCAATCAGATCCTTGCGTAAAGTGTACTTTCACATTTCCATTCTTGTGTCCAGAGTCAACAAATGTCAACTCTCTAGGCAGGAGCTGATGCAACCCTTGAGACTTGTTTCCTAAATAGGCTTTTGCACAAAGGTATTGGAAAGCTCAATGAGCTTATATTTATTGAATTCTTACTGTGTGCCACTAAGCTAAACTCTCAAATGAATAATCTTATTTAATTCTTACATATCAATGAGTTAAGTACTATTTTTAGCATTTCCACTCTAAAAAAAAACTGATGTGCAGAGATTAAAGAGCATGGCAAATACACAGTGCTGGTGAATGGCAGGAGAGGCACTTGGAGCCAGCTGTCTATATCCAAAGTCCACAACTTTACCCCCTGTGCTCGACTGTGTTTTTTTTGTCTACATCAAACTTTTCATGACCTCTTTTACTGCCCAAAAAGCCAATCCAGTTCAGGAAAGAACAAGCAGACTGGAACATTCTGCATAGTGCTCACGTTACTGCCACATTATACCCCTGGGCACTGACCTGTATTTCATCAAATTTAATACATATTGATGCTGGAGTTTTCTTTATCTTATCAAAAGGTTTTCACACAACTGTATGATATCTATCTCATGACTGATGCTACTTTTGAGTTGTCATTGCTTTTAAGACGTATCCTAACTTCTTTGTGGTTAACTTTTTAAAAAATTAATGTTTTAAAGTCAATATAGTATAATAAATATTGATTGGTGTTGTCAAAGCCCTTTAATGTAGTCTGGGGCCTTCCTCAGCAGTCTAATTTTGATTTACCTGTCACTAACATATTTTCCAAGAAAATAATCATTTAATTCTAACAGAGCTTAATCTGCTTTTTCAAACCATGCATCATGTTTATTGACTCATGTGTGACTCCCATCCAAGCAGCCACAATTAGAGTTGGCCACATTCTTTTTCTTTCCAGAATTAAATATACATATTTAATTAATTAGTATATATGCATATATATATATATATATATATATGTAGTGACTGTAGAACTTAGTAATTGGTGACATGTTTCATGTTAACTGCTTTAGATGAAAATAATTTTGAACTTTCAATGATTATATAATCACAGAATATTGAGTCTGAGGAAATCTTTACATTCCAGCTGGTTCAATTTCCCACCCTGGGTAGGAATTCTTGGCTCTAGATCATCATCCAGTGTTGGTGGCTGTGATATATGATACAGCAAATAACATTCTCTATTGATATAGATAGGTAAAATGTGATATATTTTATGTTGCAAAATAAAAGATTTAAAATATTGGGTACAATATGTTGCAAAATCTCCACCAGTTATCTTTATTTCTTGTTACATGTGGTAGCAACAGCACCAAGTGCCTCAGGGCCTAGACATCTCAGTGATGACTGGCCCTAGGAGACCACCGCTGAGTCCTGATTGCTGCAAATTGGGCTGGCAAATAATACCTGCCTGTACTTAATGCAGTATCCTTGCAACAGCGAATCCTGCTGTGCCCCTATGGGTTCCCTGAATAGCAGCCTCTTGAGTATCTTTTTGACAAGTTCTCTTTAGTTGTCACTGCAGGCCTGGTGTCTGGCCAAGCTTTACATCCGTGCTGTTAGTGATTTTATTATTCTGGTCAACACATTTCTGCAATAATGATAAAGTACCAATTATGGAATTCTATATTGTTTTGTTACGAATAATAATTAAATGGCTATGAACTATAATTATAGCTGCCACTTTTTTATTGACCACTATGCTAAGTGTTTTGTAATATATTGTGTCACCACTATCACTTATTAAGCTTTCATAACTTACCCGTAATCAGACTACCTGACCTAATGCCCAAATTTTCAGCCTCAACCCTAACTTACTGGAGAGAAGGAAAGATTGTGAAACTTGGTCTAGAGAATTTATAGGAAGTGTGTAAGTAAATTCACACAGCCAACAAGGGGTGAAATTCAGACTTGTGTTACAAGTCTTGCTTTTGGTCCATAGCTCCTTCTAAAACTCAGCATTTGATGAAACACATGAAATTTTTGGATACATGGCTGGCTTACTTCTAGAGTAAATAAATTTAGTCTTTGATATTACATCCATTTTAATATGTCAGAAATTATACAAAAATGTCTGTCTTTGTCTATTTGGGTTGCTCTAACAAAATACTATAAACTGAGTATACAAACAACATAAATTTATTTCTCACAGTTCTGGAGGCTGGGGAGTCCAAGATCAAGGTGCCAGCAGATTTGGTGTCTGGAGAGGCCCTACTTCCTGGTTCATAGATGGCCATCTTCTCACTATAAACTCACAGGACAGATGTCTAAGATTGAACTAAAAGTCAGAATCAGGAATGATTGGTCTGAAAATGCTGGATCCTATTTCTGCAACTCCTCCCAAACTAAAGCAGTGGTACCAGGTGACTCAAAAGTCATATAACTGCTTCTAAGCTTACAAATACAGAATTAGAATGACAAAGCCAATATATTTGAAAGTAGAATAAAATCCATTCCTAAATCATACCTGTGTCTTTGTTTAAAAGGTATAAACTAAATTTAAGTATTCACTAATGAAAGAAAAATTAAAGCTGTCTATCTAACCAACATCTCAAGAAAAAGTAAATTATAATTCAAATTTATATTCTTGTCTTTAAGTTATAAGGAAAAGGGTGGTTTAACGTGTACAAAATAAAAGTCAATTACAAAATAAACCAGAGAGAATAAAAGTTCAAGAGAAGGAATTGGGAAATTGCTTCTTCATTTGATCAATGCTGGTCCCAAAGAACAACTAAAAGAATATTGAGGCTGTGAGTCAAGATTGACAGTTCATTAATTGACATTTACAACTTTGTTGACACTTAGTAGACTAAAGTTAGTTTTTGGCTTCCCCAGATGACAGAATATTTTTTCATCATTAAAAGCCCAGAGGGCCCTGGATTTCATAGTATTTTATTCTTAAGAATATTAGTTCTTTCAGCAATCATTTAAAATATCACAGTGTCTCCTATGAGAGCACTTATATTTTATTGTGTTATATTTTATTGTGTTACTCTCTGGGTTATGACCTTTCAAGTCAATTATTTCCCTCTCCCTTCCCAGAGGCAATCTCATCCTGATTTCTATCACCATGGATGGTTTTGCCTGTTCTAGAACTTTCTGTAAATGGAACCATATAATATGCACTTCCTTCTTCCTGTTTTTTTTTTTTTTTTTTTTACTCAACATAAATATATTGAGGTCCATCCACGTTAATACCTTTATCAGTAGTTAATTTCCCTTTGTGTGCCAAGTAGTAGTCCATTGTATGAGTACAGTACAATTTCTTACTCATTTTTCTTTTGATGGCCATTTGGATTTTTTCCATTTTGGGGCCACTATGAAGAAGAACGTTTCGAAGATTATTATTCTTCAAGTTTTTGTTTGTTGGTTGGTTGGTTGCAGACATATGTTTTCATATATTTTGAGTAGGTCCTGTTAATATTTTCTCTCCTCACTGATTTATTTTTATTAACCATTTTCAGAGAAAAAATCCTCAGTTTGAAAAGGCCTGAAATATTTCCATTAAAAAAATAGAAAATATATTTTGTTAATAAAACCAGGACCAGCCAATGAGAAAGAATTAACAAACTAATATTACTTGAAATACACATTTTGCTGGTCTATCTGTTCTTACAAGATTTTAATGAGAAAATAGTATATTGTCCTTGTCCTAATAGAACTGATAATCTGATTTTTACTTCCTGCACCAGGAGACACTCAGGATACTAGTTAGAACATTTGCCATGACACATTTTCCAATGTCAAAACCTTAATATATATTAGGAAAAAAGGGGGGAAAAATAGAAAAGGAAGAAAACACTATTTTTGTGTTTTTTTGTAACATATGTTGTGTCAGATATTTTCACATACTTTTTTGTAATAATAATTGTAACAAACAGCTACCAAACACGGAATTTGTTTTTTTCCAGGCACTGTGCTTCATACTTTGTAGACATTTCCTCATTAAATTCTCAGAGTTCATGTAATTTTTCCAAGATCATGAAACTAGTAAGTAGTACAGCTAGCACTCAAATCCTGTGCTCTTTGAATCCAGATTCTGAGCTCTTCCCACTATGCAATCCTCACTCCCATTTTTATCATTTATTACTCATAAGACCTCTGCAAGATAGCTGTTTCTAAACTCCTTTGCCAGTGAAAACATTGTTGCCTGAAGAGGTTACATGATTTGCCCATAGTGTGGGTTACTGTTTCTTAGTGACATACAATTCCTAAATCTATTTCCTAGAAATGTCTAACTTATTGCTAATAGTGGTGAGAGAAAAATATGAAAGGCTTATAATCTGTATCTTTAACATGCAGAATTTTATGTAACACTCCACAAAAACTCCTTTGCTATTTAACATGAAATGATAGAAAGTGAGAAAAGAAGGGTAGAAACAGAAATTGCTATCTCGAAGGGTCTCTGGCAGCTTCAGAATTATAGCATGGACCCTGCCCTTCTTTTGCAGGTTATGGCTCCCCAAGAAAACAAGGTGATGACGTGTGCTCTTTAAGCTGCACCACTGCCTTCTTAGGCTGCCCGCTCCTTATTGTGACCATATCTGTGCTTAGACAGGAAAGACAAAAGCAAAGACAGAAATTTTGACAAGAGAAATGGTTCCTAATTTCCTCCATGCAATAGACCCTATTCATGTTAGTCTTGTCAATCAGATTATGCAACAACAAAAGAACAATTCATTTCTTGCCAGAGAAGAATGCTAGTGAAGGATTCTGAAAATCCAGAAGGCTTTTGATGTGACAGCTTTAGCGATTCCACTTACCAACAGTGTAATAAACTGAAGCAAGGCTGTGATAGTGCCAATCATAAGAAGCAACTCCCTAAACAGAATGATATGTCCAGGATTCAGAACATGTTGATTATTTGTGTTTTAAAAGAAGCCATTGTCTGACCAAAGGCTAGCAATGTGAATAAATGATTACAAAAAATAAAAAGACAGTAATTTGTTTCTTGCTAATAAATACCTTGAATGAATGGTTTATGAAAATTATTCAGGGTCACTGACATTTTGATTAATGAAAACTGATAGGTGGGAGACATTTTTTATGACTTTGAGAACTCACTCCCATAGAACCCAGATACACATTCCCTGATGCTTTGTAGGTGACTATCTATGGAGTACCATTCAAAAAGTGCAAAGCAGATTAAACAATTCTCTCCAGATTCTTATACCCTCTCTCTTTTCTCTCATTCCATCCCATTAACCCATAAGCATGTACGCACATAAATACATACACACAAGCTTTAACTAAAGGGTAACACTAACACAGATTGGTTCTTGGAGGGGCTCCAGCCTAGAAGGCGTTGAGGCCTGTGTGCAAGCCCAAATTGTTATGATGCCTAAAACTTATGTGCTATCTGAAGGAGAAGCATTTCAAGGGGACAATTCCAAAGTGCCTGTGTTCCAACTTTAAAGGGTTTTATTTGCCGAAATTAACTAAGTTTATATTTTCAGCCAAAAGGCTGATGACGGCACAAAGGAAAAATTAAGTTAAATAATAGAAAAATAAAGATGGCTACATATCTTGCATGCCTTCATCTGAGGGTGGCGAAAATGAAAAGGTCTTCAGATATCTGATCTCATTTGAGCATAGGATTCATGCTGTTCAATAGAACTTAGTGTCCTGATGAAAATGTTCTATGTCTGTCCAGTATGTTAGCCTATAGCCTCATGTAGCCATCAAGTTCTTGAAATGTGGCTAGTTTAATAGAGGAACTACATTTTAAATTTTATTTAATTTTTAATTAATTTAAATATAAATGTAAATAGCCACGCATGGCTATTCGCTATCATATTAGACAATATAAATCATTGTCTTATCTCACTGTATTTTACAAATGAAGAGACAAACTCTGAAATGCTCTGAAATACATTAAAATTGTGTGGCTAGTAATGAAAGATAACATCTTGATTCCTAGACTGGAGTCCTAGGAAGTATGTTGCTTACCTTCCAACACTTTAGGAAAGATTATTTGGGCTAAGATTAAGGTTCTAGGAGAGTGAGCCTGAGCAGGGATATTTAGGAGTGGACAGGGGCATTGTCAATATAAGAGAGATTTGGAAAGGGAAGGTAGAGAGGGCCAGTGCCAACTCCACTGTTTTCACATCACTGTCTAGTACCATTGTTTCCCGTGTGGCCAAATCGTCATCTTCTGAGACACATTAGAAAAACATAAAATGTCAAACGCCACTCTCAGAGAACTATAGTTTTAAAAGTCTCCTCTGGTCATTGTGATACACGGTCACGTAAGGAAACTACTTACTGAGATCACCCCTTGGAGAGTAAAAACCTGCAGGAACTAGTGGAGGAGTCAAGTGACCAAATGAGTGCTAATAAATATTTATTGTGTGGCTTCTATATGCTACTAAGAGGCTGTGGAGTCGCATCTGGTTTCAAATCCTAGCTCTGTTACTAGATGTACCACTTGGGCAAGCTATTTAACCTCTTTATGCCTCAGTTTCCACACCTGTAAAATCAAGATAGAAATTATATTTTTCTCATAGAGTTTTTGTCAGATTAAAGGACATAAAGCACTTACAAAAGTGCCTGGCAGGTGGTACCTATTATATAGATTTTGGATATTACAGTTTTGTGCATGAGACCAACACTTGAACGGAAACTGTCAACATAATACAAAAGATGTTCACAGGCACCACAGAAGAGGAGCCATTAGCTCAGCAGGAGCTAACAGAAGGACAAGAGGGACTGGAGAGACAGGAAAATCAATTCCTGCATTGTCTGCTTGAACTAGACTAAGGCACTTTCAAAAGAAATCGTTTCTCTGGATTGCAGGGTATCCGTGTCTAAATTTTTTCTACTTCCAGCCTTATTATGAAGGATGCATGAAGGCCAACACAATGGGCTTTGTTCCTGCAGTGGACATTGGGTGGCCCTGCCCTGCCCAGCTGTAGCTCAGAGGCTGGGTTTGAGGCCACCCAAGGACGGACTGCCCATAAATGGGAAAACAATTATCTCCCTTTCTTTTCATTGCACAGAAAACTTCAAAATCATCTCTGTGGGTTCACATCTGTATGACTTCTACCCAAAGCGTTTATGTGTGAATATAGTGTGCACAAGAGAAATTAAGGCCACTGGCATTTCATGTTCCTGTCATGGTTTTTATGATAATATCTCATAGGGAGAAATGTCATGCTCTGCAATGACCCATTGCAATTGTTATTGAAATTGAAGGACAACATAGTCTTCAGTTACACGACACGTGGCTAATTCAGGGAGGATTAGCATTCATTTTGTTTACTTTTGAAAAGGCAGGACTACTGCATTTCACTGATGTTCAAATATCTGGGAAAAAACATTGCCTGGTGCTCAGCAGATGCGGAATAAATTTTGTTAAAAGAATGAGTGGCTGTGTCGCTGTGTCTTCCTATTACAGAGGACAAACACTCTAGAAAAACCCACAGCCATTTTTGAATAGATCCATTGGATCAGTTATTAATATTCCTTCCAATATTGCTACTGGTTTTTGTCTTCTTTATCAGATGTAAGCCTCATGTGTTGAAATACATCTGACTTATTTACTGGTTTATTCCTACAGTTTACCAAAGTATTAGGTATATAATAGATGCTCTGTAAATACACATTGAAGGAATGAAGAAGTAAAGAAAGAGGTTGCTACACTTCCCAGGTTGATGCAAGCTTTTCTTCTCTCCTATATGTTAGAGAATGATCTTCTTTTGAAATTTGTCAGGGCAATTATTAGGAGTTACTATGTCCAGGTGAAAACCGTCTGATAGTGGTCTATTTTAAATCTTAAAGGGAGTGAAAATTTTCAGTGCAAAGAGCTACAGAATGTACCAGCAACTCTGCATGTTACTGCTTCATATAATGGAAACATAAGGAGCCTACATCGTAGTCCCTTCCTTAGTGAACATCTGTATTGTATCTCATGCTGAAACAGGCACCATGAAAGAGGGATGGCTGGTGCCCTAAGCAGGACCTGGTTCCAAATCGAATTGTGCCAGATTTGAATTCTAACTGTTTATTGATCTTGCTTTACTCTAAAATATTATTTCAGGTTTTCCTTACTATCTCAGCCAAATTTCTTGCCCAGAAACTATTTTTAGGTCCCCTGAGCACCATTCATTATTCCAACTGAAGGACAGTGATTTACAGGCATACCTCATTTTATTGCGGTTCATAGATACTGCCTCTTGGTAAAAAAAAAAAAAAAAGAAAAAGAAAAAAAAAGAAAAAAGTGGAAGGTTTGCAGAACCCTGCATCGAGCAAGTCTATCCAAAGTCTACCTGTGCCATTTTTCCAACTCTATGTGCTCACTTCATGTCTCTGTGTCACATTTTGGTAATTCTCACATATTTCAAACATTTCCTTATGATTATATCTATTATTGTAATCTGTGATCAGTGAACTTAGTTGTTACTTTTTTAATTGTTTTGGGATACCAAAAAAATGCTCACGTAAGATGGGGAACTTAATCCTTAAATGTTTGTGTTCTGGCCATTCCACCTATTGGCCCTTCCCTCATCTTGCTCCCTCTCCTGAAGCCTCCCTGTTCCCTGAGAAATAACAACATTGAAATCAGGCCAATTAATAACCCTGCAATGGTTGTTACATTAAGTTTAGCCTATAGCTGCCTCCATGTAATTTTGGCCTAAAAGTTTCTCATACATAGTAAACTGTATTCTAACTGGATGTCTAAACAGACTGTAACCTACTCTTATGCCAATCATGGAGTTTCAGCCAATCACAGTCAGCCAGCTGTTCAAATAAGGCAAACACCCCAAGCTGTAACCAGTCCAGCTGTTTCTGTACCTCACTTCTGTTTTTGCACGCACTTTCCTTGTTCTGCCCATAAATCTTCTCTAACCACATGGAAGTGCCATAATGTCTCTGAAAGCATTCTGGCCTGGGAGAAAGCCCAGTCTTGAATTACCCTTTTTTGAAGTAAACACTGTTAAGTTAGAAACAAATAACCTTAAAGCGTCATCTAAGTGTTCAAGTGAAAGGAAATTTCATACATCTCTCCCTTTAATCAAAAGCTAGAAATGATTATGCTGAGCAAGAAGAAGACATGTTGAAAGCTGAGATAGGATGAAAGCTAGACATCTTGCATCAAACAGTTGGTTAAGTTGTGAAGGCAAAGGAAAAGTTCTTGAAGGAAATTGGAAGTTCTACTCTAATGAACACACAAATGATAAGAAAGCAAAACAGCCTTATTACTGATGTGGAGAAAGTGTTTGTGGTCTCAATAGAGGATAAAACCAGTTACAACATTATCTTAAGCCAAAGCCTAATCCAGAGCAATGTCCTAACTCTTCAATTCTATGAAGGCTGAGAGAAGTGAGGAAGCTGCAGAAGAAAAGTTTGAAACTAGCAGAGGTTGGTTCATGAGATTTAAGAAGTCATGTCCATAACATAAAAGTGCAAGATGATACTCTGGTGGTTTCTCTTCAGATCGTATGAATCTTTCTCCTTTAACTACAAGTGCAAGGTGAAGCAGCAATTGCTGATGTAGAGGTTGCAGCAAATTATCCGGAAGAGCTGGCTAAGATAATTCATGAAGGTGGCTACACGATACAACAGATTTTCAAAGCAGGTAAAATATCCTTATATTATATTGGAAGAAGATGCCATCTAGAACTCTTATAGCTAAAGAAGAGAAGTCAGTGCCTGGCTTCAAAGCTTTTGAAGAACAGGCTGACTCTCTTATTAGAGACTAATGTAGCTGGTGACTTTAAGTTGCAGCCAATGTTAATTTCCCATTCCGAAATCCCTAGAGTACTTAAGAATTATGCTGAATCTAATCTGTCTGTGCTCTATAAATGGAACAAAGCATGGGTGACGGTACATCTGTTTATAGTATGGTTTACTGAATATTTTTAAGCCCATTAGTGGTACCTACTGCTCAGAAAAACAGATTCCTTTCAAAAATACTACTGCTCATTGATAATGCACCTGGTCACCCAAGAGCTCTGATGGAGACATGCAAGGAGATTAACATTGTTTTCATGTCTGCTGACACAAAATCTATTCTGCAGCCCATGAATCAAGGAGTAATCTGGACTGCATGTCTTATTATTCAAAATTACCTTTTATACAGCTATAGCTGCCATCGATAGCGATTTTTCTGAAGGATCTGGGCAAAGTAAATTGAAAGCCTTCTGGAAGGAATTTACCATCTAGATGACTTTGTGAACATTTGTGATTTATGGGAAAAGGTAAAAATATTCATATTAATTGGGGTTGGAAAACATTGATTCTAGTTCTCATGAATGACTTTGAGGAGTTTAAGACTTCAGTAGAGGAGTAACTGCAGAGATGGTAGAAATAGCAAAATAATTAGAATTAGATGTGGAGCCTGAAGA
>NW_012098721.1:846166-848249 GCF_000951045.1 Mandrillus leucophaeus | reverse complement strand
AAGTGCAAGGTGAAGCAGCAATTGCTGATGTAGAGGTTGCAGCAAATTATCCGGAAGAGCTGGCTAAGATAATTCATGAAGGTGGCTACACGATACAACAGATTTTCAAAGCAGGTAAAATATCCTTATATTATATTGGAAGAAGATGCCATCTAGAACTCTTATAGCTAAAGAAGAGAAGTCAGTGCCTGGCTTCAAAGCTTTTGAAGAACAGGCTGACTCTCTTATTAGAGACTAATGTAGCTGGTGACTTTAAGTTGCAGCCAATGTTAATTTCCCATTCCGAAATCCCTAGAGTACTTAAGAATTATGCTGAATCTAATCTGTCTGTGCTCTATAAATGGAACAAAGCATGGGTGACGGTACATCTGTTTATAGTATGGTTTACTGAATATTTTTAAGCCCATTAGTGGTACCTACTGCTCAGAAAAACAGATTCCTTTCAAAAATACTACTGCTTATTGATAATGCACCTGGTCACCCAAGAGCTCTGATGGAGACATGCAAGGAGATTAACATTGTTTTCATGTCTGCTGACACAAAATCTATTCTGCAGCCCATGAATCAAGGAGTAATCTGGACTGCATGTCTTATTATTCAAAATTACCTTTTATACAGCTATAGCTGCCATCGATAGCGATTTTTCTGAAGGATCTGGGCAAAGTAAATTGAAAGCCTTCTGGAAGGAATTTACCATCTAGATGACTGTGAACATTTGTGATTTATGGGAAAAGGTAAAAATATTCATATTAATTGGGGTTGGAAAACATTGATTCTAGTTCTCATGAATGACTTTGAGGAGTTTAAGACTTCAGTAGAGGAGTAACTGCAGAGATGGTAGAAATAGCAAAATAATTAGAATTAGATGTGGAGCCTGAAGATGTGACTGAATTGCTTCAATCTCATAATTAAATTATAATGGATGAGGAGTTGCTTCTTCTTATGGATGAGTAAAGAAAGTTTGTTTTTTTTTTTTTTGAGATGGATTCTACTTCTGGTGAAGATGGGGTGAACATCGCTGAAATGGCAACAGAGGATTCAGAAGATTACATCAACTTAGTTGGCAAAGCAGTGGCAGAGTTTGAGAGGACTGACTCCAGTTTTGAAAGCAGGTAAAATGATGTCAAAGAGCATCACATGGTGCAGAGAAATATTTTATAAAAGAAAGAATCAATTGAGGGGATAAACTTCATGGTTTCTTATTTTAAGAATTTGCCAAAAGCACCTTAACCTTCAGCAACTGCTGCCCCATCAGCCAGGAGCCATCAACATCGAGGAGATCCCCCCACCAGGAGAAAGATTAGGTCTCAATGAAGGCTTGAATGGTTGTTAGTATTTTTCAGCTCTAACGTATTTTTAAATTAAGGCTTTTACACTGCTGTTTTAAACATTGTGCTATTACATACTTAATAGACTATGGCATAGGGTGAACACAACTTTTATATGCAGTGAGAAACGAAAAAATTCATATCATGTATTTTATTGTGATATTCAATTTATTGCAGTGGTCTGGAACTAAGCCCCCAATATCTCTGAGGTATGCCTGTAATTGAGCATTCCCATACACTGTGATACAGGCTATGAAGGAAAACTGCAACGTGTCAGGAGACTGTGTAGCAGAGATATCTGGTCTAATGGGGTGAGATGCTCTGAAAAAAATTGCTTTAATTGCTGAGAGCTGGAGAAAGAATAGTTAATCAGGAAAGGGAGAGGATTCTGGAGGAGGAGCCTCTGGCAGCAGGAATAGAATGGCAAAGTCCAATTTGTGGGAAGGATAGGGGCCCATTCAAAGAATGGAAAGGAAAATAAAATAGGAACACAGTACAGGAAGGAGTGAGGGGTATGAGAAGAAACCAGAGAAACAAAGAGCTTAATATCAAGGTTTTCTACCTTGGCACTGTTGATTAACATTTGGGGCTGGATGATTCTCTGTTGTGGGGAGCAGCCCTTTGCACAATTTTAGCAGTACCTCTGGCCTCTACACACTAGATGCCAGTCATATTCCTTCCCTTCAGTTATAACAACTGAAAATATTTCCAGATATTGCCAAATGTTCGCTGGTGGGGGTGAGGGTGAAATCATC
>NW_012098721.1:805899-845699 GCF_000951045.1 Mandrillus leucophaeus | reverse complement strand
TTTTTTTTTTTTTTTTTTTTTTTTTTTTTTTTTTTTACATTTGGACTTAGCATTTGGTAAAAGCAAATGCAGAACACATACTCTGGCCAAAGGAAAATTGGCCTTGATTCCAGTCTCAGATATTTAAATAAATCATCGTTGGTGGATGTATTTTTCTTCTGTAGACAGAAGTAGACATTGAGGTAAGAATCTTGGCTCAGAGATTATAAGGAAATACTAAAGAGTTATGTTTAAATATGCAACTTGGCTAGGCACAGTGGCTCATGCCTGTAATCCCAGCATTTTGGGAGACCAAGGTGGAAGGATCTCTTGAGCCCAGGAGTTTGAGACCAGCTGGGCAACATGGCGAGACCCCGTTTCCACAAAAAATTAAAAAATAAAATAATAGTCCAGATATGGTGGTGCATGCCTGTAGTCCCAGCTACTAGGGTGGCTGGGGCAGGAGAATCACTTAAGCCTGGGAGGTTGAAGTTGCAGTAAGCCACGATCTTGACACTGCACTCCAGCCTGGGTGATAGAGCAAGACTCTGTCTCAAAAAGTAATTAAACAAATATGCAACCTTTTGGAGAGCTAATGGTTGATTCTTCTCAAAAGGCAGAACCTCTGAGGATTGGGTGGAGGGAGGGAGAGGAGAAGGAAAGAGGGGCTAAAGCTGCTGAGGGCAATAGGACGGAGGAAGGATAATAGAATCCAATGCTGTCATAGAGGAGAGGAACAGAAAAACACTGCATGATGCTTGTTGGTTATCTATTTCATCCCTTCAGGAGAGTGGTGTTGAGTGATACAGAATTCTAGCAGGAGAAATTGACCTAAAATGCTTTAAAGAAAGAATCAGGGAGTAGACTTAGTGCCTGGCGTAGGAGTTGGTGGATGCAGAGTCTCTAACGCACTGCCTGGAAGAAGGTTCAGCTGTACATAAATGTCCCAGTGACCAACTATTCCAGTTTGTTTGGGTGTTCAGGATTTTCTGAGACACTTGACTTTCAGTGCTTCAAACCCAGACAGTCACAGGCAACCAGGACAGCTGGTGAGCCTACACACAATGACACTTTTCACAGAGGATCATGTCAAAAATGCAGGGGGTAGACACAACTTCAGTTGTGATACCAGCAGCAGCAGCAGCACCAGCAATGGAACCGATCTGGGGATGAGCCACAGTACGCAGAGCAAGTGCTGCTTGGGCTCAAGTAGTTGGCGGTGTGAGCTGTGCTGAAAGTGGCTGCAAAAAGTTTTTGTGAACTCTTCTCTTTCCCCTTAGAGCTCTACCATGTTACAGAAAGTTCTACGGAGCAGAAATAGGTGGAGGGGTGGAAAACCAAATAAATTATCCATATTTGAGATTGATTGTACATCTTTCTGGTCTCATATTTAAAATTGATACAGATTATTAAAATTATTATGGATCTACAAAAATATAAATTAATAAAAGCAGTTTGAGAGAAAGAACAATGTCTTGTAGACCAGTGGTACTCAGTATAGTTTGGTGCACAACAGACAGTCCAAAGATTTTCTTGAAGATGGAAACAACATAGGAACTGTTTCATGATGTCTTCCCAGGCTTTTATACATCTGTGTTTTCTTAGACTGCTCTCCAGGACACTAGAGCAGCAAAATCAAATGCAGACAGCAGCCCCATAAGCATAGATTCCCGTGGAAGCCAACTGGCATCACACCCACAGATTGGTGGGTGCACAGTAGGTAGGAGGAGAGGTTTGGCTTAATGGCCAAACTGTACCTCCTTTTTATTATCCTTATTCTAATTTCTTTTAAGCCTGGAACATTTAGGCTGGAGCTTGTTTTCCTAGATAGAAGGATCCCTTATAAAAATTAGTACACGCTTGAAGTCACACTGTCCTCAAGATGCTTATGTCTAACAGCAGAAATAGCTGCATACATGAAATAGCAGCAAATATTGTAATATATAATTAAATGCAATGGCTGTTTAGAAGAAGAGATCATTAGGAGTTAGAGAAACTGGAGATTGTGGTACAGCATGGAAAGATGGCACAGATTGAGAGCATTTTCCAGGTGGGAGGAGAGACAAAAGTGAAAAGAAAAAACCAAAGAAACACAGAATAGAGAATGAGAAGGCTGAAGTTACCAAAAAAAGCTGACACTTTATTATTATTATAAATACAATGACATTTATCTACATAAAGCATACGTATTTATTATGCAATTATTGTGCACTCACTCTGCCACAATCAATGCCCTAAGTGACTAAAATTTATTCATTAATCTTCACAGGAGCTCTCTATAGAGGGTAATGTTTTTGACCCATTTTAAAAATGAGGAGAGGTTCTTAGAGAGTTTGAGCAACTTGCCTGGAACCTCTTAATCTGGACTCAAAGCAATGAATCTGACTTCAAGGCCTTTGTCCTCATGAAGTAGACTCTAGGTGACCTTGATATGTGCCCAAATCAAGCCTGCATGTTGGGAAATTGCAGAGAAATATTTGGGGAGGAACATGAAAGACCTTGGCATTTATGCAGAGGCATATAGACGTGGACGTTACAAAAACAATTCATCGACCTTGTGGAAATGTAATTCTTGGTAGGTCCACATTGGTCAGAGCAAGGTCATTTTATCTGACAACCATGATAGAGAGTATCTGTGTACTCTGCCCTTTTGAAAGCTATAGAAATTCATGTCATGAGAAAAAGGTAATGGCTTTAAAATATGAAACAGTGTATTGTGTCTTTCAAGTGTAACCTTAATACTCACTGTACATTTGCAACTCAATTTTCATATCTGCTAATATAGTGTTGAGTGAGCTTTCTACAATTCTTTACATACAACAAAACAAACCAAAGAGTCAATACTCATAACAATGTTTTGGTGAAATATAGATGTTTACTGGTGGTACTTTAAAACTTTTGAGAAGCATTGCCTGCACGATTTACTATTTTTGTCAGTAAAATTATCAAAACTTGAAAAAGCAGAAAATTTTGGTGTGCTTTTTTCATATAATATTGGGTGAAAGGCCACCCAAGGACTGGCTAGAAGAATGTTCTCAGTTCATCTTATTGTTGGTTATTGACAAGAGGTCCCAGACTTAATGAAGTTACCTTGCTGATAGATTTTTGTCCAGTAACAATGAAAATAATTTTCATGTAGTGAAATAAATGGTGCCAAAGACATATGATCTGTTGGACTATAATGGAGCCTTTTTTTCCTTTTTTTTTCTGAGACAGAGTCTCGCTCTTTTGCCTAGACTGGTGTGCAGTGGCATGATCTCAGTTCACTGCAACCTCCACCTCTTGCTTTCAAGCAATTCTCCTGCCTCAGCCTCTCGAGTAGCTGGGATTACAGGTGCACACCACCACGCCTGGCTAATTTTTGTATTTTTAGTAGAGACAGGGTTTCACCACGTTGGCCAGACTGGTCTCGAACTCCTGACCTTGCAACCCACCTACCTTGGCCTCCCAAAGTGCTGGGATTACAGGAGTGAGCCACCAAGCCCAGCCCCTTTTGATTTTATTTTTAATCAAAATCAGCAATCTTATCCTAACATTTCTTTGTTAAATCTCCTATAAATATCCTAGCATTTTAAATATTTTTGAGCCAGTCATAACACTTACTGGTTCCCTCATAAATTGAAGAGTTAGATAAAGTTTTTTAGAGTCATGATTTTTATCTTCCGATACGTATACTTTAACACTTTGAAAATATATTTTGGTGGCAGTTTTCTCACATCTGTAATTCTAAAAGACAGAAAAAGGACACCCTCTGACTGTTGGTGTGGATTTGACTCTAGAACTCATGAGTGAATTGATTTTTTCTACTTTTATTCATTGATTTTTGGAATAAGTTCATAAAATATTCTTAAAACATCTGATTCTGAAAATGTTGCTCCATCTCTTTACTTAAAATGATCTTTATGACTGGTGGGAAAATCGTAGTGTCTGTTGTGAATGGGAAATAATGAAAATGTCTTATGGTGGTAGCAGTGTGCCATTTGCTTGTATAGTAACAATCTATTTTAACATGCAGGTCTCTGATTCCACACTTGTAATTCATCAAATATTCTGACTTGTACTTATAAAAATGAAATTCTAGAAATTTATTTGGCAACATTGCCACACCTATAAGAGCACTATAATCTTTATCTGTACCCTATTTAAAAGATAGAAATAAGACTTTTGGATAACCAAGCCCTTTCTTTTTCAGGAAATAATGTGAATAAGATGACTTCAGTTCTCAGGGAAAAAAAGGAGCTTTAATGAAAAGATTTTTAAAGGATTTGACATTTAGCTAACAATGGGGTTCAAATTTAAAATGTGGCCACAAATGTATATTTGGGTTAAAAAAAAAAGAGAAGAATTTAATGGACTTTAATGCATGCAAAGATATTCAAAACTATTGGAAGAATTCCAATGAAGCAAATTAGAATAAATTAAAATATTGTTCAACAATTCAATTAACCTTTCAAAATTGCACAAGTAATGTCATACTGTGCTCATGTTACCTGAATAAAATACTATATACATACAGATGGTGCTCAAATTATACCATTAGTAGCATTTTTCCGAAGTAAATTCTAACATTATTGATACTCAGCAGTGATGTTTACTATATGGAAATAGAAAAGTTCAGGATAAACCTGTTCACTAACAATCTGGGATATTTTACCACAAACACCCCAATTTTATTTATGTATGTATTTATTTATTTTGAAAGGAAAAAGGGAAAACCACACAATTTATGAAAGCTTCCAATTAGGTACATTTTAGCAAAAATGCACATTACAGCTTGTCATTAACTAAGACTGTTTGGGTTCATAGGTTGAGCATATCCATATTGTCAGCATGAATAATAGTATGATTTTTCTCTCTAAAAACATTTCTTTCCAAGATCCAAGAAACAGAACTTCCTTTTCATTCTCTGGAGCAGGGGAGTTCATTAAAAGGAATTCCAGCTCAGTACTGTCCTTACTTTCCCATCTGGGATAACTAATTCTGTCTCACTTATGTTACAACCAGCATTCTATAGTATTTCTCAAACTAAGGACTGGAGGAATTAGAAAAATTTCCAATTATATCCATTGTAATTTTTAGGAAATTGCTAAACATACTTAATTCTTAATGTAAAAATATGCCTTTTTTCAAAGGAAGAGAAATAGCATTAATGAGCACTTACTCTGGACCAGACATTGAGATATTTTATGCTATTTGGAGCTTTTGTAATTCTAATGTTGGGGGCTAGTGGGGTGAGGCATGGAGAAGTTATATAACCTGTCCAAGGACACAGTGAATAAATGGCAAAGCTGGTGAGCATCCTCAGGACTTCTAACTGCAATCTGCATGTTTTTTCAACTGTACCATGCTGCACTCAGTTCAGTGAGCAATACATCAATCTCTCTTTACCCATGACCTCAGTTGAACTAAGGTATCTCTAAAGAATATTGGACAGTTTAGAAAAAGACCTTTTAGTCATGCTTTGTATTCATCCTCTCCTAGGAACATTTCAAATGTGACATGTCTAACTGCATTCTAACAGAGAGGCTAAGAAAAAAAGCGCTCGTTCAAAAACAGATTATTCTCATTGCAGAAAGCCTGGTAAAAAATGTCCCAAGCTCTGCGTCCTTTTACTAGTTCTATAACCACCCCTTCTACTTCTGTTCCTTCTTCTTTTCTTTTGGCTTCTGGAATATAATTATACATTTCCCTCGAATCAAAGGCTCTGAGTTCATACTACCAAAAAAGAAAAGAAGACAAATATAGTATAAGACTTTAACTTAAATAAAATAGAAGAATGAAGCCTGATAAATGAGGACATTACCCATTTATTTATTGAACCTAATTAGAGATATGAATAGGAAATAGGAAATAATGTAATCCAGTGGAAGGCTAAGACAGGTAGACAGTTATATAATCATGCTATAATATTATTAATGCTCTCATAAAGGTCTACACAAATTATTTCGGAGCTCAGAGGCTGTAGAACTTAATTTTGCTTGAAGGGGTCAAGAGATTCTTCAGAAATACACTAACTGAGCTACATATTGGAGAACCAAAAGAGTTTTACCAGAGAAGCAGGTGCAGGAGGCATTTCCAGGAGATGGAATAAAGTGAGCCAAGGCATAGAGAAATGTGAAAGTGCAAAGAAGGTTGGAAAATATTGAATTGTTGTTAGAGGATACATGTGTTAGAGGATACATGGGTTAGGGTAAGGAGTAGTTATTTAAAGATTTGCTATTCTTGAGAGTTTGGATTTATCCTGTGATCAAAAGAGAGCTAAACATTGAAACATGGAAGGACATGCCTTTAATGCTGTGAAGGACTGAATGGATTTTATCTATCTAGGCAGATTTCTTGCATGGTATTAGGCATATTTATGTGATGACTTTAGGCGAAGAGTTAGTTCTTTAGTTGATATCTGAGATGTAGAAGGAAAAAGGCCCAGTCTTCCCAAATTCACCCGTATTGTGCAAAGCAATCAACTAACATCTCCAAGGCCATCCCTTCTAGACATTGCTTTCTGACAGAAGTATTATAGAGGCCAACTCTATGTAGAGTGCATACTCTATGCCCCATGGTGATCACAGTCAGCCAGGTACCTGTGGTGGCCAACTCTGTTCACATCCTTTCTAAGCCCAAGAGTGGCCTTTTGAAAAGTCTAAACAAGCCCGAGTCTATATATGAGGAACTAAATACCTTGCATTGCACCACAGAATATAACTTAGTGCAGTAAGACTTGAGTCTAAATTCTGACTCAACTACTTACTAGCTGCATTGGGTATGTTATGTAACCTCTTTGAAGCTGGGTTCTCATTTGTAAAATGAAAATATTTATCTTGCAGGGTTCTTGTGAGAATTCATTGTGATAATACATGGAAATAACAGATTCTCAATAAACGGTACCTCTGCTGCAGAGGCTTAATTTTCTTTCCTTCACCTTATAAAACATTACTCTCTATCAAGGGGAGAATCACACAAGAGAGAGAAGAAAGTTTAGCATAGTATACATGCTAATTGCAGCTTAGATACAGCATATTTTCTTTACTTTCCTGAGATTTCCTGAAAACAAATGACATTATTCCCTATCCCTTGCTGATTAGTCATTCACTGTTGAGAACAGTCATGTTGCTATGTAATAACATGGAATAGCCAATTGTCTAGTTGGAAGCTAAGAGATTTATGCCTTAGTGAAGCTGGCAGACAAGCTCATAATTTTCCATTTCCTCTGAGGGTTTTTTCATTTTCTTTGATTATGAAGCAGAAGCAGAATATTTTCAACATTAGATCGTTTTACACATGTTAACTTATTTAAACACCACTAAGGCTTTTTGGCAGAGACTGAAATTTGTTTCTCTGCTTTCAATTAACCATGGTGAGATTTGCCTGAGACTGTCAACTGACAGTTCACTGGTATCTCTTTGTTCCAATTAAAATCAGACACTATTTTGACAGAAGTCACAGTTGAGTACTTTCTTTGTCTACCTCTCATTTAGATAAATAACTCTATGCACAGAGTTTGGGTTCAATTTGTATTTGTTGAGTAAGTACAAAAATGCAAGACCGTCATAAAGATAGACATCTGGGTCATCAGCTGTGTGTGCTTGGATTATGTGCTGGTTGCCTATTTTCCTATCTGAACATTTATTAGATCAAGATCTCCTTAATGGAGAGGACCATCTCCAGTATTAGTACAGACAGAAGGCAGATTAAAAAACCATTGGAAACAAAAATATATCATAGTATCTATGGCATTTTGCATCTGCATTATTAGCATTCTTAGTGGGTTGGATAGGGTAGACCATGGAACAAATTCAGAGAATGTGGTCAGTGGAATGAAGAGGAACCATGCTAAGGACAGTCTCAGTGCACATTGGAACCTGGAGATGAAGTGTCTGCTCTCCAGGCTCTGCACTCCCTGCCAACGGTGTGACCCTGTGACTCTTGACATCTTAACAGGACCTTGCCAGGAAGATAAGTAGAAAACAGATTGGGAGAGAACCCACTTTCCATTTCCTCCGGCCCCACAATCCATTCCTTTTGTTTATACTCGGAAAAACTGAAGAAATGTCCAAGTAAGTGTGGGGCCGGAAACTTACGTAATTTGGGAGTAGACCCTTTAAGGAAACAAATACAAAATTATATATACAAAATTAAGTATAAAAGTTATTTATTAATGATAAAAAACAATTCATTAAAATACAGACTTTTAAAAACTGACTAAAACAACAAACATCAGAACATCCAGAAAAACAATGTAATATTTTAATTAGTTAGTGACAACTTACTTGAACAGAAATAACTGCCAACTCAACCAATATATCCCACGAAATCCAAACTAAATGTATCCAGGATTCAGTTTCCCCTTAGCCCGTTTTCAAAAATGCCTCCAGCTACTCCAGCATGACAGGATAACAGGAGAAATAATGGCAGAAGAGAAGCATGAGTCAAAGAGACGACTGTGGTTAAAATACTGGCTTTTTCAAAATGTACAATATCACAGGACTGTGATTACACTGCTAGGTCGCTTCTGGGACTTTGGAAGAGACTGCATAACTGAGGGGCCCTGAAATTTCAGCTCCATCAGCTTCACAGTAAGTCTGCCTTAGAAGGAAATTCAGGTGACAGTTTTTCATCTGTCTAATAACAGGGGTCACTACCTAAGACCTCTCAGCATCTCAAGTAGCATTTAGTCAAATGAAAAACTCAAAAGCCTTCTTGGTTTACTATAAATATTGCTAGCTTTAGTTCCATTTAGAAGTTCTACAGTATGGATACATTTATTTATTTAAAATGCCAATAAGTACATGTAAAGTGTATGTATATATATCTCAAGCATTCATACATGTGAGGCAATGGTGAAAATAACAGAGAATCTTAGCCCTCAAAGGCTTACTGTTGATGGAGGATTACAAATAAGTAAATATCACAATACAAAGTGATTAAGGGATATTACAAGAAAAGTACCACATGGCAGCCTGCTGGAGGGATACAACTCCTCCACAAAGTCAAAGCCAGGACTTGAAGGATGAATTAGGAGTTTCCCAATGAAGGTGGGAAGGAAATGGCAACAGTGTAAAATTCCTCATGGAAAGAACTGGATGTAACAGAGTTCATGGCATGACTAAAAAAATTGGAAAAAAATAGATGACTAAATTGTGCTATGAGATGCAGGAATGGTATTCGTGGGCATAGGTTTTGCAGAGGAGATGCGAGTGGGAAGGGTTATAGGTATAACATCAGGCAGTAACTTATGGGTCATATGAATGGGTGGGCTTTCCCACAAGAATATTGGGGAAATCGCTGAAGAGTTTTAAGCAGGGAGAGTCCTGATAAAAGCTGTATTCTTTTGTATTATTTTTCTTAAAGAGCCCACTCCCAAATTATATATTTTTGAAAAGGTGGCTCTGACTATACTGTGAAGAATGGTTGAGTGGGATTTGATTAAAACCAATAGGGACCATTAGGCGCCTTTTTTAGTAATCTAGGCAAGAGTTAATAGGGAGCACATTCAAGTGATAGTTAGGATGTATCACGATAGAACTTAGGAACTCAGGATGAAGGTAAGAGAAAAAAAGAACAAGAGGCAAGTGCTTTGCCTGATAATAGTATGCCATTCACAGAATAAGAAAACAGACCAATTTTTGACATCTTGAGTTTGAAGTTCTAAAATATATCAAGAGAGAAGATCCAGGAGGCAGATGGATAAAAGGTGGCCAGAGCTCTAAACAGATATCTGTCTTGCTTTAGAGATGTGTAAGTCCTTACTACAGAGGAATTTGAATTAATAACTTCTGACAAAATCATGGAGTGGGATGAAAGTGTGTGATTCAAACCTCATCTGGGTTCATGTTGGGTCTCACTCATCAGGTCCTTGTTCACATTCAGTTTCTCAGTTACACTAGACTGTAAACTCTATAAGGGAAGGGGCCAAATTTGCCTTGTTCATTGTTGTATGTCCAGTACTGAGAACAGTGCCAGCTACCTGGTGGATACTGAACAAACATTTGTTAAATGAAAGAATGAGTAGCATCAGTTAAAGAACAAGCAGCAGAAGAATTTCATAAAAGAGATTGAATTGCAAAAAAAAAAAAAAATAGTACAAGTATCAGAATTTTTTAGTGTCATGAATTCCACAGAAAGAGAAGGTTTAAAGGAAGGAATGGTCAACTGAGTCACCTGTAAGAGAGAGATCAAATATGAAAATGTCTAAAACACATAAATTAGATTTAACAAGAATGAAGGTTGTTGCTTACCTTGACATAAATTTCAGCTTAGATATTTGGCTATGCTGTTTCAATTGCACATGTTAGAGAGGCACAAACTATCACCTCTTTTGGAGGCTTCTCCCATCTTCAGGATCTAATCAAGTTCTTAAGGAGGTTTGGCACTCGGGAATGTTGTGGGAGGGTGGTTTTCACCTATTGATACATACAGGATGCTTCTAACTTAGACATCCCCTGTTTGTGCTTTCAGGGGCTCTTAAGTTCTGAGGCTCCCACTCGACTTCTATGCCACACTTTGGACACAAGCATCCATGGTCCCAATGGCTAGATACACAAGGAAGATATTTCTTTCTGGGGCCTCCTAAAGAGCAAGGACTTCTACCTTTGTCCTCTTGATCTACTGACCTCACTGGGAAGTGCCACACCTATGAGGCTACTTGCCCATCTTCTCTCCTACCCTCAACCCAAATGCATCCTTCAACAGGGAGAGGGAATGACAGGGCACGCATAGTAATTCTTCTCTCTCCTTTCCCATATATTTTATCTACCATCTAAACATCTTTTTTCACAATGGAATTAAAGAGAAGACTCAAAGTCACACTATAATTTCTCCCTAGTCAATCATCCTCTTGAGAAAATGATCAAAGAGGCAACTATCTGCTTCAATAGGGAGAAAGAGATGTGTGAAATATTGTAATTATTTGATATTAATAACTTAAAGATAGTTCCATTCATATAAGGACAATATATTTTTCAGAAGCTTGACTCTAAAAGAAAGGAGCATGGAAGCTGGAGGCAGATGTGGGTTTGAGTGGGGGTTTCATTTTGTAAGAAGAAAAAGACTTAAGCATATTTAAATAATAGTGGGAAAGGGCCAATAGAAAGAGAGAAGTAGAAATAGCAAGAAAGAGGGATTTATCAATAGAGCGAAGTCCCTGTGAGGGTTGTAGGGGCTGGGACCCAGATCACTGTGGAGTCCAATAATCTTAGACTGAAAGAAGAATATCTCTTACAGTCCAGAATGAAGGAGGGAGGGCGGTTTTATAGGCTCCTCAGCATTGTAGCAGCATCTAGTTTCTCAGAGAAGTAGAAGGCAAGGCAGCACACAGAGGTCTAGGTTTGAGGAGAATGGAGGTTTGGGAGAAAAAATCAATCCTGAGCTTTGAGGGCCCAGTTTGGGTCGCTGACTGTAGTTTTAATGGTACTCGTCTTAATGGTTCTATAATTTTCTTTAGCAGAACTTGGCAGTACAGATTTAGACAAAGAGCAGGCGAACATTAAGGTTGAGCCTAGTTTGGAGTTTTGCTAAGAAAGTATAATGGATGGGCAGAAGAGTTTTCTTAACTTGTTTATTGAAAGTAAGAATAATAGGTAGACAGTGACTTTCTTTATTTGCTTAAAAATAGTTCACCATCCTGCCCAAGTCCAGTATCTTCCATTTTTCTCTTGAATTTGACACCATAAAATTATATATTTAATAGATCCCCTTAAGCCTAATGGCCCAAAAGAATTGTAGCAGCTGTAAAGCAAATTTAATTAACTGAAGTCTGATTTAGTGAGGCATACGCAGTGGAAACAACTAAGGAGTCTCTGGGAATCAGCAGAGAAGTTGAATTTATGTTCATTAAAAGGGAAAAAGAATGTTTACAAAAGTTTCAGTAGCAATACAGAGATTGAGAGCAAACCGTGTCTTGTGCTTTCTTACAAATGAGATGACATTTTGGTAATTTGTAATCTAAGCTATACATTCTAGAGGGACGTGTCTTCACTTGACACAAAAGTGAACCCTCATTAACACATTTGTGCTTCAAGTTGAGTGTGTTTTCTATTTGTGTAGACAGTTCTAACTCAATGCAATTATTTTTTTAAAGTAAATTCTTAATAAGAATTAAGTAATGAAGATATTCTTACTCTAAAATATTCAGTGATATAGAAGTATACAAAGTGAATATTTTTTCTCCTCCCTTCTCCAGTCTTACCGTCCAACTCCTCCAGAAGGAAAATTGGTGTGGGACCTACCTATATTTGTAAATTTTCTCTAATCAAAATATTGGGAATTTGTGTTCTAAAAGTGTCAGCCCAATTTATATAACCACAGATAATATGAAATTTGCCCATACTTTAGTTTTGAATGTTATCTGTTGACTTTTATTATTATTTTTGTCAATCTAATGAGAAAAAAATCATTTGTATATTAATCTGCCTTTCATTGAACACTAATGAGACTGATCATCTTTTCACTTGTTTTTATGTACATTTATATTTCTTCTGCATATAATTTTTGTTCAGTCTTTGTCCATGTTTTCAACGATATTATTTGTCTTTTTCCTAAATGCTTATAAAACATTATACACTGTGAATATGTATCTTCACCTTTTAAATAGGTAACAGTAAATACAGCTATATCGCTGTTTTGCTCCACGTGTTCCTTTATGTTTTACTTTGTTTATGGTATCACTCATAGCTCAGAAGCTTTTAATTAATGTAATAAAAGCTCAGTCTTTTCCTTTATGCCTTTAGGTTGTAAATCTTATCTAGTAAGGACTTTCCAATTACCAAAATTACAAAACTTGTCCCCTATATTTCTGTCTAATAGTTAAACCTTTAATGTGTCTGCAAATTATTTATTTATTTATTTATTTATATTTATATATTTTTTTTGAGACGGAGTCTTGCTCTGTCGCCCGGGCTGGAGTGCAGTGGCCGAATCTCAGCTCACTGCAAGCTCCGCCTCCCAGGTTTATGTCATTCTCCTGCCTCAGCCTCCCGTGTAGCTGGGACTACAGGTGCCCGCCACCTCGCCCAGCTAGTTTTTTGTATTTTTTAGTAGAGACGGGGTTTCACCGTGTTAGCCAGGATGGTCCCAATCTCCTGACCTCGTGATCTGCCCGTCTCGGCCTCCCAAAGTGCTGGGATTACATGCTGTGATTTAAAAACCATTTTTTCCCTTGCTTGGGTTGCCAATCATCTCTGTGCCATTTGTTGAAAGCTCTGTCTTTTGCTCACTAATAAAACAAATTTTCTTTACCATAAACTAAATATCATACAAATAAATATTTTTATGACCCCCTTGTGTTCTACTAATCTGTCTGTTTCTAAAATAATACTTAAATGATTTAATCTTTCTAACTTTATAATATGTTTTCATATTGGGTAGAAATCATTCCTTATTTTATTCCCCAAAGTTTTTATTTCTATGTATTTTTCTCAGATGACCTTTAGAATTATCTAAAGTTCTATTGATAAATCCTCTTGCAATTTTTATTATAACTTATTAAATATATAATCTATAAATCTATAGATGCTAATGTATAATGTTAAAGTAGTAAATCTTACCTTTTATAAACACAGGATATTTCTCCATTTACTCAGGTATTATCTTTGTTCAGTAAAGCTTTACAGCTTTACTCATAAAGGTTTTGCTAATTTCTTATTAAGTTTATCTCTACTTATTTTGAGTTCATTGTTGTTATAAATATTTTGATTGACTGTTGCTGGTGAAATTTAACCATTCTTATTTATATCTGCTTTTCTTGTTGAACTCTCTTCTTACATGTGAAAGCTTCTCAGCTGATTCTCTTTTGATTTCTAAGTAGGCAATCATGATGGCTGCTAATAATGATATTTTGAGTCTTTATTTAGTTTTCTTATTATATTGCATTATTAGTAGCCCTGCTTGAATAGTAGTGGTAATAGCATAAATTCTTGTTTTATTCCTAATTGTATTAGGAATGTTTCCAATGTTGAAAAAGTATGATACTTACTGTAGATTTATAGTAAACAGCCTTTTCAGGCTAAGAAAGTGTTTTTTTCCTTTGTTTGCTAAAATAGATTTTTAAAAATTCAGGCATGAGTATAAATTTTATTAAGTTGCAGTTGCCTTAATGATTCTAGGGGATTGTCCTTAGAATCTTTCTAGGTAATTATATTTAAACTTTTTCTGAAGAATTGCACTTAGAATTTTTTCGAATGTTAAATAATTATTTCATTCTTGGAATCAGTTCATGTCTTTATATTTTTGATACCTTTTTATTCTATTTACTAACAATTTATTTAAGACTTTTCACCTCCTTTTATAAATGAGTTATAACCTATGGGGGTTTTTTTAGTGCTATTCTTGCATGGCTTAAATATTAGTATAAGGCTAACCCTTTTGAGTGAATTAAAAAATTCTCCTGTTTTTTCGAAAACTCTCTATGCTTTGGGATATCAAAATTTATCATTCCTTGAAATCTATGCAGATCCATTGGCTTCTTTTGAGAGCAGATCGTTTACCAATATTTTAATTACTGTAATTGTTACTAGTAAATTTTAATTTTCTATTCCTTTGTGATTCAGATTTAGCAATTCATTTTCATAGCAAATTGTCTGTTCAATCTATATTACAATCAATTTTTTAAACTGTTATACTGTTTTATTTTAAAATACCTTTCATGATTCCATCTATGTCATCTTTCTCATTCCTAATATAGTTTGCTTACGTCACCTCTTTTGTCCTTAACCAAACACTTCAAAGATTTTATATTTTGTCTGTTTCACAGAATCTTCTGATTTTATTAAGTCTACTGTTTTGTTTTCTACTGAATTTGTTTTTGCATTTATATTTTTAATTACTATTCTTTAAAGGATTTTCTTTATTAATCATGTTTGGCTTCCTTTCTTAAATGTTTAGTTTATTCCTCATTTTTCTTCATATTGTATAAGCAATGCAACAATGTTTTTAATATTATCTTAAGTACCAAGGCTCTAACATTTCTGTTTTGACTGCTTCAAACAAGTTTTGATATTGCAGATTATAAGCAATATCAAAGATACTATGCAGTCAATTCCAGACCACCACAATACAACAAATATTGCAATTAAGTAAGTCACACACTTTTTTTGATTTTCTAGTGCATACAAAAGTTATGTTATACTATGCCATAGTCTGTTAAGTATGCAATAGCATTGTGTGTAAAAAATAATGTACATGCCTTAATTAAAAATACTTAATTGCTAAAAAAATGCTAACAATCATCTAATCCTTCAGTGAGTTCTAATGTTTTTGCTGGTAGAGGGTCTTGACTCCATGTTGTTGGCTGCATGTTGATGGCTGCTGACTGGGTCATAGTTGTTGAAAACTGGGGTGGCTGTGTCAGTTTCTGAAAACAAAATAACCATAAAATTTATTGTATTGGTTGTTTATTTTCTGAAAGAGTTCTCTGTAGCATGCAATGCCATTTGATAGCATATTAAACACAGTAGAATGTCTTTCAAAATTGAAGTCAACTTTCTCAAACCCTACCACCTTATCAGATATGTTTACATAAGCTTCTAAGTCTTTTGTTGTCACTTCAACAATGTTTACGCCTCTTCACCAGGAGTAGAATCCATCTCAAAAACCACTTTCTTTGCTCATCCATAAGAAGCAACTCCTCATCTATTATAGTTCAATAAAAGTTCAATTCTGAGATTGCAGCAATTCAGTCACATCTTTAAGTTCCACTTTTCATTCTAGTTCTTTTGTTGTTCAACATCTCTGCAGTTACTTCCTCTGCTGAAGTCTTGAATCTTTCAAAGTAATCTATGAGGGTTAGAGTCAGCTTCTTCTAAACTTCCATTAATGTGAATATTTTGACCTTTTGTCATGAACCATGAATGTTTTTAGTGGCATCTAGAATGACAAATCCTTTCCAGAAGGTCATTTCAATGTACTTTGTTTAGGTCCATCAGAGAAACCACGGTGTATGGCAGCTATAGCCTTACAAAATGTATTTCTTAAATAACAATACTTGACTATCAAGATTACTCCTTAATCCTTGGGCTGCAGAATAGGTCATGTGTTAGCAGGCATGAAAACAATGTTAATCTCCTTTTACGTCTCCCTCAGAGCTCTTGAGTGACCAGGTGCACTGTCAATGAGCAGTAATATTTTTAAAGGAATCTGTCCTTCTGAGCAGTGGATATGAATAGTGGGCTTAAAATATTCAGCCAACGATGCTCTAAACAGATGTGCTGTCATTCATTTGTAGCACACAGGGAGAGTAGACTTAGCATAATTCTTAAGGGACCTAGGATTTTTGGAATAATAAAGGAGCACTGGCTTCAACTTAGTAACCAGCTGGATTAGCTCTTCACAAGAGAGTCACTGACTTTTCCTCTTTAGCTATGAGAGTTTTTTGTTTTGGGGGGTTTGTTGTTGTTGTTCTTTTTTTGAGACAGTCTTGCTCTTTCGCCCAGGCTGGAAAGCAGTGGCATGATCATGGCTCACTGTAACCTTGACTTCCTGGGTTCAAGCGAGTCTCCTACCTCAGCCTTGCAAATCTCTAGTAGCTAGGACTACAGGCACATGCCACTACACCTGGCTAATTTTTATATTTTTGGTAGAGACTGGGTTTTGCCATGTTGCCCAGATGGGTCCTCAACTCCTGGGCTCAAGTGATCCTCCTGCCTTAGCCTCCCAAAGTGCTGGGATTACAGGTGTGATCCAACGCACCTGACTTGCTGTGAGAGTTTTATATGGCTGCTTCTTCTAATACAGAGTAAGATTCTTTCACCTACATAAAAAATTTGTTTAGCACAGCCATGTTCATTAATGATTGTAGGTAGATCTTCTGGATAATTTACTGCAGCTTCCCTATTAGTA
This sequence comes from Mandrillus leucophaeus, assembly GCF_000951045.1. Lineage (NCBI taxonomy): Eukaryota > Metazoa > Chordata > Mammalia > Primates > Cercopithecidae > Mandrillus > Mandrillus leucophaeus. The sequence continues at coordinate 828,890 of NW_012098721.1, read as the reverse complement.
CTTACGGCCTAACCTTGCACTTTTATGTTATGGAGATGGCCTTTTTCCTTAAACCTCGTGAACCAAGCTCTGCTAGCTTTAAACTTTTCTTTGCAGCTTCCTCACCTCTCTCACTCTTCACAGAATTAAAGAGTTAGGTCCTTGCTCTGGATTAGACTTTGGCTTAAGTAAATGTTATGGCTGTTTTGACCTTCTATCCTGATCACGCCGACTTCCTCCATATCAGAAATAAGGTTGCTTTGCTCTCATTCATATCATTTGTGAACACACAAATAACATTTTCAATTTCTCCCAAGAACCTTTCCTTTGCATTAACAACTTGGTTGTTAGGCACAAAAGGCCCAGCTTTCAGCTTATGTTGGTTTTTGACATGCCTTTCTCTCTAGCTTCATCATTTCTAGCTTTTGATTCAAAGTGAGAAACATGAAACTCTTCCTTTCCCTCAAACACTTAGAAGCCATTGTAGGGTTATTAATTGGCCTAACTTCAATATTGCTTTGTGGAAAATAGAGACGCCTAAAAAGAGGGAGAGAGAGAGAGATGGGAAATAACCAGTGAGTAGAGTAGTCAGAACACACCCAACATATATAAAGTTCGCCATGTGTATGGGACCAGTTTGTGGTGCCCCCAAACAATTACAAGAGTCACATTAAAGATTACTGATCATAGATCACCACAACAAATGTAATAATAACAAAAAAGTTTGAAATATTGTGAAAATTACCAAAATGTGACACAGAGACATGAAATGGGCACATGATGTTGGAAGAATTGCACTGATAGACTTGCTCGATGCAGGGTTGCCACAAAACTTTAATATGCTAAAAAATGCAATATCTGCAAAGCACAATAAAACAAGCCCCCCCCCCCCCCCGCAAAATGAGGTATGGCTGTATTTCTAAAAGTTTTTAATTTCTGCTGTTAACTACTTCTTTAACACAAGTTACTAATGGGGTAATTTAGTAGTATTATTTTATTTTAATTTTTACTTTTATTACACTGTGCCCAAAGAATATAACCGCTTGGGACTCATTGAAAAATTTTTTGTAGGTAATATAGAGTCAATTTTAAATGTTGACTGAGCAAAAATAATGTGTATTCTCTGAATGGGGGTTATACCAAATTTTGTGTTTAGTATATATTCAGGTTTGTGAATGTGGATTGAGTGAAAATAATGTGTATCCTCTGATATGTGGTATCTCAACACAGAGCAATCATTTGTGCTACTTAATTTGTTCTATATCAACTTGATCTGTTGATTTCTGAAGAACATATGTTAAAGACACATTAGATGATTGTCAATATGTGGACCTTTTATTTCAATCCTATCAGTTTTTGTGTTACATATTTTGAAACTATCATCATAATTTTAGTAATATTCTTGATAAATCATACCCTTTTGTCAATACAAGATATCCTTCTTTGGTTCATAAAGTGCCTCATGCACTAAAGATTATCCGGTAACCAAATTCTGGTCCAAGTCTCCAGTAACTCATCCAAAGTCTCAGAGCTGGACCTGTTGTTGGACTTTCAACTCCATTCTTTTAACTTTAATTCCTGAGTTCTCTGCATAAGACAGTCCTCTATTTATAAATGGGGGAAAGTTGAATGACTTTCCCAGGACACTTTTTCTTTTTTCTCTCCAGGCAGATTTGGCCATTTTCATTTGTTCATTATGGTGTATTGATATTTAAGACACTTAGAAATATCAATTAACTCTGGCAACACACAGTAGGTTTCTGACAAGATGGAATGGAAACCAAACAAAACAAAGCAGGAAAATAAAGATAGCCTAAGAAGAAAATAGAAGCAATGTGTTTTCAGTCACTTTTCTTTCATAGTCTTTTGCAGGTGAAGCCTTCACAATACTAAAGAAATTTAAAAATATACTTATTGCAAAGTCTAAAATGAGACTAATAATGTCGCATCTTATCTTTAATATTCAGACTCAACTTCTTTTAATTAATAATTCACATTGAAAATCCACACACCTTTAGAAAATATATTAGGGAAAAAAGAATTAATAGTTTAAAGCTGTGCTTCCTTGTCTTCCCGACAAGTCTCCCTTCATCTATCCTCCTTGTAGCATAAACCAGAATCACCTAGAGAGCTCCTTAAAATGAAGATCACTGGATTCCATCCCCAGAGTTTTTGATCAGTGGATTTAGGGTGGGGCCTAAGAATTTGCATTTGTAAGAAGTTGCTAGGTAGTCCTGATGCTGCTGGCTCAGGATCCACACACTGACAGCTACTGTTCTTAAGTAATAGCAGTTTTATTTGGGTATACAACCATCAAATACTTCCTTTCCCAGTGTCTCTTGCAACTGGGTATGCCATGTACCTGAGTCCCAGCAACGCGTTGTGAGTGAAAGAGATGTCCTTTCAACATCTAGGTCACGATCAAAGGCAAGGCAGCATGCCCTCTCTTTCCCTTTCTGCCTGCCTGCAGCCATGGGACTGAGCCATTTTCGACTCTGAAAAGGTAGGAAGTACTATGCAAATAACAGAGTCCTGATGCTGTGTTATCATTTTACCAGTGATCACAACCTAAACTGCTTTGGGAAATAATAATCTGTCTTTTCTAAGCCATTGCTGTTTAGAACCTCTTATGACTGCAACCTAGACTAATCCTAACAAACACACAAAGATTCTGGTGTTTTAGAATCTACTTTCAACACATCAGCCAGAGCCGTCCTTTTAAACTATTGATCAGATCTATGCACTTCTCTATTTCAAAGATGGACTCTTACTCCAGAATAAAAGCCAAAGTCATTACAGTGGTCCAGTAAGTTCTATAACCATCAGCTACCCTTCATCTCCTACTTCTCCCAACCTTGCTAGCTCTTCTTCAGCTACATGGACTAGCTCGCTGTTCACAGCACATCCCACCAGTCATACTTCTGCACTCAACTTCCTCCTTCACCTCCTTCAAGTCTTGCAGCAGCACCTTCTCAGTAAGGCCTTCCCCACCTGATCTGAGAGACCAAAATAGATGCCCCTTTACAAACTGAGATGGACTTTCAGGTTAAAGAAACAAAATGTTGCCTATGGGTCAAGGGTTTAGGGCCTCGCCGACATGGCAAATTTCTAAATCCCTACAAGAAAAACCACACTCTTGTTAAACTCCCTAACAATCGGAGCTATCAGGTATCTAACAAATTGTCAGAACTGAATTACAACCCAGATCTCTCCAACTCTTATTGGACAGAGAACTAGCCTTACATGTTTTTTTGATAAGCAACTGACCTCTAGCCAGTTTTGGCCAGTTTATAAAGGCTACACACAAACTGTCTTTGTGTCCTATATTTCACCTTTTGATGTAAAGAACCAAAGTCCACCTCACTTTAATGCTAAATCCCAAAATGAACCTGGGATGTATGTACATACATCTTTATCCATTGCACATGTGCTCATCTACCTTCATAAATTTATATAGCTTTTAGCCCAAACATACTGAATATGTATGACTCTGTTGTCTAATACAGAGCTTCTGAGGCATAACACCCAATCTGTCTTTCCCCTCTTCAAAGAGAAAGCACCTTGAGTACATTTTGGAGAACTTCTTTTCCTGGTAGCAAACTGATATCACAAATGAAGCCCTGTTTTTTACTATTTAGCCATCCTGGTGGTCTTTTGAATGACATCAAACTACCCCTATTTAAAATTGTAATGATAATTATTTTCTCTCCCCTGGTGCTGCCTATAATCCTTCTCTGGTCTATTTTTCTCCACATCACCTGTCACCTTCTGAGACTATGTATGGTTTATTTATATTATCTAATGTCTAGAGAATATTCTACTTCTCTAGAATATAGCTCCAGGAGGGTGGGAACTTATGCCTGTTTTGTTCACTGCTATGTCCCAGAACCTACTATATATAACCTGGAACATATAATAAGTGCTCAATTAATAATTAATGAACACATTCTGTAATTCATGCATCAATAAATGACTAAAAATATAACCAGTAGGATTCAGCATTGCATGATGAGAAGCAGTTTTACATAGAACTACAAAAGTCCTTGAATAATTAAAGCAATCCTGAGCAGAAAGAACAAAGCTAGAGCCATCACACTACCTGACTTCAAAATATACTACAAAGTTACAGTAACCAAAACATCATTGTACTGGCATAGAAATAGACACACAGACCAGTGGAACACAATTTTTAAAACTCAGAAATAAATCCATGCATTTTCAGCCAACTCACTTTTGACAAAGGTACCAAAAACATTTATTAGGGAAAGGACACCCTTTTCAGTAAATAGTGCTGGGAAAACTGGATATCCACATGCAAAAGAATAAAAACTAGAATTCCTTTTCTTGCCATATGCAAAAATCAGGCCAGGCACGGTGGTTCATACGTCTAATCCCAACAATTTGGGAAGCCAAGATAGGAGAGGATTGTTTGAGCCCAAGAGTTTGAAAAACCAGCCTGGGCAACATAGCGAGACCCTGTCTCAAGAAAAATTGAAATATTTTTTAAAAAATCATTAGGCAGGAGAAATGGCACATTCCTGCAGTCCCAGCTACTCAGGAGGCTGAGGTGGGAGGATTGTATGAGCCCAGGAGCTCAAACTTGCAGTAAGCTGTGATAGCACCCCTGTACTCCATTCTGTGTGACAGAGTGAGAATCTACCTCTGAAGAAAACAAAATATATAAAATCAAAATGGATTAATACTTAAAGGTAAGACCTAAAACTATGAAACTACTAGAAGGAGAACATTCAGAAACAGTGGTCTTGGCAAATTTTTTTTAAAATATAAGACCTCAAAAGCACAGGCAACAAAATCAAAAATAGACAAATGGGATTACATTGAGCTAAAAAGCTTTTTCACAGCAAAGAAAACAATCAGCAGAGTGAAGAGACAACCTACAGAATGGGGAGAAAGTATACAAACTATCCATTTGACAAGGGATTAATAACCAGATTACATAAAGACATCTAATAACTCAATAGCAAAAAACAAAACAAAACAAAACACACACACACACACACACACAAATAATTTGATTTAAAAATGGGAAAATGGTCTAAATAGACATTTCACAAGAGAAGACATACAAATGGCCAACAGGTGCATGAAACAATGTTCAACATCATTAATCATCAGGGAAATGAAAATCAAAACCTCAATGAGATATTTTCTCACCTGTTAAATGGCTAGTTTCAAAAAGACAAAAAGTAGCAAATGCTAGTAAGGATGTGGAGAAAGCAGACCACTCATACATCATTGGTAGGAATATAAATTAGTACAGCCACTATGGAAAACAGTATGGAGGTTTCCCAAAAATCTAAAAACACACCTACCGTATGATCCAGCAGTTCCACTGCTGGGTATGTATCCATAAGAAAGTAAGTCAGTACATCAAAGAGATTTGCATTCCCATATTTATAACAGCACTATTCACAATGGTCAAGATATGGAGTCAATCCAAATATCTGTCAATGGATGACTGAATAAAGAAAATGTGCTATATATATACACTATGGAATATCTTTCCTCCACAAAAAAAGAATAAAATTTGTAATTTGCAGCAACATGAATAGAACTAGAGTCATTATGTTAAGTGAAATAATTCAGGCACAGAAAGACAAGTATCACATGTTCTCACTCAAATATGGGAGCTAAAAAAGTTGATCTCAAAGAGGTAGAAAGTAGAATAATGTTTACTAGAGGCTGGGAAGGGTAAGGAGAAGGGAGGGATGAATAGAGGTTGGTTAATGGAAACAAAAAGATAGTCACATAGAAGAAATAAATTCTACCTTTGATAACACAGTAGGGTAACTATAGTCAACAATAATTTATTGTATATTTCAAAATAGCTAGAATAAATGATTTAGAATGTTTCCAATACAAAGAAATGATAAATGTTTGAGATGATGATATCCTAATTACCCTGATTTCATCATTACACATTGTTTGAATGCATCAAAATATCACATATACCCCTAAATAGATACAATGATTATGTATCAATAAAAAGTAAAATTAGAAAAAAGCAGAAGAGGAAGGCAGAAGAGCCCTTCAGAAGTATGTGGAGGAGAAGGTAAAGCAGGAGAGATAAGGTGGGAAAGGAGAGCAGAGAGAAGTGTTAGACAAACTTTACCATTTCTATGCAGGCAGACTCTAGTAGCTGGGAATGATCCCTAGCCAATAGCCAGCAAGGAAAGAGGGACTTCAGCCCTTCAATTGCATAGAGCTGAATTCTACCAATATCTTAAGTGAACTTGGAAACAGATTTTCCTCGACAGCTCCCATGAGGTAAAAAAAAAAAAAAAAAAAAAAAAAAAACCCATCATACCCTTGATATGGACCTTATGAGACCCTAAGCAGAGATCTATGCTGTGCTCATACTTCTAATCCATGAAAATTGAGAGAGAATAAATGGGTGTTTTAAACAAAAGAAAATAAAAATTCTTTATGTAAAAGCGAAAAAAAAAGTAGCATTTTAAATTTCATTTCTCCTCAGCAATCCCTGAGACACTTCATCTATCCTGGCTGGTTACACTCCAGCTCTGACTGGGGAGCAGGTGTAGCAGGAGTTTCCATTCACCACCTGATATAGAATTCGTATTAATTCTGTTGCCAAAGGCCTGGTATCCTCTCTGCTCACAGTCTTCCTTTGACCACCCCAATCATGTTGGCCAATTCACATGACCTGTCCCTCTGAGTATCCAGATTCTAACTGGGGTTCTGAACTGAAGATACTGACTATTGAAGCTCTACTGTTACTTGATCTAATGTATCACTGGGGCCTGAAAACTCCTTAGTTTGCAGTGGAAACCTTTGGATATTGACACAGCCACAGGCTCAGATCAGGAGCAAGATCACTGATATGTTCTCTGGCTCTCAGGCAACCTTCGCCAGAGCATCTGCTCAACAGCAAGGTCAGTTTCCCCAACCCTAATTCTACATGTTTCTGGCTTCTTCCCCTTTCATGCTAGAACAAACTCCTGGGATCCCATAGTCTTTCTGGCTGAATCCAGCTGAGTATGACATATTTTGCTTACCAAGGGAATGCTTAGGGTTATTGACAAAGATACAACATCAGAACCAGACCTCAAGTGAAATGAGTTAGAATGAGGAAAGCAGAACCAGGGGATTTAAGCAAACTAGGAACTCTGATTAAAAGTAGTTGTGTATCTGAGTTCTACCCCAAAGGATAGTGCCTCTCTTTGAGGGATGATTGTGGAGAAATGTGAGTTGGAATAAAGACTCAAAAGAGCAAAGTCAGCTTATGGGGAAAGGGGGCAACAAGATGCCAGTATCATTAGCTAAAAGACCAAGCTGATGTCAAAACCAGAGTGTCTCCAAGGCCAGAGTGGCCTGGTTCTTGATAGTAATTGCTGGGATCAAAACATACAGTGTCAGACAGATGTAGAATCAGATATAAGTGGTGTTGTCTTAAGGATCCCAAGGATGGAAGTGTCATATTGAGTAGAACTCAGGGTAACAAAGGTAATAAGCTCTATGATCCACAGGTGGGAAGTCTCAAGTTGGCATGGCAGCAGGTAGGTGAGATGGGATGCTTCATACCCCCTGGTCCCAGAGTGGAGTTTTGGGTAAAACCCAATTTGAAATGTAAGGGATCCACATAGGAAGGTTTAGTCTACAAGCAGCAGCCCTTTTCTAACAACTACTGAAAAGTAAGACCTGTAAAGACAAGCACAGGAATGCAAATCATTTCAACTGATTGAGCGTTTAACTTGGTCAGCTTTATATATAATCCCAATTGGATTTTTTTTTTTTTTTTTTTTTGACAGAGTCTTGCTCTATCTGCCAGGCTGGAATCCAGTGGTGTGATCTCCGTTCACTGCAGCCTCTGCATTCCTGGTTCAAGCAATTCTCCTGCCTCATCCTCCCAAGCATCTGGGACTACAGGTGTCCACCACCACATCTGGCTAATTTTTATTTTTTATTTTTTAGTAGAGACAGGGTTTCACCATGTTGGCCAGGCTGGTCTCGAACTCCTGACCTCAAGTGGATCACTTGAGTGATCACTCAAGTGGATACTTCAGTCTCCCAAAGTGCTGAGGTTACAAGCATGAACCACCATGCCTGGTCGCAGCTGGAAATATTTACATAAATTTGTGACACTCTACTGAGAACATCTGAATCACATTAGAGGACAAAGTTATCAGCATTATTTTTTCTAGAGTTTCTCCTTCTCATCTGTAAAATGAATTTCATGCATGTTTTTCACAAGTTTCCTATGAGTATCAAATGAAATATGTCTATGACAATCCTTCTCATCCAGAGGTAGGTTATTCTCTTTATGATTTTTATATGTTATGGTTATGGATGGATGAGGAAGAAAACACGTGGACATCATGGAATGTTTGTTTTCAGAAATGTAAGGAAGAATGGGGTAGAACTAAGCCAGCTGGACTAGAAAATTTATCCTGAAGCAACAGGCAATTTACAAAGCAATGCTGACCAACATCAAAGATGGCAGCCGGGGCTAACATACATGGAAGTTACCTCAAGCATAAGGACAAAGACTGAGGTAAGTCTATACATAGGAAAACCATCTGAGAACCTGGAACTGGTGTCAGAAATAAATTTGAAAACAGACATGAGATAAGCCCTGGTCAAGACAGAACCTGAGAACATTTTGAGGGTATCAGGGACCATGTTTTTGTGATACCAGCTCTGTGGTTTTGATAGGGACAGGAGGCAGGGAAATTCTGGGCAAAAGAGTGTGGGTCCCCAACAAGGTCCCCACCCTCAAACTGAAAAGCCTGATACTGTGGCCCAAAGTGAGGACTTGCATCCCTGTTTTCTCACTTGAATGTTGCATTTTCCAAAACCATCCATCGCCTGCCCTTCCCCCCATCCTGTGCCCCATAAAAATCCCAGGCTCAGCTGACAGAGAGAGGAGAAGCAGCTGGACATTGGAGACTATGGTTGGATGTCAGAGAGAAGTGGCTTGACATCAGAGGGACAGTCCCCAGCCAGACTTCAGGAGAAGATTGCCTTCCCACTCTATCCCTTTTTCAGCCGCCACCTTTTCACTGAGAGCCACTTTCATTGGCAATAAAATCCCCCACATTTACCACCTTTATTCCTCCTGGATGCTGGATGGATGCTGGACAAGAACTCAGGTGTCACCTGTGTGGGTGCAAAAAGCTATCACACTGACCCTCCACTGAACTATAAACACTTAAGCCATCCACAGACAGAAAAACTAAACAGGCACTGTTACACTTCCTCTGGGGCTTCAGGGGTCACAGGCACCCTCCCCTAGATGCTGCCGAGGGACCAGTACAGAGTTTGTTCTTGCTGGCACCCAAAAATGCTCATCCTAGCTCTTGCACCTACTCACCTAAACTCCCCCTCCCATAAAAGGTAGAGCAGTAAGTGAGTGGAGTTCACCCCTGCCAGTGCCTGTGCACTCCAGTTCCTGCCAGCAAAGGGGTCAGGGAAATATCCTGCTTCAGTTTGGGGTGGATCTGCTGGATTTATGAGGCCTTAGATATTCAGACATGCTGTAATGAACATCATCCTGATTAAACCAATTCCTGATTATTGGTTTATACTTGTTGTTCCTGTGTAATAATTCTACTTTCAAATGGCTTCTGGGAAGTTGAGAATGTGTGGAAAAATTGAGATCAGATTTAGAAAAGAACACCAGAAAAGACTGCAAAGCAAGCAAGAAACAGGTGAACCAGGAAAAACGCCCACCCATTCCATTGGATTTAAGAGATGTTGGATGATGTTTTAGGCCTCAATGATATTATCTGTCCTAGAGTCAGCATGTATTTTCCAGAGTGGGCGAATATTTTCTCCTCAAACCCCTGGATGCTCTGCTTGGATTTGGAAATGTCCCAGTCAGTACCTCACAGGAGGCTAAATGGTTTAAGAATAAACCACAATTTAATATAACTTTAAAAGTTAAGAGAGGTTTTATGTTTGTTTGTTTGTTTATTTAGTAGCCCTGTTCCTGTTTCCATGTTGGCCATTCAGAGGCACCACCCTGATTGGTTCTGACAGCTCATTCGTACTGACTGAGCCTACCAAGAATTTCTCTGCAATGTTGGCTTCTTCCAGAGCATTCAATCAAGAATTTGCACTATGAGGAGGTCATGGAAAACCACAACAATAAAAGCAAAGGATGGATTGGGTTAAAAGGCAAGGCTAGGGAAATTATATTCATAGTAGGAGAAAACAGTTCAGGATATGAAAACAGGCTGAAGATCTATACCAGGTTGACACAGAAGGTGATGCAGAAATGATTAAACATGAATCAAAGGCAAATAGATATTGGAAGCTGCAGTATGTCACATAGTGTGTGGTCCTACACTCTGCTCAATAGTTTATTTCTCACTTGGATGAGGGCACAGATATCTAAGACATTTATCTTTTTTTCCCTCATACTATTCCAGTCCTTTGCATGTGCTTGGTTTTGTGTAATTCATACTAACTTTGTTAATGAAGTCACTGATGTTCATCCTGTCCGCCTCCTGGCATCTACAGAATCCACAACCTTGGCCTGTCACAGCCTCAGAGATTCAGGCTCCATCTCTGTCCCCTCCAGGCCTAACCCTATTTTTTATACCAGAGCATCAAAAGTGAATGTGTGTTATCTTTGCAACAGTATGTGAGGATACTTAAAATTGATACTTGGTGAGGGAATTTCATCCTTCCCAGTGACATGGTTATTTATTGAGTCTTTCATTTAATTCTGTGCTGAGTCATATATTGCTCCAGCCAGGTAGGTCTTAGACTAGGAATGACCCTCAGGCACAGTCCTGGCATTGAAAAGCCCTGTTGTATGAGGACAAGGTATTTGAGTGCAATGCTGGATGAAAGTATATGTAAAGAGTATACACAGAGACGGAGCCCGAACCTCTTCTTCTTTCTTATAATTTCTAATCGACTGCATTCTTCATTTGCTGAACACTTTCCAAGAAATTTGAGGCTGAGTATGATTCTCCACTTTGTGGGAGACTGGTGAAAAGCTTTGAGTCGGGCAGTAAAGAGAATTGGAGAGAGAATGTGTACCAAAGCACATTATTAGGGAACTTCGTGAGTATAAGAAAATGCTTTTCTGTCTTTTATCCAACTTTTTTTTTTAACAACCCTATAAAACAAATAAAGCAGATGAGAAACAGAAATACAGAGCCACAGGCTCTGAGACTTAAGTAGGCATCTTAGCTAAGTTACTCAGTTAGAGGTTCACGATGAGAGGACTGGACTCTGCATTTTTAAATTTAATTTACATTATTAATGTTTTTTAATTTTAAACTTTTGAAGTCTGAAATCTGTAAACAGAGCTCTGAGATCTTCCACAAACCAGGGATGAACATCAGGACTTCCTGGGGGCACTTGCAAAATGGAGATGCTTTGGTCTCACTCCACACCTCCTAAATCTAAACTCCCAGACAGGCCTCACCATGTGTACCTTTACAGAGTGCCTGATGGGTTCCAAAGTTAAGAACCATTAAACTATACCATGTCACCAAAAACAAGAAGAAAACCAGTAGAAATGACTACATGGAGTTAATTTTCTGTCATTTTCTAAGATTAAAGATCTTTATGACAAGAACAGTTTCCCTTCTGTCAGATAGAGTATATTTAAGGTTAAGTATCTAGAATAATGAATGTAAATATATCTTATTCTAGGAATAGATCTCAGAAAGGCTGACTTCTTGGCCTAGGAGGAAAAAATATATCTAGAAAGTTGAACATAGATTCAACCACACTTACAGTAAATACTAGCAATGAGTTGGTGTGTTATTGAAGCTGGTCAGTTGCCCAGGAGGGTGTCTTGGAATAGTTTTTAGGTGCTCTGGAGAACCTTTTTTGTTTCAATCCACCACAGTTGAAACAAATTTTAAAATATATTAATCACCCTTTGTAGTTCCCTGTGATGGTTAATACTGAGCGTCACCTTGATTGGATTGAAGGATGCAAAGTATTGTTCCTGGGTGTGTCTGTGAGGGTGTTGCCAAAGGAGATTAACATTTGAGTCAGTGGAGTGGGAGAGGCCAACCCACCCTCAGTCTGGGTGGGCACCATCTATCAGCTGTCAGTGAGGCTAGGACAAAAGCAGGCAGAGGAACGTGGAAGGACTAGACTGGCTGTCTTCTGGCCTCCATCTTTCTTCTGTGCTAGATGCTTCCTGCCCTCGAACATCAGACTCCAAGTTCTTTTGCTTTGGGACTCTTGGACTTACACCAGTGATTTGCCAGGGGCTCTCAGGCCTTCAGCCACTGACTGAAGGCTCCGCTGTTGGCTTCTCTACTTTTGAAGTTTTGGGACTCAGACTGACTTCCTGGCTCCTCAGCTTGCAGATGGCCTCTTACAGGCTCACATAATAAAATTTTGCCATTACTTTTGAAGCTGGCAGTATGGTCTTTCCCAAATACAACTCTTTGCCTTCCCATCATTCATCTGAAATTTTGAAAAATTATTATTCCTTTGATTTTCATTTTAATTACACTTCGTATATAGGTATCTCTAAATAATACATTGTTTAACTTTGTAAGTTTTAAAACTTTCTATAAAGCTACATGCTATATATACTTCTGTAATTTTCATTTTTCTTTCAACATTATATTTTTGAAAGCCTTCTATGCATGTTTTAAATAATTTCTTATTGAACTATATATATGTATTTCATAAATTAGCCTCTAAATTAAAGACACTAAAACTGACCTCAGAGAGAATTATTGGGAGATAATGAAAGTAAAGTGTTTATAGGAGTACCTGACCCATTGTAGGCATTCACTAGTACATACACAATATTAATAGTATATATAATATTATAATTATTAATAATTATATATTGTAGTGATTGCACCTTTCTTCTTGAATCTATATTATTTCATGAGCTGCACTATGCATAAACAGTTTTTTAAAAAATTTTAGTTTCAGGGGGTACATGTGCAGGTTTGTTACATGGGTAAATTATGTAATGCTGAGGTTTGGACTTCTAGTGAATCTATCACCCAAACAGTGAACATAATATCCAATAGGTAGTTCTTTTACCCTCACCCCTCCCACCTACCCTCCTCCCTTTTGGAGTTCTTAGTATATATTATTTCCATCTTTACTCCTATGTGTAGCCATTGTTTAGCTCCCACTTATAAGTGAGACCGTGCAGTATTTGATTTTCTGTTTCTGAGTTATTTCGTGTAGAATAATGGCCTCCAGCTCCGTTCATATTTCTTTGAAGAATGTGATTTCATTATTCACTATGGCTATGTAGTATTCCATGGTGTATATATACCATGTTTTCTTTATCCTGTCAACCACTGATGGACACTTAGGTTGATTCCTTGACTGTGGTATTGTGAATAGTGTTGCAATCAATAGGTGTTTTTTTGATAAAATGATTTCTTTTCCTTTTCCAATAAATAGGATTGCTGGATCAAATGGTACTTCCATTTTTATTTTTTTGAGAAGTTTCCACACTGCTTTCCATAGAGGCTGTGCTAATTTACATTCCTATCAACAGTTTATAAGTATTACATTTTTTTTTCCACATCCTCATCAACATCTGTTAGTTTTTTGGCTTTTTAATAGTAGCCATTCTGACTGGTGTGACATGGTATCTCATTGTGGTTTTAATTTGCATCTCTCTCACAATTAGTAATGTTGAGCATTTTTTTCATGCTTATTGGCCAATTGTATGTTTTCCTTTGAGAAGTGTCTGTTCATGTCCTTCACCCACTTTTTATTGGGGTTGATTTTTGCATGTTGAATTGATTATGTTCCTTGTAGATTCTGAATATTAGCCATTTGCCAGATGCATCACTTACAGATATTTCTCCCACTCTGTATGTTGTCTGTTTCTTCTGTTGGTTTTTTTTCTGCAGTGCAGAAGCTTTTTAGCTTCATTTAGTCTCATTTGTCTATTTTTGCTTTTGTTGCATTTGCTTTTGAGGTCTTAGTTATGAATTCATTGCCTAAGCCAATGTCCAGAAGTTTTTCCTAAGTTTTCTTCTAGAATTTTTATAGTTTGAGGTCTCACACTGAAGCCTTTAATCTATCTTGAGTTAATTTTTGTATATGGTTTGACATAGGTTTCCAGCTTCATTCTTCTGCATATGGCTTACCAGTTTTTCCAGCAACATTTATTGAATAGGGTGTCCTTTCCCCCTGGTTTCTTTTTGTTCTGTTTGTTGAAGACCAGTTAGTTGTAGGTGTGTGGCTTTATTCTGGGTTCCCTATTCTGTTTTATTGATCTGTGTGTCTACTTTTGTATTAGTACCATGCTGTTTTGATTACTATAGGCTTGCAGTATAGTTTGAAGTCAGGTAGTGTGATGGCTTCAGCTACCATTATAATCTGTGTTTAAATTTTCCAGATGCTTAAAGACATTCAGCATTTTTTGTATGTTTATTGGCTATTTAGATATCCTCTTTTGTGTAGTTCCTATCAGGTGTTTTTTTCATTGTTTTCTTAGATTATCTGTCTTTTCTTACTAACTTGTAAAAGTTCTTTATATGTTTTGAATATGAGCTTTTTTTCTCTTTAGTCCTGTCTTTTAATGATTAAAGTTTCTAATTTTAATCTAGCCCAATATATAAACATTTTCTCATATAGTTGGTGCTTTTTGTGTCCTGTTTAAGAGAGCATTGCCTCCACAAAAAGCCTAGATTCTGGAGCCAAAAACCAGAATTTGAATCCCAACAGTTCACTCACTGAAGTGTAGTTTGAACACATTATTTAACCTCTATATGCCTCAATATTCTAAGATAATAGTAGCTCCTAACTTGGGATTGTTATAAGATTTAAATAACTTGATATACTTAAAGTGCTTAGAAGAGTGCCTGACACATAGTAAGAACTTCATTTGGCATTTGCTAGAATGTGCCTTTCCTAATGTACAATCTCATAGACCTCTGTCATTTTTTAGCTTCCATCATGAGAGTTTTGGTTATTATTATCTGACTAGATGATTACCTAGATGCCTGCCTTCAACATGAACACATATGAACTTGTTACCTTAATCCCAGTGGTCTCCACTGACTCAGCTAGAGAAAAACATTCAGAGAAATAAAGATAATCCCCAAAGTAGCAGCATGTCTGCCAATGACAGTTACCATATCCAATCAGTTTTTCCTCTCTTCATCCTGGCTGTCAATGACATTATATGTTAAGTTTAAGGTCTTGATTTCATTTTTTAGGTAATGAAAAGGAGCAATCCTAGCTGTCTTTGAGATTATTATGTTTCTAATTTCTCATTATTGTTCTTGACCTTTGGTAAAACACAAGGGAGAGCTTTGTAGCTTGCCATGCCCACAATTCTGTCCTACAGCCATTGTATTCACTTCTGCTCTAACTTAAAAATCAAGTACTTTTATATGTGGTTTATTCAACATGCTAACAAACTGAGTTCCTTTAGGGAGGAAACTGGGTCTTATAGCAGGTAGAATTTTGCTGTCACTTAGTAGCTCATCATGAGTTGATGATATTGATTTAATGAATATAATATATATAGCAAATTGTATATACGCTATGACACAATATAACATACATTCTTTGCAGATATGCGTCTAGTTGGATAAATAAGTGAATACCTAACTTTTCTAATTTAAATCTTCATTAGGGCTCAGCCCACTGTTGGGGTAGGTTGTCTTGTTGTGACTACTGATTATATGCAGCAGACTTCAAGCCCATTTAACTCTAAGATGATTCCAACCAACTCTGATTTATCTATCTGATCATCAAAAAAATTGTCAGTCACATAATATGTGTAAGGCATTATATTAAATGCTGTGGAGAACACAGGAAAATCAAAAGATGTGTTCCGTACCACTTAGAGGAATCTTGATCCTGTTGAATGATACTTATAAGCCAATATTTATCAAACTTTGGCTTTACAGAAATTGCATGGAAAATGTATAAAGTGTCCACACTCCGTCTGCAAAACTTTTGATTTAGTAGATCTAGGTCTCAGACTAGAAATATGCATTTTAAACACACACTATGGTAATTCTGAGACAGAATGATGTAGGGCCCATAGTTCAAGAAGCACTGGTCTACACTGTAGATGCAAACTTTACAGGCAGGATTCTAACTGCTGCATACTATTAAAGCCAAGCCAATAGGCTTCAGTGAGTGGTGAAAGATATTTTGGTCCATCTAGATCACAGTGGGTCTCTCAATCTTCTTATCTTGAGAATTGGGCTAAATAACAACTGAGGACTTGGAATTCTGATAACATAATCCTCAAATAAAATTAGTAATACTTCTAATATTTAAACTATAAATGATAGATTTAAAATAAAAATTTAATAAATCTTAATCTATAGCTGAGTTTGCTGGATAGTTAATGGAAGTGCACAGTTGTCAGAGATAAAGATAAAAGAAGTTTAAGTAAATGAGCAGTCTGATATTTCTTCAACTCTGGAAGGCGGAGAATAACACCCAGACATGTGGGCCTATATGAAGCTGAAAATTAGAGCTCAGGCCTTGCATAAAGCAGGAGCTCCAGTAACTCACTAACTCTGAAGGGAGTAGGAATCTTGTTCCCATCAGGCCTTTCTGGGAAAAAATCTGTCATAAAAAATTGATGCTCTGGCCTGTGAGTCTTATGGGTTTGGAGTCTCATTTTACATTATTCATGTAATTCTATGGTTCCCAAGACAAAAAACTAACAAAAGATTATGAGGTGACTGGCAGAAGAAAACAAAATCACTGAGGAGGAATACTTGCAAATTTCAAAACACAAAGATTTCCACAGGTGAAAAACAGCCCCACTGAAGATGAGATCACAGTAACAATTTACAAAATATATGAGCAACAATCAGTCATGAATGAAAGATCAGATTAAATGAATATGACATTAAGCACCTAAGGACTTGAAACAATAGAAAGGTAGTCATAAGGAAAATTTTAAAATAAGTAACTTTAAAATGATTAATGAATTTTAAAAAAGAAACATCTTACGGAATAAAATCAAGTAGGAATTTAAAATAAAAAATTAGTTGAAATGTAAGATTTGATGATTATTTAAATAACATAGTGGCAATAGCTACAGAGAAATCAGTAAACTAAAAGATGGCTCTGAGGATAGAAAAAAAACCAGGTCAATATTTATATAACATTTGTTCTGTGAGGAGAGAATACTAATATTTAAAATAAATAGCCATAAATTTTCAAGATTTAATTAAACTCATAAATCTTTAACTTGAAAAATTATAAAATGTCAAAAGCAAGAATTATTTTTTAAAAATCCAAATCAAGTGATTCCTTAGGGAAACTTTGGAACACCAAGGCAAAGGAAAATTTAAAAGCAACCACAGGTAACAGACAAATTTTTCACACAAAAACAATTACAATTAGGGCAGACTTTTCAACAGTGATAAAAGAAGTAATGAAAACAATGTAATAACATCCTCCTAGTAGTAAGGGAGAATAAATTTTAACTTAGTATGTAAACCCAGATAAACTGTTATTCAAAAGTGGGAGAGAAATACAGATATTTTTCAAGCAAACACATTGAGAGAATTTACTGTTAATAACTACTGAAGGCTGTACCTCAGAAAGAAGGAAGTTGAACTCAAAAGGAGAAAAGGGGATGCAAGAGAATGTTAAAAAATAATAACAACAACATAATGCATGCATGAATCAATCTACATAATTGACTAAATGAAGGAAAAAAGAATTACTAATATGATAGAGTAGTTATAAATAAGATCAAATCAAAAGGAAAATAATTTGGACTATGAAGGAGGTTGATGATCTGAGTTAAAGAATTCAAAATCCTGGTATTATTTGGGAGAAAGATGGAGTATTTTTATAAATTTCAGACATTGTTAAGTCAAATATTCATGTTAAGAATTTAAGAATAAAGAGTAAAAAGAAAATAGAAATAGATTATATAACTTTTAAACTAATAGAGGGCAAAAAGGAAACAATAAAAGCTCATCCTATTTCAAGGATGTCCATTCAACGTGGGAATAAAAGATCTAGCCAGAGCAATCAGACAAGAAAAAAAAAAAAAAAAAGGCATCCAAATTGGAAAAGAGGAAGTCAAATTATCTCTGTTGGCTGATGATGCGATCTTAGATCTAGAAAATCCTAAAGACTCTGCCAAAAGATTCCTAGATTTGAAAATTAATTCACCGAAGTTACAGGATATAAGCCCAAAATACAATAATCAGTACTCTTTCTATACACCAATAAAAATAAGGCTGAGAATCAAATCAACCCAAACCTAGGTTTATATTTAACTAAGGAGGTGAAAGGTCTCCACAAGAAACACTACAAAACAAGAATGAAAGAAATTGTAGATGACACAAACAATTGGAAAGACAGCCCATGTTCATGGATTGGAAGAATCAATATCTTTAACATGATCATACTGCACGAGGTAATTTACAGATTCAATACAATTTCTATCAAAATACCAATGTCATTTTTTTACAGAATTAGAAAACACAATCCTAAAATCTATATGGAACTGAAAAAAGAGCCCAGAGAATGACAGTAATCTGAAGTGAAAAGAACAAACCTGGAGATACTGCATTAACTGACTTCAAATTTACTACAAGGCTATAGTACCCAGAAACAGCATGGTACTTGTATAAAAAATAGACATATAGATCAATGGAACAGATAGAGAACTCGGAAATAAAGCCACATACATACAGCCAACTAATCTTTGACAAAGTTGACAAAAACCTACACTAGGGAAAGGATATCTTGCTCAATAAATTGTGCTGGGAAAATTGGATAGCCACATGCAGAAGAATGAAACTGAATCCTATCTCTAACCATATACAAATATTAACTCAAGATGGATTAAAGACTTAAATGTAAGACCTGAAACTGTAAAGATTCTAGAAGAAAACCCAGGAAAAACTCTTCTGGACATTGGCCTAGGCAAAGAATTCATGACTAAGACACCAAAAGCAAATGCAACAAAAGTGAAAATAGACAAATGGGATTTCATTAAACTTTTTGGTTTAATTTAAAAGTTTATTTCTCTGCACAGCAAGAAATAAACAAACAAACAAAAAACAACAGCGTTGACAACCTACATACAGAATGGGAGAAAATATTTGCACACTATGCATCTGGAAAAGGACTAATATATAGAATCTACAAGGTGCTCAAACCACTCAACAACAACAAAACCCAAATAACCTTGCTAGAAAATGGGCAAAGTGTGTGTAGAGACATTTTGCAAAAGAAGATATACAAATAGACAATGAGCATATGAATAAAATGCTCAACATCACCAATCATCAGAGAAATACAAATTAAAACCACAATGATACAGTCTCACATCAGTCAAAAGAGCTATTACTAAAATGTCAAAAAATAACAGATGTTGTCAAAAGTGTGGAGAAAAAGAAATGTTTATACATTGTTGGTGGGAATGTAAATTAGTATAACCTCTGTGTGAAACAATATGGAGGCCAGGCGCAGTGACTCACACCTGTAATCTCAGCACTCAGGGAGGCCAAGGCAGGCAGATCACGAGGTCAGGAGATTGAGACCATCCTGGCTAACATGGTGAAACCCCATCTCTACTAAAAATACAAAAAAATTAGCCAGGTGTGGTGGCGGGTGTCCGTAGTCCCAGCTACTCAGGAGGCTGAGGCAGGAGAAATGGTGTGAACCTGGGAGGCGGAGCTTGCAGTGAGCTGCACCACTGCACTCCAGCCTGGGCGACAGAGCAAGACCCTGTCTCAAACAAAACAAAACAAACAAATGAACAAAAACAATGTGGAAAGCTCTCAAAAAAACTAAAAATGGAACTACCATTGGATCCACAATTCCACTTCCTGAGTATCTTCCTAAAGAGAAAGAAATTATTATATCAAAAAGATACCTCCACTTGTATGCTTATCATGGCACTATTCATAATAGCAAATACATGGAATCAACCTAAGTGTCCATCAATGAATGAATGAATAGATAAAATGTGGTATAGATGCCATATATATATATATATATATATATATGGCTATATATTATCTGTAAATATCTCTATCGTGACATCTATCAGTCTGTCCATACATACACACCATGGAATACTACTGTACCATAAAACAGAATAAAATCATGTATTTTGTATCAACATGGATATAACTGGAGGACATTATGTTAAGTGAAATAACTCTGAAACAGAAAGTCAACTATCCCATGTTCTAACTTGTAAGTGAGAGCTAAATAATGTGTACACATGGACAGAGAATATGGAATTATAAGCAGTAGAGGCTTGCAAAGATGGAAGAGTAGGAGAAGAGTGACGGATGAGAAAGTATCTAATGGATACAATGTACATTATTTGAGTAATAGTTACATTTTAGCCCAGACTTTACTGCTATGCAATATATCCATGTAAGAAAACTGCACTTGTACCCCTAAATCTATAGAAATAAAAATTTTAAAATGAAGCAAATTATAAAAAGAAAAATGTGTTCTATCCAATAGAAGTTAAGAATAATGAAAAAAATGTAGTAAAGCTAATGTTAAATAAAACAGAAGAATATGCTAAAATAAATCGAAGAATATGAATAAGACCTACTAATGTAAACAGACTAAACACAGTAGTTAAAAGAAATAGCTTCTCAAATTAAAAAAACAAAACCAGCCATAGGCTGTATATAAAAAATGCATCTAGAACAAACAAGAAAGCTTGAAGGTAAGTGAGTGGAAAATGATATAACAAACCACACGATAAAGAGAGCCATTACATGAAGTGAAAATAAACAACTCACTAGGAAAACAAAATAACATTGAACCTGTAGACTCCTAACAACCCAACATAAAAATTTATATAAGCAAAAAATTAGTTACAAAGAAAATTTGACAAATATGCTATCATAATGGAGAATTTTAACCTGTACCTTTCAGTAATTGATAATGAGAGCTAAGTCAGTGGAAGCATTTTAAAAAATTATTCAGTGGCTAGACTAGTCACTAGTCTCATTAATTAGTCAGTTAGTTGTCCACCAGAAACGTGTGCTCCTTCCACAATGTGGAGTTGGCACTGGGGGTGGCTGTCCAAGGCCAGACTTCATTTCCCAGTCGTTTATGACCATGTGACTCTTTGTTTTCTCCCAAAAGAAGGGGAACAGAAGTTAAAATATCAATAAGGCATTATCTCCTGCCTATCAGGATGGGAACATTTTTATTATTATTATTGCATTTTAAGTTCTGGAT
Organism: Mandrillus leucophaeus; assembly: GCF_000951045.1. Classification (NCBI taxonomy): domain Eukaryota; kingdom Metazoa; phylum Chordata; class Mammalia; order Primates; family Cercopithecidae; genus Mandrillus; species Mandrillus leucophaeus. Next base: position 807,752 of record NW_012098721.1, on the reverse strand, counting down.
ACATGTGCAGAACGTTGAGGTTTGTTTCATAGGTATATACGTGCCATGGTGGTTTGCTGCACCAATCAACCCATCATCTACATTAGGGATTTCTTCTAATGCTATCCCTCCCCTTGACCCCAGCCCCCGACAGGCCCCATGATGTTCCCTTCCCTGTGTCCATGTGTTCTCATTGTTCAGCTCCCACTCATGAATGAGAACATGTAGTGTTTGGTTTTCTGTTCTTGTGTTAGTTTGCTGAGAATGATGGTTTCCAGCTTCATCCATGTCGCTGCAAAGGACATGAACTCATCCTTTTTTACAGCTGCCTAGTATTCCACGGTGTATATGTGCCACATTTTCTTTATCCAGTCTATTATTAATGGGAATTTGGGTTGTTTCCAAGTCTTTGCTATTGTGGACAGTGCTGCAGTAAACATACACGTGCATGAGTCTTTGTAGTAGAATGATTTATAATCCTTTGGGGATATACCCAGTAATGGGATTGCTGGGTCAAATGGTATTCCAAGTCCTAGATCCTTGAGGAATTGCCATACTGTCTTCCACAGTGGTTGAACTAATTTACACTCCCAGGAACAGTGTAAAAGTGTTGCTATTTCTCCACAACATCTCCAGCATCTGTTGTTTCCTGATTTTTCAATGATCGCCATTCTAACTGGCGTGAGATGGTATCTCATTGTAGTTTTGATTTGCATTTCTCTAATGACCAGTTATGATGAGCTTTTTTTCATATGTTTGTTGGCCACATAAATGTCTTCTTTTGAGAAGCATATGTTCATATCTTTCACCCACTTTTTGATGGGGTTTTTTTTTTCTTTAAGTTTGTTTAATTTCCTTGTAGATTCTGGATATTAGCCCTCGTCAGATGGATAGATTGCAAAAATTTTCTCCCATTCTGTAGGTTACCTGTTCACTCTGATGATAGTTTCTTTTGAAGTGAAGAAGCTCTTTAGTTTAATTAGATCCCATTTGTCAGTTTTGGCTTTGGTTACCATTGCTTTTGGTGTTTTAGACATGAAGTCTTTGCCCATGCCTATGTCCTGAATGGTATTGCCTATGTTTTCTTCTAGGGTTTTTATGGTTTTAGGTCTTACATTTAAGTCTTTAATCCATCTTGAATTAATTTTTGTATAAGGTGTAAGGAAGGGGTCCAGTTTCAGTTTTCTGCATATGGCTAGCCAGTTTTCCCAACACCATTTATTAAATAGGGATTCCTTTCCCCATTGCTTGTTTGTGACATGTTTGTCAAAGATCAGATGGTTGTAGATGTGTGGTGTTATTTCTGAGGCCTCTGTTCTGTTCTATTGGTCTGTATATCTGTTTTGGTACCAGTACCATGCTGTATTGGTTACTGTAGCTTTGTAATATAGTTTGAAAACAGGTAGCGTGATGCCTCCAGCTTTGTTCTTTTGCTTCAGATTGTCCTGGCTATATGGGCTGTTTTTTGGTTCCATATGAAATTTAAAGTAGTTTTTCCTAATTCTGTGAAGAAAGTCAACAGTAGCTTAATGGGTATAGCACTGAATCTATGAATTACTTTGGCCAGTATGGCCATTTTCAGGTTATTGATTCTTCCAATCCATGTGCATGGAATGTTTTCGATTTGTTTGTGTCCTCTCTTATTTCCTTGAGCAGTGGTTTGTAGTTCTCTTTGAAGACGTCCTTCACATCCCTTGTAAATTGGATCCCTAGGTATTTTATTCTCTTTGTAGCAATTGTGAATGGGAGTTCACTCATGATTTGGGTCTCTGTTTATCATTGGTGTATAGGAATGCTTGTGATTTTTGCACATTGATTTTGTATCCTGAGACTTTGCTGAAGTTGCTTATCAGCTTAAGGAGATTTTGGGCTGA
>NW_012098721.1:803211-804174 GCF_000951045.1 Mandrillus leucophaeus | reverse complement strand
AATGGAACAGATAGAGAACTCGGAAATAAAGCCACATACATACAGCCAACTAATCTTTGACAAAGTTGACAAAAACCTACACTAGGGAAAGGATACCTTGCTCAATAAATTGTGCTGGGAAAATTGGATAGCCACATGCAGAAGAATGAAACTGAATCCTATCTCTAACCATATACAAATATTAACTCAAGATGGATTAAAGACTTAAATGTAAGACCTGAAACTGTAAAGATTCTAGAAGAAAACCCAGGAAAAACTCTTCTGGACATTGGCCTAGGCAAAGAATTCATGACTAAGACACCAAAAGCAAATGCAACAAAAGTGAAAATAGACAAATGGGATTTCATTAAACTTTTTGGTTTAATTTAAAAGTTTATTTCTCTGCACAGCAAGAAATAAACAAACAAACAAAAAACAACAGCGTTGACAACCTACATACAGAATGGGAGAAAATATTTGCACACTATGCATCTGGAAAAGGACTAATATATAGAATCTACAAGGTGCTCAAACCACTCAACAACAACAAAACCCAAATAACCTTGCTAGAAAATGGGCAAAGTGTGTGTAGAGACATTTTGCAAAAGAAGATATACAAATAGACAATGAGCATATGAATAAAATGCTCAACATCACCAATCATCAGAGAAATACAAATTAAAACCACAATGATACAGTCTCACATCAGTCAAAAGAGCTATTACTAAAATGTCAAAAAATAACAGATGTTGTCAAAAGTGTGGAGAAAAAGAAATGTTTATACATTGTTGGTGGGAATGTAAATTAGTATAACCTCTGTGTGAAACAATATGGAGGCCAGGCGCAGTGACTCACACCTGTAATCTCAGCACTCAGGGAGGCCAAGGCAGGCAGATCACGAGGTCAGGAGATTGAGACCATCCTGGCTAACATGGTGAAACCCCATCTCTACTAAAAATACAAAAAAATTAGCCAGGTGTGGTG
>NW_012098721.1:800141-803161 GCF_000951045.1 Mandrillus leucophaeus | reverse complement strand
CCAACTTGATCATGGTGGATAAGCTTTTTGATGTGCTGCTGGATTTGGTTTGCCAGTATTTTATTAAGGATTTTTGCATCAGTGCTCATTAGGGATATTAGCCTAAAATTTTCTCTTTTTGTTGTGTCTCTGCCAGGTTTTGATATCAGGATGATGCTGGCCTCATAAAATGAGTTCAGGAAGATTCCCTCTTTTTCTATTCTTTGGAATAGCTTCAGAATGAATGATACCAGCTTTTATTTGTACCCCTGGTAGAATTTGGCTATGAATCCATGTGGTCCCGGTCTTTTTTTTTTTTGGTTGGTAGGCTATTAATTACTGCCTTAATTTCAGAACTTATTATTGGTCTATTTAGGGATTCAACTTCTTCCTGGTTTAGTCTTGGGAGGGTGTATGTGTCCAGGAATTTATCTATTCCTTCTAGATTTTCTAGTTTATTTGCGTAGAGGTGTTTATAGTATTCTCTGATGGTAGTTTGTATTTCTGTGGGATCAGTGGTGATATTCCCTTTATCATTTTTTTATTGTGTCTATTTGATTCTTCTCTCTTTTCTTCCTTATTAGTCTTGCTAGCAGTCCGTTTTGTTGATCTTTTCAAAAAAAAATAGCTCCGGGATTCATTGATTTTTTGAAGGCTTTTTTTTGTGTCTCTGTCTCCTTCAGTTCTGCTCTGATCTTAGTTATTTTTTGTTTTCTGCTAGTTTTTGAATGTGTTTGCTCTTGCTTCTCTAGTTCTTTTACTTGTGATGTTAGGGTGTCGATTTTAGCTTTCTCCTGTGGGCATTTAGTGCTATAAATTTTCCTCTAAATACTGCTTTAGCTGTGTCCCAGAGATTCCGGTAATGTGTGTCTTTGTTCTCATTAGTTTCAAAGAACTTATTTATTTCTGCCTTAATTTCATTATTTACCCAGTAGTCATTCGGGAATAGGTTGTTCAGATTCCATGTAGTTGTGCAGTTTTGAGTGAGTTTCTTAATCCTGAGTTCTAATTTGATTGCACTGTGGTCTGAGAGATTGTTATGATTTACAATGTTTTGCATTTGCTGAGGAGCGTTTTACTTCCAATTATGTGGTCAATTTTAAAATAAGTGTGATGTTGTGCTGAGAAGAATGTATATTCTGTTGATTTGGGGTAGAGAGTTATGTAGATGTTTATTAGGTCTGCCTGGTCCAGAGCTGAGTTCAAGTCTGAATATCCTTGTTGATTTTCTGTCTTGTTGGTCTAATATTGACAGTGGAGTGTTAAAGTCTCCCACTATTATTGTGTGAGAGTCTAAGTCTCTTTGTAGGTCTCTAAGAACGTGCTTTATGAATCTGGGTGTCCCTGTATTGGGTTCATATATATTTAGAATAATTTGCTCTTCTTGTTGCATTGATTCCTTTACAATTATGTAATGCCCTTCTTTGTCTTTTTTGATCTTTGTTAGTTTAAGATCTGTTTTATCAGAGACTAGAATTGCAACCCCTGTTTTTTTTGTTTGTTTGTTTGTTTGCTTGTTTGCTTTCTATTTGCTTGGTAAATATTCCTCCATCCGTTTATTTTGAGCCTATGTGTGTCTTTGCACTTTAGATGGGTCTCCTGAATACAGCACACTGATGGGTGTGATTCTTTATCCAATTTGCCAGTCTGTGCCTTTTAATTGGGGCATTTAGCCCATTTACATTTAAGGTAAATATTGTTATGTGTGAATTTGCAGGATGGGAACATTTTAAGAGTTACATACAAGAATATGGCAAGAATATGAAAAAGTAGAAGCCAGCATAATGTTTATGTGAATATATACTGGTAAAACTACTTTGAACTGCAATTTAGCAATACCCTAAAAAGCTAAAGATGTTAGTGTTAATGATTCAAAAAGTCTATGCCTAGATTTCTAGACAACTAGAAAGCAAAGAAAGTTTTTAGAATTGTACAAGGATATTCATTACACCAGTGTTATAACAAAAAGGAGAAACAGCCTAACTGTCCATCGGTAGGACATAAATATACCATAGTTTATTCATATATTAAGTACCATAAAGCAATTATAGTGGAGTGAGCAGATCTAAATGTATCATCAAGAATAAATTATCACCAAAAAAGAAATGAAGAGTAAGAAAATCAAACTCACAAATGATATCCCTCTGGGATATTACTAATGAAACTATGTAAGAACATTAAAAAATAGTGCAAAGTTAATGAATACATACATAAGTAGAACCTGTACAAAGCTAAACATGGAAATATTACATACCAACTTCAATGTAATAGCTACCTCTGGAGAGCAGAAGAAGGGATTGATAGATGGGGTTTTGGCTGCATCTCTGGTGTTTTGTGTATGTGTTAGAAAAGTCTGAAGCAAATGTAGTAAAATCTTAACATCTCTTAAATCTGGATGCTGAGACTCTGCTGTCTATCATTATTTTTGTGCCTTATCGTAAGTTTGAAACATTTCAAAATAAAACACTACTGACCTATAGGCGTGACCAAATCAGACAAAAAACACATAACCTGTATGCAAAACTGAGCCATAGGTCTACAGTGTCCCTGGTCAGCATAGTTTTGAGTTCTTAATCAGAAAAATTAAGTGCATTTAAAAAACCAACATGTGAGTATGGCATAATCATTTTATACTAATCAATTAAACACTTTGTGCTACTGGGAGCTATTCTAGGAAGTCAAACCAGCAAAACTGTATAAACAAATCTCCTATACATTTTTAAATGTACAAAAACTTTTCCTGGCTGAGTGTGGTGGCTCATGCCTGTAATCCCAGCACTTTGAGAGTCTGAGGCAGAAGGATTGCTTGAATCCAAGAGTTCAAGACCAGCCTGTTCAAGATAACAAGACTGTGTCTCCACAAAAGAAAAATTAAAAAATTAGTGGGGCATGGTGGCACATGCCTGTAGTCCTAGCTACTTGTGAGGCTGAAGTGAGAAGATTGCTTGACCTCAGGAGATTGAAGCTGCAGTGAGCAGTGTTCACGCCACTGCATTCCAGCCTGGGTGACAAAATAAAACCTTATCTCAAAAAAAAAAAAA
>NW_012098721.1:793131-800091 GCF_000951045.1 Mandrillus leucophaeus | reverse complement strand
GCTCTTCTTGTTGCATTGATTCCTTTACAATTATGTAATGCCCTTCTTTGTCTTTTTTGATCTTTGTTAGTTTAAGATCTGTTTTATCAGAGACTAGAATTGCAACCCCTGTTTTTTTTGTTTGTTTGTTTGTTTGCTTGTTTGCTTTCTATTTGCTTGGTAAATATTCCTCCATCCGTTTATTTTGAGCCTATGTGTGTCTTTGCACTTTAGATGGGTCTCCTGAATACAGCACACTGATGGGTGTGATTCTTTATCCAATTTGCCAGTCTGTGCCTTTTAATTGGGGCATTTAGCCCATTTACATTTAAGGTAAATATTGTTATGTGTGAATTTGCAGGATGGGAACATTTTAAGAGTTACATACAAGAATATGGCAAGAATATGAAAAAGTAGAAGCCAGCATAATGTTTATGTGAATATATACTGGTAAAACTACTTTGAACTGCAATTTAGCAATACCCTAAAAAGCTAAAGATGTTAGTGTTAATGATTCAAAAAGTCTATGCCTAGATTTCTAGACAACTAGAAAGCAAAGAAAGTTTTTAGAATTGTACAAGGATATTCATTACACCAGTGTTATAACAAAAAGGAGAAACAGCCTAACTGTCCATCGGTAGGACATAAATATACCATAGTTTATTCATATATTAAGTACCATAAAGCAATTATAGTGGAGTGAGCAGATCTAAATGTATCATCAAGAATAAATTATCACCAAAAAAGAAATGAAGAGTAAGAAAATCAAACTCACAAATGATATCCCTCTGGGATATTACTAATGAAACTATGTAAGAACATTAAAAAATAGTGCAAAGTTAATGAATACATACATAAGTAGAACCTGTACAAAGCTAAACATGGAAATATTACATACCAACTTCAATGTAATAGCTACCTCTGGAGAGCAGAAGAAGGGATTGATAGATGGGGTTTTGGCTGCATCTCTGGTGTTTTGTGTATGTGTTAGAAAAGTCTGAAGCAAATGTAGTAAAATCTTAACATCTCTTAAATCTGGATGCTGAGACTCTGCTGTCTATCATTATTTTTGTGCCTTATCGTAAGTTTGAAACATTTCAAAATAAAACACTACTGACCTATAGGCGTGACCAAATCAGACAAAAAACACATAACCTGTATGCAAAACTGAGCCATAGGTCTACAGTGTCCCTGGTCAGCATAGTTTTGAGTTCTTAATCAGAAAAATTAAGTGCATTTAAAAAACCAACATGTGAGTATGGCATAATCATTTTATACTAATCAATTAAACACTTTGTGCTACTGGGAGCTATTCTAGGAAGTCAAACCAGCAAAACTGTATAAACAAATCTCCTATACATTTTTAAATGTACAAAAACTTTTCCTGGCTGAGTGTGGTGGCTCATGCCTGTAATCCCAGCACTTTGAGAGTCTGAGGCAGAAGGATTGCTTGAATCCAAGAGTTCAAGACCAGCCTGTTCAAGATAACAAGACTGTGTCTCCACAAAAGAAAAATTAAAAAATTAGTGGGGCATGGTGGCACATGCCTGTAGTCCTAGCTACTTGTGAGGCTGAAGTGAGAAGATTGCTTGACCTCAGGAGATTGAAGCTGCAGTGAGCAGTGTTCACGCCACTGCATTCCAGCCTGGGTGACAAAATAAAACCTTATCTCAAAAAAAAAAAAAGAAAAGAAAAGAAAAAAAAAGGAAAAGGTTCACTAAAACAGAAAAAGACTTAAAACTTCTCAGTAAACTTATTCAGCATTGAGATTCCTATTGTGAAAGCAGGAGAATAATTCACCTGTCACTACCCGTGAGACCAACAATATCCTGACATGCTATAGAAGTGGAAGACAGACTATTAGCAGGGCAATGATTTTCATGCTCAATGTTGTAGATTCTTCATTCATGATCAAGATTTTGATTTACTTGATAGAGTGTATAAAGCTTATTTCTTTTCCTTTCCTTAATTTCCTTTTTCTCCTCCTCCCTATTCCTCTTCTTCTTCTTTTTCTTCTCCTTATTGTTCTTGCTCTTTTTCTTCTCTATCAAATAATTAGCACTTGCTAAATGCTGGATACAATGTTTTACAAACATTATCTCATTTAATTTTCACAGCAGTTAGGTAGATGTTTTTATTCCCATTCATCAGATGCTAGAATTGAGGCTTCAAGAAGTGAAAAACATGTACAAGTCATGCAGATCGTACTTGCAAAAGTCAGGATTAGAAACCAGGTTTGGGCTGGACATGGTGGCTCACGCCTCTAATCCCAGCATCTTGGGAGGCCAAAGCGGGAAGATCACTTGTGGCCAGGAGTTTGAGACCAGCCTGGGCAACATACTGAGACCCTGTCTCCACAGGGGGAAAAAAAAAAAAAAAAACAGGCAAGGCATGCCTGTTGTCCTAACTACTTGGGAAGCTGGGAGGATTGCTTGAGCCCAAGACTTTGAGGCTACAGACACCTACGATCACGTCGCTGAACTCCAGACTCAGTAACAGAGGGAGACCCCATCTCCCATCTCTCTTAAAAAAAAAAGAGAGAGAGAGAGAAAAGAAAAAAAAAGTTTGCCTGCAGTTTCAAATGCATGGATGCTTGTAACTACTGTAAAATGAGACCTCCTAAAAAATTGAATGAGCTGAGGCACTATTTGAACTGAGTATCTTTGCTGAGTTTTAGTTTTTAAGAAGAGAAGCTCTTACCCTGGTCAGACCTTTCAACTATAAATCTACTAGAAAGCACACTGAATCAGGAAAGAAAAATCCAGAAAGTTCTGATACCCTCAAACAGAATTTTTAGATGTCAGTTAGGACCCTTTCTTTAAAAAATTACCAATTCAGAATAGCTCTAATGAAAGAGGTAATTCATTCACTCAAAGTGTCATCTTTAGTGATCCAGGGTAAAGAGTTTTCTTCAGGCATGGCTCAATTTGGGTTACATAAAGTATCATCCAGACTTGCTTTCTCTCAATTCTCTCACTTGATGACTTCCAACACAGCCAGATTCATCCCTGAGGGCATCAGAAGAGCTACAGCAGCCTCTGATTCATAACCTCCCCATTTCAAGTGCAGAAGAAAAGATCAAAAGCCTTTTGGTGGGGGTAGGCCCCCTAAAGGGAACAAGAAGTAGCTTAGTTCAGGTGACCAACTCTAAAATGATCAACATTCCTTGGAAAACATTTTGATTGTCTAGACCTTTGTCAAATGCTCCACCACTGGAATCAAGAGTGTAGGCCTGACAGAGCCCTCTGAGGTCATTCCAAGACAGTATACAGTCCTGGGGTCTCCTTGGAAATCTGTATAGATAACATTTCAAGGGCAATACCTTGTTGGTTTTGACTGGATATTCATATAAGCTTTTTAAAGAGTTGAGTGATAGAGCTAACTCTTATCTATAAGTTTTGAATTTATACTGTTTTATCCCATGGGAAAAACCATTTTTTCCTACAAATAGTTTGGGTTTTCGTTGTTGTTATTGTTTTATTTTTTGCATTCAGGGGGTTGTAAAAGAAAAGAAAGCAGGATGTTTTATCATGGATTTTGCTTCAGCAGCTTGAGGACAAATTAAAAGTCAACTCTAGTGCCAGGAAAAAAAAAGTTGGAGTAGATTCTGGGGTGGCAAGCAACCCTATCCACTAAACCTACTAAAGTACAGGATCCCAGTGTCCTCTCTCTATCTCTCATCATTCAACCTTTATCTCATATAATCAATCACCAAGTATTGCAGACTACTTCTTAAATAATCCCTTTCTTCCCATCGATATTATAACTCCATTAGTTACCTTGAAACATTTCATTCGTTCATTTCTTCAACAAGTATGCATTATCTATAATGTGCTAACATTATAAATTATCACTGAGCAAGGATATATAGATGAAGCAAACATAGATTTTGCCATTAAGGAGCTCACAGTCCACGCAGGAGAAAACAGATTATTATTATAAGATATGTGTGATACAAATATACACAGGGTGCCGAATGAATAGAATTTAAGGCTAATAAAGAATTACTAAAGGAGGTGGTATCTGACTGAAGCTAGGTAATGAGCATTATGACAAACAGAAGGAACAGCTTGAGCAAGGCTACTGGGGTTACAAACAGCAGAGTCAACATTCTGATTTCAGTGATGCATTATAGTTATATAGGATGTCACTACTGGGGGAAACTGGGTGGTGGGTACACGGGACATCTCTGTATTATTTTTGCAACTTACCGTGAGTCTACAGTTATTTTTCCCCAACAGGTTTTTAAAAATCAACATGGAATGTGAAGTGTTCTAAACTTCTTGGACACTGCTGGTGCATCTGCTTGAAAGGCAGAGTTTGGACGATGTTGCAAAAAAGGTGGACAGGTGCCATCTTGTAAAGTAGGCTTACTACATGTTTGGACCCTGTACCATAGTATTGGAGAACTTGTTGGGTTTTAAGCTGGAGATTGACTTGATTCCTGCCTATTTGTGTCATCTTTTCCTTGTGTATCAACGTGGACACTAGTCCTTACTCTGCAACAATTTCTCCAAGCCTCTAGTTTTTAAAAATCTAGTACTTTGCTTGTTTTTCTCAGATTTTTTGACCTTTTGAACTTGGTAGGAAGATTCTTGCCTTATCCTCTGAGTGACTTCAGCAAATTCTCCAAGCCCACCATATGAGTCTTGATGCCAACCCTCTACTATAGGCTAACCTTGATACCTATGTTAGAATGTAATCACAACTGTGGAGAAGTCAGGCTGGAGAAACACAGCATTACCCAGGGGGTCTAGCCAACAAAAGCTCAGCAACAAAGAGCCATGAAAAACAGTTTTCAGTTTGTTCCAGCGGTTTATTCATTAGCTATTAATACTTGTTTAAAAACATTTATTGTGCACCAACTTCATAGTAGATTCCATGGAAAAATGAGTAGGACAAAATCTCTGTCCTGAATCACCTTCAGCTGAGGGATCAAGGATATAAAAGTCTCAGTAGAAGACAAGAGCCATGCTTGTGGTTCATAAAAGCAGAGTGTTGGCACAAAGAGAGAGAATCAATTCATCCTGAGATGGCTGGTCACCAAGGGGGCAAGGAATCAAATCTAACTTATGAGGCATGGAAACAGCGATGAGTAGCAGTGACCTGAAGTAGATGAACTGAATTTATCTTCATGTCCTAGAGTCATCAATTTTGCATGTTACAAAAGCAGTCTGGTACCCTCTCCAGAGTGGAATGTGAAAAGACTTCAGCAATGCTTTCCTGAACCCCTGAACATTAGAGATTAGACATCCCAAGACATAATTTTAATACAAATTCCAGAGGGAGAATTTTCCCTAGAAATGAAAGACTCTAAATGTGTGACAACTATTTTAGATGAAGGACAAGACAGAGACTAAAGGAAAGAAGGAGATTCATTCATGGACTCATTCAATGAATATTTATTGAGCCCTACTTTATGCAAAACACTCTAGTAGTATCTCAGTATTTTGAGAATTACAAAAATCAACCATTGGCATGAGTCTCTAAAAATACTTATCTTGTTAGCAAGTTCTGATGCAGCCTCTCACAACTGCCTTCCCATTCAAAAAAAAAATGAAAACACAGTGAAAAAAGGAACAATTATGTTAAAGAAGGTAGGAAGCAACATAAACATTCTTTGTTGTCTTGTTCAGTTTAGAGACCTAGAAACTACTCACCCTGAAAACCTAGGTTGACATTTCTCTATTGGTTAGGTGCTACATATTAGGTTTGCCAGAGAAGTGTCCCCACCACCCTGATATTTGTATAGCTAAACAGAGAGAGGGAAGAAAGGGTATAATGTTATGGGAATGAGGGATTGAGGTGTAAGGATGGAGGAGGAAGAGGAGTGGAAGAGGAACTCTGCACTCCCAGGGCTGTGGATTCTATTAAAACGACTGAAGCATGAGAAAGAGCCCTGTGCTTCTAAAGGCTTGCTGTATGCTGTGGAGAGTTTTTGTTTGTTTTGTTTTGTTTTTCAATATATTCCATCATTTCCATAGGAGAAAGTCCCAACCTGGTTATGCAAAGCTTTATGAGATACAGGACTCCCAGTCTCTAGAGTGTTTAATGGGAGCTATCAAAATGAGACTTCCAATCAAGTATCTAAGGGTTCCAAGCATCCAGATAGTCAGAGAGTGAGGTCACTAGTAACACATACCCCTCACTTAAAGACAATGGCAGAATTTGGAGAAATTTCTTCTCATTTGAGGATGATTGTTAATATTACCATCAATAATAAGAATAAGAATAATTAACATTAATTAAGGACTTTCTATGTGCCAGGCACCGAACTAAACACTCTGAATGTTTTATCTATGATATCATTTCAACTCTATGAAATAAAATCGATTACTCCCTAAACTGGTTGTATTTAAAAATTCACAGAAGAGAAATTTTATGGTATAACTTATAATAATTTAATGACAATAATAGTTTGTTAACAATGGTAAGTTCTCAAACAGAACGGGTAAATAATAGGACCAAACTTTTTAAATAAGAAATAAAGAAGGTCAACAAATAATGGAAAATGGTACTTTCAACTCATTAACAAAAACAGCAAGTTAAAAACAATAGGTAACAACTACACTTTAGGAAACATTGCAATATTATAATATCTAACATGTTCTTTTTAAAAAATTTTTTTATTATTATACTTTAAGTTCTAGGGCACATGTGCATAACGTGCAGGTTTGTTACATAAGTATACTTGTGCCATGTTGGTGTGCTGCACTCATCAACTCGTCAGCACCCATCAACTCGTCATTTACATCAGGTATAACGCCCAATGCAATCCCTCCCCTCTGCCCCTCTCCCCATAATAGGCCCTGGTGTGTGATGTTCCCCTTCCTGAGTCCAAGTGATCTCATTGTTCAGTTCCCACCTATGAGGGAGAACATGCGGTGTTTGGTTTTCTGTTCTTGCTATAGTTTGCTAAGAATGATGGTTTCCAGCTGCATCCATGTCCCTACAAAGGACACAAACTCATCCTTTTTTATG
>NW_012098721.1:792336-793081 GCF_000951045.1 Mandrillus leucophaeus | reverse complement strand
GATTCCCTTCCCCCTTGAGCTTCCCAGGTGAGGTGATGCCTCGCCCTGCTTCAGCTCTTGCTGGTTGGGCTGCAGCAGCTGACCAGCACGGATTGTCCGGCACTCCCTATTAAGATGAACCTGGTACCTCAGTTGAAAATGCAGAAATCACCCGTCTTCTGTGTCGCTCGTGCTGGGAGCTGGAGACTGGAGCTGTTCCTATTTGGCCATCTTGCTCCACCCCCAATAACGTGTTCTTAAATTGAGGAAATTGTCAAGCATGCTGGTAAGGCTATTATATTTTCAGAACTTTACTAAAAGCCTTTTGGGCTTATGTCTCAAAACCTACAAGTAATTCATATGTTTTCCCCTGGTAATTCAACTCCACAAATCTTATTCTAAGGTATCAAAGATCTGCATAAAAATTTATAAAAATGTTATTGCATTATGCAAAAAAGTGAAGACATCCTAAATATTCAATAATTCACAATTTGTTTTGAAATACATTGTGCATTCAAATAACAGAATCTAGGTGCAACTATTAATAATAATAATTTTGAGTTCTCCCACTTTGATTTTCATTGTCTTTTTTTTTATACATATCTATTTATTTGTATATCTACAGATACACATACATGTTTGAATGTTGAATATTTGCACATGCTCCCGTGAATACACACATACACATATGAAATATATGATTATGTGCAGTTGCATGATCTAATCTTATACTTTTCAAAAATCAGGCCAAACTCTTTTTAGGTAA
>NW_012098721.1:791891-792286 GCF_000951045.1 Mandrillus leucophaeus | reverse complement strand
TGGTGTGTGATGTTCCCCTTCCTGAGTCCAAGTGATCTCATTGTTCAGTTCCCACCTATGAGGGAGAACATGCGGTGTTTGGTTTTCTGTTCTTGCTATAGTTTGCTAAGAATGATGGTTTCCAGCTGCATCCATGTCCCTACAAAGGACACAAACTCATCCTTTTTTATGGCTGCATAGTGTATATGTGCCACGTTTTCTTAATCCAGTCTGCCACTGATGGACATTTGGGTTGATTCCAAGTCTTTTTTATTGTGAATAGTGCCGCAATGAACATATGTGTGCATGTGTCTTTATAGTAGCATGATTTATAATTCTTTGGGTATATACCCAGTAATGGGATGGCTGGGTCATAAGGTACTTCTAGTGCTAGATCCTTGAGGAATCGCCATACT
>NW_012098721.1:719982-791841 GCF_000951045.1 Mandrillus leucophaeus | reverse complement strand
AAAAAAAAAAGATTTTCATTTTCAAGATGGTTTGGCATCTCTTTCAAGATGGTTTGTATTTCCATATGAACTTTAGGATCAGCTTGTCAATTTTTGCAAAAATACCAGCTGATATTTTGATAAGGATTTTATCAAATCAGCAGATCAATTTGAAGAGTATTGCCGTCTTTACAGTCATAAGTGATTTCTTTCCATGAATTTTTGTGGTATTCAGTGTACAAATATTGTACTTATGTCACTAAATTCATGCAAAGTATTTTATTGTTTGAGATGCTATTGCAAATATAATTATTTTCTCAGTTTCATTTTTGGATTATTAACTGCTAAGGTATAGAAATATGATTGATTTTTGTAGGTTGATGGTATGTCCTGCAACATTTCTGAACTCATTTATTAGCTCTAATAGCTTTTAGTGAATTCCTTAGGATTTTCTATACAAAAAATCATACCATCTTCAAATAGACATAATTTTTACTACATCACTTCTTAACTTGATGTCCTTTGTTTCTTTTTTTCTTTTTCTTTTTGTAATTGCCCTGGCTAGAAACTTTATTAAAATGTTGAATACTAGTGATGGAAGCAGACATCTTGTCATCCTGATCCTATAAGAAAAATATTACTCACAATTATGATACTATGAGATTTTTTTTATAGATGTCCTTTATTGGATTGATTTTATAAGGCATTTCCCTTTTGCTTGGCTCATTCTCTCTTGCCTGCCACCATGTAAGACTATGCTTTTCACCTTCCACCATGATTGTGAGGCCTCCCCAGCAACATGGAATGGTGAGTCCATTAAACCTCTTTTTCTTTATAAATTACCCAGTGTCAGGTATGTCTTTATCATCAGTGTAAAAATAGACTAATACAGTAAATTGGTACCAGTAGAGTGGGGTGCTGCTGTAAAGATAACCAAAAATGTGGAAGTGACTTTGGAACTGGGTAACAGGCAGAGGTTGAAACAGTTTGAAGGGCTCAGAACAAGACAGAATAATGTGGGAAAGTGTGGAACTTCCTAGAGACTTGTTGAATGGCTTTAATCAATGATGCTGATAATGGTATGGACAATGAAATCTAGGCTGATATGGTCTCAGGTGGAGATGAGGAACTTGGTGGGATCTGGAGTAAAGGTGACTCTTGCCATGTTTTATCAGAGACTAGTGGCATTTTACTGCACCCTAGAGATTTGTGGAACTTTGAACTTGAGGGAGATGATTTAGGGTATCTGGCAGAAGAAATTTCTAAGCAGCAAAGTATTCAAGATGTGACTTGGGTGCTGTTAAAAGCATTCAGTTTTAAAAGGGAAACGGCATAAAAGTTTGAAAAATGTGCAGCCTTACAACACAATAGAAAAGAAAAACCCATTTTCTGAGGAGAAACTCATACTGGTTGCAGAAGTTTGCATAGGTAATAAGGAGCCAAATATTAATTGCCAAAACAATAGGGAAAATGTCTCCAGGGCATATCAGAGGCCTTTGTGGCAGTCCCTCTCATCACGGGCCCAGGGCCTAGAACAAAATGGTTTCGTGGTCTGGACCCAGGGCACCCCCTGCTGTGTGCAGACTAGGGACTTGGTGGCCTGCATCCCAGCTGCTCTACCAATGGCTAAAAGGGGCCAGGGTACAGCTCGGGCCATGGCTTCAGAGGGTGCTAATCATTGATTTCTGGGTTTTTTTTTAATCCTTATTATTTACTTCCAAATTGCTTTGGGTTCATTTTATTCTAGCTTTTCTATTTTCATTGGTAAGAGCCTAGATTATGGATTTGAGAAATTTCCTCATTTCCAATGCAAGTTTTAGTGCCTTAAATTCCACCCACCCTCAGCACAGCTTTAGCTATGTGCCACATGTTTTGATATATTGCATTTCATTTTCATTCACTTCTATGGTTTTTTAATTTTCTTTGAGACTTTTTCTTTGTTCCATCAGTTGTTCAGAATATGTTGTTAAGTTCCATGTGTTGAGAGATTTTCCTATTGTCTTTCTAGCTTAATTATATTATGATCAAAGAGTGTATACTCTATAATTTCAATTCTTTTAAATTCACTGAGGTTTGTTTCATGGTCCTGGATATAATCTATGTTAGTAAATATTCCATGGGCGTATTAAAATGTGTGATTCTGCTATTGGTGGGTAAAGTGTGCTATGTAAATCAAATAGACCCTGTTGGTTGACTGCATGGGTTAGATTTTCTATATTCTTGTGGATTTTCTGTCTAATAGTTCTATCTGTTGCTGAAAAGGAAATGTCAAAATCCTAACTGAAGACTGTTGATTTGTCCATTTCTCCTTTCGGCTCTATCAGCTTTTGCTTCATACATCCTGACACTGTTTCTTGGTACATAAACACTTAAACCCTTATGTCTTCTTGGTAGACTGTTTCTTTTATCGTTACAAGTTGTCCCACTTTTATTTAATAATTTCCTTTGCTGTGAAATTTAATTTATCTGATATCAATATGGCTACATGTCCCTTTTCAAAATAATGGTTGCATTAAATATCTTTTTCCATCCTTTTACTTTCAATCTACCTATGTTGTTGAATTTGAAGTTAGTTTCTTATAAACATCGTATTGTTGGCTTTTTCATTATGTCCACTCTACAGATATCTGCCTTTTGATGGTAAATTACACCATTTACCTTACAGCAATTACTGATACTTAGTGCCTACATTTGCCATTTTATTACTTATTTTCTGTTTATTTCCCCTAAGTCTTATTCTTGTATTTCTTTTTACTTGTCTACCTGAATATTAATTGAACTTTTTGAAGAAAGAATTTCTATTTCTTTATAGTGGTTTTGAGTGTATCTCCTATAGTTTTCTTAGTGGTTACTCTGAATATTTTTTTAAATGCATATATGACTGAATTACCAAGCTGGGGCTACCATAACAACATATTACAGAATGGGTAACTTAAACAACCAAAATGTATTTTCTCACAGTTCTGGAGGCTAGAAGTCTATGATCCAGGCGTCAGCAAGTTTGGTTTTTTTTCTGAGGCCTCTTTGACTTGCAGCTGGCTGCCTTCTTGCTGTGTCTCACCTAGTCTTTTCTCCATGTGCACACACATCTGTGTCTTAATCTCCTCTTCTTATAAAGACACTGGTCATGTTGGATTACAGCCCATACATATGACCTCATTTTACTCTAATTCCCTCTTTAACAGCCCTATCTCCCAATACAGCCACATTTTGAAGTACTGGGGGTTAGGACTTCAACACATAAATTTTGGGGAAGCACAATTCAGCCTGTAACAGTGACTTATTTACAATCTAATGGTATCAACATTTTATTACTTCAAGTGAAATGTGGAAATTTTATGTGCATTTAGGTTCATTTACCATTTCTACTTTAAATATCATTGTTTTGAATATTAAAAGTTGCTATAATTTTTGCTTCTACCCTCAAATATTGTTTAGAAAGTTCACGAGGAAAAATATACCTTATGTCTGCTGTCTGTTATTTTTCTTCCTTTCTGATGCTCCAAGCTTGTTTCTTTTATGATTTCCTTTTTGTTTGAGTAACTTTCATTTGCCAATCTTTTTTTTTTTTTTTTTTTTGAGACAGGGTCTTACTCTGTTGCCCAGCCTGGAGTGCAGTGGCATGATCACAGTTCACTGTAGCCTCAATTTCCCAGGCTCAAGTGATCCACTTTATCCTCCTGATTAGCTGGGACTACAGATGTGCACCACCACACCCAGCTAATTTTAAATTTTTTGTAGAGACAGGGTTTCATCATGTTGCCCAGACTGGTCTCAAACTCCTGACCTCACTGATCTGCCTGCCTCGGCCTCCCAAAATGCTGGGATTACAGACATGAGCTACCACATTCAGTTTTTTAAGAGAATGTTTGCTAGTAACAAATTCTTTTAACTTTACTTTCTCTGGGAATGTTTTCAATTCCTTTTTATTCCTGAAGAATAATTTCACTGAGTTTAGACTTTGCAGTTGACAGTTCCTTTCTTTCAACACATGAAAAATGTTGTGCCACTTCCTCTGACCACCATGATTTCAAAAATAAACTCACTGTCATTCAAATTGGTATCCCCATGTATGTAATGTGTCATTTCTCTGTGCCTGCTTTCAAGATTTATCTTTGTCTTAAGTTTTCAGAAGTTTAATTATGGCATATCTTAGTATTAATTTATTTGGATTTATATTATTTGTGGTTCACTCAACTTCTTGAATCTGTGGATTCATGTCTTTCACCAATTTGGAAAACTTTAAGGCATCATTTATTCAAAGTTTCTTTCAGTCTGTCTCCTTCCCTTGCCTTTCCTTCTAGGGTTCCAATGATACAAATGTTGGATCTTTGGTTATTGTGTTAATAGGCTCCTGAGGTTCTATTTTCTGTTTTATTGTTTTGGTGTAGTATATTTTTTCTCTGTTGTTCAGACTGGGTAAATTTTATCATTCTATCTTCAAGTTCACTTATTCTATGTTTTGTTATCGCTATTCTACTATTAAGTCCATCTAGTAAGTCTTAAATTTTCTGTTGTATGTTTTAGTTCTGTATTTACCATGTTTCTCTTTTATACCATCACTTTCTTTGCTACAATTTTCTATTTTTTCATTTGTTTCAAGAGAATTTATAATTGATTGTTGAAACATTTTTATTATGATTGTTTTAGAATCCTTGCCAGATAATTTCAATGTGTGAGTTACTTAAGTGCTGGCATTCATTATCTCTCTGCTCTCAAGTTGTGATTTCCTTGATTCTTCATTATGATGTTTGGTTGTCAGTTGCATTCTGGATATTTTGTCTCTTATGCTAGTAAACTCTAAGTTCTACTGAAATGCTCTATTTTAGCAAGAAATCAGCACATTTAGGTTTAGCTTGCAGATCCTGGCCTACTTCATGGACTGTAGTTCCAATAAGTTTGCTTCTCAGAGCCATTGCAATGTTATTTCGGTCTGTTTTGTTTATCTGTTGCCATGGTTCCTATTTGTACCTGCTAATGCTCTCTGAGGGGATGGAAAGTGTTTCCCTAGGTCAGGCTGCTAGATGTGCTTCGTTGCAGAATTGGGAGGCAATGTGGGTGTTGAAGGAGGATTCCTGGGACTGTGGTGATGAAGATGCCTCCCAGGACAGGGGCTTGTTGTAGTAGTGTGATAGGGCCTGGTCATCCCAGGTGTCTCTGGGTAGGGAATAGGAATCTCAGGTTCACAGGTGCAAAGTCAGGTTGCTTGTTGTGGCAGGATCTCTTTTGCTAGTGCCACAAGGACATCTCAGTTTCTCTCAGCAGGGGAGTAGTCTCAGTTAAGGTGTGAAAGGAGGGCACTTCCCTTGGCCTCTTGTTATTTGCAGGGCAGTTGATTCTACTTACCAGTGGTGCTGCGCTCACATGGTATTGTTGGAGGTATAAGCATTCTATCTAGGGAGAGGAATAAGCCTCCCTGGGCTGCCTTTTGTGGAAATTGCCTGGTCTTGGTCACTTTCTGCAGTTGAGTGAAGGTAGAAGGAATAGTTCACCATACTGCTGTGTTGTTCTTCCAGTCCTAGGGTTTCTAATTAGTTTGTCATTCTCTTACCACCTTTCAAAGTTTTCCCTTGGTTGCTCCTTGTTCTGTTTTCCAGATTTATTGTTATATTTATCAGGGAGGAGTAGAGAATAATGTGTCCATAACAATGTTTCCCAGACTATAATTTCTTTCTTCCTTGGTGACTTTTCAGGCTTATGAAAATTTTCTAAAATCAGAATGTGCTGATGGTTGTATAACTCTGTGAATATACTAAAAACCACTGAAGTATATGCTTACATGGATATTTTAATGGTATGTAAATTGTATCTCCAGAAATATATATATTTTTAAAAAGAAGCCAAGGTTCTTTTCATAGAAAGTGGCTTTGGACTTTGCGAAAAAAATGTATTTCATATTTCACAAAGCTAAAGTACATTTACAGTGAAGCTAGAAGAATGCTTTTACCAGTTCCAGCAACAGGTGACTATCTGGATACAGTGGTGGTGACGTGAAGTGCAACAAGAAGTGTTTCTGACTCCCTGGATAGTCTGTTGAAATCCATCAAACCTACTGCCAGGTCTTAGTGATCACTGACTGCATGATACATATATAAAGACAAAGTGTCATTTCTGTAATCTTGAAACCCTCAACTAAAGAAATTGCCAGTCAAGTACAGAAAAGGTTTTCATTAATTTTTCCAGTGAAGGGAAGGATATAGTACAAGTTACAAATGTCAGATTTATTATTTTAATCACTGGTTTTAATCAAGAGGATTTCAAACTTCACATATTTCTATAGCGGTTAAACAGTGTCTCTGAAAAAACACAAAACAGCAGCATGGAAGACTAAAGATATACTAGAAAAATAAGCCCAGTCATTCTAAGGAAATAGTAATAAATCAAAACAAATTTCTAGAAAACCAGAGAAAGCAATGTGCAAGGTATAGATAGATCATATATAGATATATAGATAAGTAAAACACTGAAACTTTTAACACCCTGAGAAAATATAAATAAATAGTTATTAATGAGAGATTTGAAGGGATATCTCATTCTTGAAATAGAACAATAGAAATTTTCCTTTTCAAAAGAATCAGCTCTAATAGTAGAAAATACTGCATGTTAACTAATGCATTAATGCATTTGTAGGACAAAAAGCTGAGAAAGTAGCAAACGGAGAGATATTGAGTTAAGATAAAAGGAGAACCAGACATTCTCTGTGGTATGTACTACAAATTTTGCAGCCTTCGCTTTGGACAGGCAAAGCATAGGAACGATGTTTTCCTAATGTCCATTATGATACCAGCACTGAGGCAAAGCTTTAAATCTCCAAGTTTTTGATGACCAATGTGATTAGGAGTCCTAAACAACAAATTTTTTTTAGAAATTGTATACGAGGGTGGGGTCAAAACAATGAAAAGTGGTGTTGTATACAAAGAAAAACAACACTCCTATAATATTCTGCCATAGTCCAGCCACATACAGGGACCTGAATTTATTTCCAGATTCAAAATTTTAGGAGGAAGTTTAAAAATTAAAGCATATTCCTAGGAGAGTGACAGGAAGAAGGGTATAGATACCATGTCATATGAGGAATTCTGACAGACATCTTGCCATAGGAGGCTTGGAAATAAGGCTTAATGAGACAAGATAACAAGATACCTATCTGAAATTTGGCCCCATGAAAGGTAGACTAACAAAAGATGAGACTCTTAGAGGAAAATATCTAGCAACCATAATGATGAAAATAGTTGACCATTCCAGCTCAAATGGAAAATAGTTATTAACTTGCATTTTTGTCACTAGCCAGACTTAAAACTGATGAAAATTTAGGTGGGAAGTGGACTATTATTAGAGGGATCTGAAAGTCATTCTATGACGGATGGGCGAATAGATGTAGATAAGTAGAATTATAGAATTGAACTGAAGCTTTCTATCTAACACCTAATATCTTTTCCTAATTTCTTTCTGGCTTTGGTTTATTCATGTCTTTTACATTTCTTCATAGCCATCTTCATTTGTTTAGAATTTTACC
Source organism: Mandrillus leucophaeus (assembly GCF_000951045.1). Classification (NCBI taxonomy): domain Eukaryota; kingdom Metazoa; phylum Chordata; class Mammalia; order Primates; family Cercopithecidae; genus Mandrillus; species Mandrillus leucophaeus. Next base: position 784,346 of record NW_012098721.1, on the reverse strand, counting down.
TCAAACTTCAGCTAAGATATGAGGAATTCTCATTCCCAGCTATTGCTTAACTATGGGGTCAGAAAAGACTGTCAGGCCTCTCCCAGATTCACAGCTGGACTCAAGATACAAACAAGGTGCCAGGGCCAGCTAGAAGTCTTGATAGCGTACACCACCTTGTCCCTTCAGATGAGATGCTATAAATATTAACAAATGTTAGGAACTGACTTGAGCCTGTTGAAACTCATTTGTTTAAAATAATTTGTTCAAAAGCATATTTCAGATATTTTCAAAGTACTTGGGGCAAATGCAAGGCTGTGTGTTTACCAAGCTCTCTTTCTTTCCCTCCTGGGCACACAATTTATTCACATTTCTGAGTCTTGCCTGCAGCTAGTTTGGGATGTGTAACTCATTTTGACTGGTCAAATACCAGTGGGAGTGGCATGCTTTACTTTCCAACCTTCGTTCCTCCATACTTTTCTCTCTCCACCCTCTGAAAGCAGAGGAGCATGAACAGAGGATGCAAAGCTACCTGATATGTGGATCCTGGATTCCCTAATGACTGTGTGGAGCAGAGCATCCCACTGGTCCACAATGGATGTAGTGTGAGTGAGAAATAAACTTTTATTGGGTTAACTGCAGAAATTTTGGCATTGTTGCACAGTCAACCTATCTTGCTTGATAAGACAGGTATTCATTGCTTGAAAAGGATGCTGCCAAAACAAAACCTAAAATATGTGAAATTGACTTAGCAGTCAGATAGTGCATGGTAAGGAAAATGATACTGGAGGTTGAAATGTTGACAATTCATGCAGTGTCGGAAACATTTGGTAAAACTGTCACCTGCAGCCATACACAGTGGCTCATACCTGTAATCCTGGCACTTTGGGAGGCCAAGGCAAGCAGATCACTTGAGGCCAGGAGTTCAAGACCAGCCTGGCCAACATGGTGAAACCCCACCGCTACAAAAAAATACAAAAATTATCTTGGTGTGGTGGTGCACGCCTGTAGTCCCAGCTACTCGGGAGGCTAAGGCACGAGAGAATCGCTTGAACCTGGGAGGCAGGGGTTTCAGTGAGCTGAGATCATGCCACTGCACTATTGCCTGGGCAAAAGAGAGAGACTCTGTCTCACAAAAAACAAACAAAAAAAATTGTTACCTGCAATAACTTGGAAAGCAGATGATATGCTTCCAAGACAGAGTCTTGCTTTGTCACCAAGCTGGAGCACAGTGGTGTGATCTTGGCTCACTGCAACCTCTGCCTCCCGGGTTCAAGTGATTCTCCTGCCTCAGCCTCCCAAGTAGCTGGGACTACAGGCGCCTGCCACCCCCCGGCTGAATTTTTTGTATTTTTAGTAGAGATAGGGTTTCACCATGTTGGCCAGGATGGTCTTGATTTCCTGACCTCGTGATCTGCCCACCTCGGCCTCCCAAAGTGCTGTGATTACAGGCGTGAGCCACCACACCAGGCCAGTATCTTGAAGTTTTAATCCCCAGTACATGTGACCTTATTTTGAAATAGGATCTTTGCAGCTGTCCTCAAGTTAAAAAGGGATTATTTGAGTAAGCCTTATTCCAACATTACTCTCCTTATAAGCAGAGGGAAATCTGGACACAGACAGAGATACATAGACACAGAGGGAAGATGATGCAAAGACAGAAGTAAAGGTTGGAGTGATGCATCAACAGCCAAAGAGACATGAAGGATTGCCAATCACCACCAATCCTTCATGGAGAGAAGCATGGGACAGACTTTCCCTCAGACCTTTGCACTAGAAACCAACCCTGCCAACAACTTGATTTCAGACTTCTAGCCCCATAACTCTGAGACAATAAATTTCTATTGTTGTAAGTCACCCAATTTGTGATACTTTGTTATGGCAGCCCTAGGAAATTATTAATAATCCATATACCTATTGAATCTGTTGCTCTAGGGGAAGTGATTAGCATTAGAGTATCACTATATTTTTATTATCATTGGTTTTCAGTGTCTGATTTTTAAGCAGAAATGAAAGGGCATACAGAATCCAGAAATATGAAGCATCCTAGAGTTAGAACAGTTGATTGCTTCAGATCCCAGTTAGTAAGATAAAAAATTAAAAGATCTTGACCAACAAGGCAGCAGGAAACATTGTCAGTTGATCAACACTACAGTAAACCCTACTGTACAGCACTAGTGTGGTCTTCCTAATCATTGGTTTAGATGATATTAAGGTAATTTATTAAACTGAGAAAGACATGAGGAAAATAAATTTAAAAATAAGGCATGTTTTACAGCTATGGTTAGAAAAGATCTATGTAGTCATTTACATGTGGAACTGACTGGGACCAAATAAATCAGAAGCCTACTGATTTGTTGAGATAATCATATTGCCAAAGACAACGTGAGTCTTTGATGGTCTGTACTATAAAACAAACTTTATGTTTTCCACTTGCTGTAGCTAGAAGCAGTTGAGATAGCTGTGCATATTCCTCAATTCCCATTTCAGATATGGTCCAGTAGAATAATAAACCAAAAAAATCTCTTAGTGTTGAGCCAGATGCTCTGGAGTAAAAACAGACACTGGAATTCTTCCCAAAAAGGGAGATCAGGCCCTAATCAAGCAACTCTCCCCACCTCTAAGTTAGACAGACTTCGGAATGTTTGTCTCAAGCATAGATCTGCAGACTACAGGCCAGGTGCATGTGTACTGTTTTTATAAATAAAGCTTCATTGAAATACAGCTGGGCTTTATGTATTCTCTATAGCTTCTTTTGAACTACAATGGCATAGTTGAGTAATAGTTGAGGCACAGTGGGCAGTATATAGCCTGCAAACCTAAAATATTGGCCATTTTAGGAAATAGGAATTGAATGTCCTTCAGGAAAGCATTTGTTTGGGAGGCTGAGGTGGGAGGATTGCTTGAGCCCAGAAGTTCAAGACCAGCCTGGGCAACCTGGCAAGGTCTCATCTCAAAAGGAGAAAGAAAGAGAAAGAGAAGAAAAAGAGAGGAAGGAAGGAAGAAAGGAAGGAAGGAAGGAAGGAAGGAAGGAAGGAAGGAAGGAAGGAAGGAAGGAAGGAGGGAGGGAAAGAAAGAAGGAAGGGAGGAAGGAAGGAAGGGAAAGGAAGGAGGGAAGAAAGGAGGGAGGGAGGGGAAAATATTTGCTCACCCCCTGGCCTAAAGTATTTTAATATGCTATGAATAAGTAACTGTTGCATCTTTTATTTTTCACTTTTCTGAATGGGAGATATTATTGAAGTTATTTTGTTCTTGTTGTACCACTATATATTGGGTGCATAAGATTGGAGTGGGGTGGCACTTGCAGAAAATTTGTCTTTCTAATTCTTAACTTCTAGGATCATGGTGGAGAGAACTGAGCATCACCAAGAGATTCTGATCTTTGAGCTGTACACTGTGATTGAATGGGACTCTGAGTTGTCTCTCCTATAAGAGAAAGAAAGACATTTGGTGGCCAGAAATGTGTATTGTGGTATAAGTAATCCTGTGTATTAACTAAATGGCATTTCTTCTTCTCCCTGACCTCACAGTTAGACTTCATTTTCCAACTCCCTGGCAGTTAGGTGGGGACAAGAGACTAAGTTCTAGTCAAAGGAACATACATGGAAGTCGTATATACCTCTTCCAGGTCTACCACCTAAAAAGTAGTATACCTCTGCCACAATTCTTTGTTTTTTTCTTTTTCTATTTTCTTTATAAAGGAGAAGAAAATAGGAGCCTGAAATATGGCAGAGTTGAATAATAAAAATAGCCTGGATTCCTGAATGACTGGGTGGAGCATAGCCTCCACTGACTCAAATTGAACTATAATGTGAGTAAGCAATAGATGTTTATTCAATAAATATTTACTGAATCAAGCCATTGAAATGTTTGTATTGTTTGTTAAAGGAGTTATCTATCCCTGATGAATACTATTAGATACTATATTTCAACATGAGGATGAATAATTTGTGGACCTGTCCTTCAAGGAACTCACAATACAATGAGAGAGACATGTACCCACAAAGTGATGATAATTAAATATTGTAAGTTTTACAAAGATAATGTACTTGATACTACAGCAGAGACAACTGACCCAGTATTGGAGAATTAAGGAAGGCTTTCTAGTAGAGGTAATGCCCAAACTTGACCCTGAGTCAGGAAAACCCACAGAAAGAAAAAGTGAAATAAAGCAAAGAGATAATAAAAATAAAGATGCAGAGGCAAGAAATGGCAATTTATTTGCTCAGTGGACTCCAAGCAGTTGTTGATATTAATTTGTAGGTAAGGATAGGCAGAAGTGAAGGCCAGAATCAGATCATGATGAATCACACATTCATCATGTTGGGAGAACAAGAGGGTGAAGAGGTTGGTGGAGTAGTTCATACTGTTTGTAAATCTTATGAATTTGTGGAATTCATCTCAGATTGCTCAGATACTGCTGATGGCCTGGGAAGAAGTCAGTTTGCCCAAGTCCTTTGTCCTCATGAGCTATTGCTCAGGTCCCTGCTCACAGCTCCCACCCCACTGTGGCAGATGATGTGAGTGTTCAGCTCACTCGATGTGTTTAGACAGATGAAACATTAAAAAGTCTATTTCTAAGGTTCCAGTGGAGGAGGTTCCTTATTTGAATTAGAGTCTACCAATCAGACACACTCATGCAGAGTTTTAATTTGAAATGTAGTTACGAGTGGAGAGAAACAGCTGAAAGGCATTCAGTCAGCCATGCACACCCTGGCAGACTTGGCATGGTTCCAGAGCAGGCAGCAAGGACTCTCTCACTCTGAACCATTGGATCAGCAGCAGCACACATAAGAACCCAATTGTGTGGTGCGGTTTGGGGCTTTCCTGGAAACGAAGAGTCTGTTTCTTCAGGCTTCTCAATGATTCTACGCTGTTTATGCCTTTTAATAAATTCATCTCCATTTAAACATGCTAAAGTGGGTTTTATTGTCTGTAACTAAGAACCCGGGCCAAGACATTCACCAAATAAGTTTCCAGCACATATGAAACTGGCACTGTGCTTTAAAAAGATTTATTCACTCAACTAATAGTTATTGAGGCCTTACCATGTGTTGGATGCTGTATACCACCCTTTGTACGTTAATTATTTATTCATTTAATAATAACAACAATATTAACAATACTCAGAATGCGGAAATTATAGCATGAGGTTTAAATGAAAAAGAACATAAACACTTTAAATGTAAAGTACAGTTACACTCATATAATTGTTCGTTGTGGTATCTGTGATACTTAAAGGAGTATATATAAATGCAGCCTTTCTTCAAAAGGACTGGATTATCAAGTAGGTTTCCCACCACTAGAGTTGTTCAGAGATAGAATAATAATCTGACACAGATATTGTTTAAGAGATGAAGTTTGATTAAATAATACTCAGAATCTCAGCTTATCCAAGTAGGGAATCCATATTTCAGCCCCTGCCTCACACCATCAAAGCAAAGCAACAACAATTTGCAGTGGACTCTCCAAAATTGTTTATCTCTTTTATATACGCAATTGGAGCTGGACTGTGGCTCCTTTTGGGAGACAGATGTAGCTTGAAGGGTTTCTTCCCTCCTTGTTCTTAATTCTTCCTGCCCTGATATGGCATTCCATTTCCGAACATGGCAAGCATCTTCCCCCTGGTGCCGCCCCCACCTCGCCCACACTAGGGGAGTGTGGGAGAGCAGTATGCAGCCAATGTGGACACTCTGTTCTATATTTTTGTCTCCTCCTCCAGGTGTCTGAACCTATCCTTACTGGTAATTACAGTACCAGATGCTAGTTGGAAAAAAAAAAAGAAACCCACAGTTTCACAAAACTGCATCTCCACTCAGACTCCTAATATTCTGTCATTAGTCGCAGCTCATTTATTTGTGTTTTGATGGCAGGAATGGTTTGGTGTGTTTTCCATGGGAAAAAAAATGTATTTCAGTGAAAAGAGCTACATGTTCATGTTCCTAATATATTTATAGAGTCAGTTTATCTAATCTTAGAGAGTTGCAGTTTGAACACTTTGATGTTCAGGGATCACATAAGGGGAACAATAGTAAGCTTAATGAAGAAATCTTCCTGGTGAGCTGCAGGTGTCTCTGTCTAATGAACCATTCATATAACGATCCAGGTCATCTATAAAGGTCCTTTCTGGCCGAAATTGCTGCCCACATGAGAGACTCAAATCTGGTTGGTCCCATTGGCTGGTCCCGAGTATTGAAATGTGCCCCTGAAAACTATGACTTAGGAGAAGCCTGAAAACAAACACTAATCTGTATGGCCAGGACCTAGAAGAATCTAGCTTAGTCCTAATGAAAACCAGGCAGTGGGCCAACTCCTTTTATATTTGGTTTTCATGAGAATCTGTCTGTGGGGGAGCTCTGAGTGTTTTTAGTGCAATAACAAGCTTGTGTTCTCTGGGCCAATTAGTATGTAATTAGGTGTTGGCTAATGAGGGGGAGGATAAAAGGTGGAGCTGGCAGAGAGAGCGGGTATGGGTGTGACTCATGTGTATGCAGGTGGTGAAGCGGCACATGTTGAGAACTAAATTGAATTTCTAAAGCCCAATAATTTGTTACACACTATTAGTAAGTTCTGTGCTAGACCTTCAGCAGCTTTTTCATATCTCTATTGAAACATGCCTCTATTCCTCTCTGCAAAATAAGATGTTCAGCACATGCATGTTAACATTTTTCCCTGGCCATCTTCTAAAAGTTTAAAATGAGAGTTGGTTGGGATGCTTGTTAGTATTGAGTTACCTATAAGAAAAACAAAAGAAAACCATTGGTTTGTTCTTCCACTCAGCATATATTTCTTTGCGTGTTCATCAGTGAGCTAAACAAAGATCCCTGCCCTCTTGGAGCTTGCATTCTAGTGAGGAGAGATGGATCATGAACAACAAACATAAATATGAAAATTATATACTACCTTAGAAGGTGATGAAAAAATTTAGGGTGAGGCAAGGGATCACATCCCCCCTCCCCCACCCCAACACACACACACACAATGTTAAGGGATGTGTACAAGTTTCAAAAGATAACGTCCCTGAGAAGGTAAGATTTGAGCAAAGACTTGAAGGCCTTATGGAATGAAAATGTTGGGGGAAAAGAGGTAAGAATTGACACAAATAAGTAATGTCATGCGCCTAAAATGACTGAAGATTCGGCAAAGACCAAATGAAGAAAAAAAATTCTCATTTTTTTTTATTCCTCTCATCTTTGATGTTTGTCAAAGTCTGTACTGGTGCAGGCACTTTGAGTGTTTCTGTGGCCGCAAGAGGCTCCTAATATCGCTCTCATTTGAGTTTTTTTTTTTTTAAAGGAGCAGGGCAGAGAGCAAGGAAAATAAAGGGAAATACAGCTTTCGTGAATGAGAAGAAACTGTAGTTTCAATTGCATAGGTGGGCCAAATAGTTTTGGCATTTTTTTTTGTCAGGCAGCAAATGTGTTTTAATTCTGTGAGTCCTTCCCGAGTACACCAGAAACTGTGATATGAGCTTTTTATGAATGCAGCCTTCACCATGTCTCCTGTTAACTCATCCTGGTCTTCATAAAACTGCATAGTTAGGAAGGTAATCTTCTTGGTTCTCCTGACTTCTGCGTGTCAGAGAGCTACTGCAAGTGAAAGCACCCAAGAGAGTGTAAAACACTTTAAAGATGTGAGATACTACTTTACTGTTAATCTATGTTGTTAAAAAAAATTCTAAATGATGATGAATGTGCTTGTTCTCCTTCTCCAGGGAAGCAAGGTGATAATTTGATTTTTTCGTTAACCTGATGAGTTTTTGTAGCTGTCAAGAACTCTAAAATTGAGGTAAGCCCCAAATGATAAGTAAATTATGATATTATCGTCTGTTTTTCACCGGACTAATTCAGTAAAGCATCATCCCCACTACTTATCAAGGTACGTCTCACACTGCCTGTGCCAAAGGATTCGCCAATGGCAGAAACCAGAAAAAAATCAAATTCTTTTATTCATAGGTTCTCTTCATATTACCACCTCGCTATTATATTCATACATCATCAAGGAAACCACATTACCCTGATGTTTACTTTTGCTGTTCTGTGCCTCTGGCAAGCTGATAATCTGAAACTAATATCCTTTTATTATTTATACAACATTTGGCGAGAGTGGAATAAGCACCAGTAAAGAGTGTTTATCTTTTGACTTTGTTTTTAATTTCTACTCAAGAGTGCTTCTTTATTGGAAAGGGAACCAATTTTCACATCTCCAATTATGTAAGGAATTTCATGTGACAATATGGTTTAATTGACATCATAGATCCAAATTATTCCCGTCATATTTAGTCCTTCTTATAACTAGTTCTGTGGCAGTAGCCTCACCAAGCTCCTACTTGAAATCTACTCACTGTGAACTTCCTTTCCAATCTAACTTCGCTCTTTCATGAGATTCTACTAATTCATTGACTTCTCCCAGTCCTCAAAGTTAACTGCAGGTGAACATTTTATTTTTGAGCAGACAGACTTAACATTAATATTGTTCTTTGTGTATGAAGGTGACCTTACTGACTGACCAGCCTAGGGGCAGACATTTGATTTTTTTCTCCAGTAATGGGTATAGATTTATTCTGGCATACTTATGGCCTTGCTGAGTAAAGCTGAGGCCATGAATCAGAGTAAGGCTGATTGGGCTCCATAGAGCATTGACCACATAACCATACACTTATTAGCACCATGGGCTAATCTGCGGCATTAATGGTTACAGATGTTGTGTTTAATATCCAAGTCAAAGCTAACCTTTGCAAAGCAGAACAGACTCTGTGCTAAGTACCAGACATATACCATTTTCTATACTCTACAACTCAATAAGATTGGTAGTCTTAATCTGTTTAGAGTGAGAAGATGAATACTTAAAAGGATTAGGTAATTTGTCCAAGGTGACAATGAGAATAAGTAGTAAACCCAGGATTCAAACCCAGCTTTAATATAGAGCCATCATTTTTAACCTCTACACTAAACTGTGTCCTTCATTAATGGTATACCTAAGTTATAGCCTGTAATCTATACTGTAATCTAGCCCTGTAATAATCAGGAATAAGTTGACTTCTATACAAGGGCTATACTATACTATCCTTGACCAAGAAATATCTCCAAGTTTCAAGCAAACTCTCAAAGCTTCAAGTCAAACTTCCTCTTCAGAGTTAGCCATAGAGAATATAGGCCAATATATGGTATATTGTCCTGATACTTAAAATATTTTCTGTAAGCAAAGATTTATCAGGAAATTGATTTACTGAATGGCCATGGGGGCACCATCACATCCACTCCTGTGTCAGTGAGCTGACCAATTGGGTCTTTATTCCTCACAAGCAGGTTGCTTGCTGAAATCTAATTTATTAAATCCATCAAATTTTGGTTTACAGTGTGTACCCAACAAAAGCAAAATAATCTCAATTTCAAAGATAAACTTATACAAATTGTATAATTCATATAATAGACTGTTCTACTGATAATCAATGAATAAAAATATGTCATATTTTAAGATGATTTTGCAATTAGGAGAAAAAGGAGATTTTCCTCAATTAAAAAATTAGTAGGCATATGTAGAATATAGTATGTTTTAAGTGAAAAATCAGAAAAAATGATTTAGAAATGGCAGTATTTCTTCGTCTTTGAAGGGTTTAAGCTATTTTAAAGAGATTTTTAAACCTTTGAACTTTAAAGGGAAAAAAATGGTCTACCAGTAGTCACAAAAATAAAATGTAAATTAATTTTTGCTTTAAGAAGCAAAATATGAAATGCTCCACAAGATTTACTTTTGTGTGGTGTTTTTTTCCTTCTTGTTTTGCTTTTACTTTGAGCAAGAAACACAAAGTGTCATGAAATAATTACAAGTAGTAACAAATTTTTTATAAGACTGGAAAACATTGCTCTTAGACAAGTTTGAGGTCAAATCTCAAGTCTAACACTTACTGACTGTGTTATTTTACATGAGTTAGTTAACTCTCTAAGTTCTAAAAAATGTTTAATATAAAGTAAGACACTCTCCCGTGGAATCTTGGAATAACCAAATTGTGGTAGACTATGTATGCAAAGAGGTGGGCATAGTGCATGCCTTATAGCAAGTGCTCGATGGATGCACATTGCAGTCTTTTAAAAATCTCTATTCTCTATTTTAGACAATGAAGGCAAAATTCAATAGAAGAAAGGAAAAATGAAGAAGACAACATTAAAGGAGAAGATCAAGGTAATTTTACTCGAGATCGTAGAAAAATACAGAAAGTAACAGGAAAAATGTGATGTTTTAATAGAAACATAATATTAGTGCTTTCAAAGCTTTAAGAAAAAGAAAGTTAATTTATTAATAATGTAATACCCAAGTTTCATAACGGGCACTAAGCAATCTCAACATGAGTAATAAAAGTATTTCAACTGATTTAAAAGATGGACACATAAGACTTCCTGAAGCCTTTTTTAAAAATTTCCAACAGAGAAAGCCCTAAATTTCCATTTTGAGGAATGTGACATCTAATTATACAGGGAAAACCTTTCTACTTTCATTGAACATCATCTGCATACCATAACCTTTTAAGAAAGCATTGTTAAATCACTTAAAGGTATGTATTGTTTTCACAACTCTAGGAATAAATGAAGATTATTACCACTTGGAATTTCCCTATCGTGTCACCATCTGAGTAATAGACATAGCCACATTTCTAAATGTTGCTCCACTACTGACAAGTTACTATTTGGTCCTGGCAGAAGTTGCTTCAGTTTTTTTGTTTGTTTGTTTGTTTTGTTTTGTTTTGTTTTCTGTTTTTCAGCTTTCGAGCATCATACTGGGGCTTAATAATGCCTTTGGCTTTGGGATTGGGATTTTTTGATGTGACCAAACAGCCATTTATGTTCTCAGAAAACTGGAATAGGAATATCCTATGGTGGAAGAAAAGAATGGATCATGATGAAAATTTCTACACCAGAAGACTTGAGAGTAATTATGTCCTTCCCCACCTCTAGCCCCCACTCCCTACCCACCATCCCTCATTTCACTATATTTGACACATCAGTCAAGGGACTGATATGTTTTAAATAGCAAATAGAGAGTCTTCCAAGAACCCTGACTATTTGAACATTGCTTCTATGGTCTCGGCAACTGAGCCCTTGCCTACCCTTCGTAGGGCAAGAAAGAGACCCTTACTCCTAAGCTTTTGATACCAAATACAGTCTTCTTTCTACTTACAGTAGTGCAGTCAATAAGATTGAGACTGTAAACATCCAAATCTCTTTTAGCTGGATCACATTTGATGGGTCGTAGCTATGATCAGAGTAACCTAGTTGTTCGTTATGTAGTAAACAGTACCCAGGGTACCCTGGGACTGTGCAGTGACCTCATATGACTAAATTACAAATGATTACTCTTCATGAGACATTTATAAGTTGGTATATCATTTCTACTTCAAACAGTTACTCTCGACTTATGATTTTCACAGTGGGGAAATAACAACTGTATAATGAACTAATGGAAGTGAGGGTTTGGAGTGTGTGTGCACTGTGTACTCTCTGATCACAGCTGGAATTTTTTTCCCCTCCAATTGTTTGAAGCTATTATACTATATCATTTTGTAGTAACAAATAGTGTTGGGATGATAGAAGAATTATTTAAGTGAAATATTATAAGTTCTCTATAGTAATAACTTCATTGTATCATGTTGAAAAATCACATAATAGAGACACCTAAAATGTCATATTCAGTGATAGTGTATTCATCAGGCCAGGGCAGTAGAACAAGATGCTTCACCAGGATTTTGGATAGAATGTAATGGTCTTTCTGCATAGATGTGAGTGGATCCAAGGGTACCAACAGGTATGTTGTGATACCCAGGGACTCAGAACCCATTACTGCTGGTGGACATGAGGGGCTAAAGAGAGATCATGATGTCACTAGAACCCAGTGACAGTTGGAGCCAAGAAAGGAGGAGAGCATGGCCAAAACAATCACTGACAGAGCCCCCAAAGTTGAGGAAGAGAGAGAGAGTAGAGAAAACAGTATCTTGATCTCTCCCTGCTTCCACTCTCAGATCCCCTTCCTGTATCTTCCACTGGCAGATCCAACCAGAAGCCAGAGGGAAAAGGTGCTCCATTTACGTAGTCAGTAAGAGTCAAATTTCTGGAGTAAAAGCAAGGTAGAAAAGGGTAAGCAGATTAGGGGCGAAGGCATGGCACGAAATGTGGAATAATCACAACTCCTCAGTGCTGGTGAACCCTAGTGTTTGCTTTTGGTCCCACTCAACATTTTTAACCACTTGGGTAAAGAAATAGTGCCAGATTATTAGACTGTGAATAACAAAAAGCTGAAATCTGTGATTAACCAACAAGTCTTCTGTCTATCAAGATGCAAAATTATCTTGACAGATAGAAACCCACAAAATAAAATTTAATAAGAAAATTAGATAAGTTTCCCAGTTAGGATAATAAAAAGTTTTCTTTTTCAGGATAATGGGAAGGGTGGGAAAAGTGCTTGATGACAGTACACATCCTAAAAGATGTGAATGTCAATTGAAGATGGGTCATGATTGCTTACAAAGCAAATGTAATCTGAGGTTGCACTTTCAGTGGCTGCTAGACATCTCCAGCTGCCTATTCTACATGCTTCTCAAATGCAGCTTGCCAAAGCCTAATCCTGTTACCTTCCCAATCTCCCTCCAAAACTGTTTGAACTCCTCTGTTCTTTCTTTGGTTATTGGTATACTGCGCACAGGGTTCTCAGCTAGGAGCCTTGGAATTATCACATGTCTCCTTCCTGTCCCATGTTTAATGCATCACTAAATCATGCTGATTCTATCTGAAAACATCACCTGAATACCCATTTTTATTTCTCTACTCCATTGTCCTTGCCTTTTTCAAGCCCCACTGTTTCCAGTCTCTAGACTTCTATAACAGCTTTCTCATTTTCCTGACTTCAGTCCATTCTCCCTACAGCTGTTAGTTACCTTCTGATAAACAAATGGGCATTTATCAGTCCTAACTTTACAAACTCTGTTCTCATGGTGGCATTTAGGACTAAGGGTGGACTCATTATTTAGTATAAAAGACACATTCCAGTCTCATGTCCTTGTAGGACTTCTCTTCTAGTATATACACATCTTTACTCCAGCAACAAAGAACTGCTGTTCTGAAGATACCACAAGGCTTTGTGCTTTTGTGCTTGTGTATTCCCTCTGGCCGAAGTGCTTCTCCTCCTTTGCCACTCTTGATACACCCATATTCAGCCTTCCTGACACCTCCTAAGCATCTACCTCTGATTTCCTCCTAGAAAGTGTGCAGCCACAGTTCTTCGCTCTAACTTCTGCAGTAACATCTGCCTGTTTGTATGTATCCTTCCACCACTATTTCTAATTTATTTTTACTCCCCTAGCACTCAGTAGAATATTTTCCATATAGATTTCAATCTAATTCCATTAGATTTCAACTAAATCTTTGTTGACTTTTGAGTGCATCAATTAATTAATTGAAATGTATTGTCTAGAACATAGAAGCTAATGATACCACTACATTGGTCAGGCTATTTTCCATGACTTGGCCATTTTAAGAAATCCACAAACTATATTATAACCAGGAGATAACACATGGCATAGAGACCATATCATATTTCGTCCTTCTATTGGTCTTTCTTCTGAAATAGGAATAAGATCATTTATTCTGAGGTTACCTCATATTTCTAATCATATAAAAATATCAAGTCAAAAACAGTCCTCATGTTATGAAGTTGCAATACAGCTATGCAGCACATAATGACATTCCAGTCAAAGAAGGACTATATATACCATGGTGGTCTCATAAGATGAGCTGAAGAATTCATATCACCTAGTGACTAGGACAATGCATTATTCATGTTTTTGTGGTGATGCTGGTATAAACAAACATACTGTGATGCCTGTCATATAAAAGCATAGCACACACAATTATATACAGTACCCAATACTTGATAATGATAATAAATGATTATGTTACTGGTTTATGAATTTATTATACTATTTATTATTTGTGAGCACACTCTTTCTACTTATTAATATAAAAAATGTTAACTGTAAAACAGCCTTAGGCAGATCCTTCAGGAGGTGTTCTAGAAGAAGGCATTGATATCATGGGAGATGACAACTCCCATATGTGTTATTGCCCCCGAAGACCTTCCGGTGGGACAAGATGTGGAGGCAAAAAACAGTGTGATATTGATGATGCGGGCCCTGCGTAGGCCTACTTTAATGTATGTGTTTGTGTCTTAGTTTTTAACAAAAAAGTTTAAAAAGTGAAGTAAACATAAAAAATTTTTAAAATAGAATAAAACCTTATAGGAGAAGGCTCTCAAAAAAGAAAATATTTTTGCACAGCTGTACAATGTGTATTTTAAGCTAAATATTATTATAAAACAATCAAAAAGTTTTTAAAAACTTAAAAGCTTATAAATTGAAAAAATTACAGTAAACTAAGGTTAATTTATTATTGAAGAAACTTTTTTTATAAATTGAATGTAGCCTAACTGTACAGTACTTATAGTTTATAGCAGTGTACGGTAATGTCTTAGGTCTTTACATTCACATACCACTCACTCATTGACTCATGCAGAGGAAATTCCAGTCCTGCAAACTCCATTTATGGTAAGTGCCCTATACAGTGGCACCATTTTTTATCTTATACCATATTTTACTCTAATTTGTCTATGTTTATGTGTGTTTAGATACATACTTACCACTGTGTTACAATTGCCTGCAGTATTCAATATAGTAACATGCTCCTAGGAGCAACAGGCTATACCAAATAGCCTAGGTGTGTAGTAGGTTATACCATCTAAGTTTGTGTAAGTTCACTCTACAATGCTCGTATAATGTCGAAATCGCCTAATGACATATTTCCCATAAGGCATCCTCGTCGTTAAGTGACCCATGACAGTAGTAGAGCAAATGCATGCAAAGTGTTTACATACCTGATACATACTAAGTATTCAATAAATACAGGATTAAAATTATTATTGGGATTTTTAGTAGCAGAATATAACACTATTATCATATACTTTTACTTAAAATGTTATCTGTACCAATTTTCAAAATAGGAGTCCTGCCTAAGATAGCTGTACCTATGCAAATTAACCTTTAGCCAAGAACAGTACTTTTCACTCAATTATATCAAGAGAAGAAAACTTCCAATGTTATTAATTCTTTCTGCTTTCAGGTTGGTTTCTCCTAAATGACCCCAGATGTCATAATTTACCTCTCTCTGCATTAAATGTTGTTTAATTGCAAGCTACAGAAACACATTTAGCATAACAATACAGTAAGTGCAATGTATCAGGAGGACATCAGGGATTTGCCTGAAACCTGTAATCAGGAAGGACAGCCAGGTTTCACAGAAACTGGTCAGTCTCTGCTGTCCTCAGCACCATCGTCATTTGCTCTTATATTTGTGTGTATAGGCTGATTTTTCATACTCCAGGATTAGCTTTGGCTATTCCTCAGGGCACATGATGGGCAATGCCATCACCCCTGGGTTTGTACTGCTTCCAAACCCCGTGTCCATTAACAGGCTGTGCTTTCTAAATTCCAATGGCACATTTCTAAGAATTAAATTTGTTGGTCTTGTTTTAGCCAGTTCTCTTCCTATAACCTATCTACTATGGGCAGGAACAGTGAGAACAAACTCTCCTGCAGGCACACGTCCCTGTCCTAAGGAGCATGACTTTCAGGGAAGCTGGGATGGCCGGCTATCTCAACTCTTCCTACTCCACAGTGCAATTGCTCATGATGCCCAAGGCAGGAAACTAAAATAGGTTTAATCCCATTCTTTAAAAATTTCCATACAAAAAGACTTTCTTAAGTCTAAATTAAACACTTTCTGTTATTGGCTAATAATCTCAATTCTTTGTCTATTTCTACTGCATGTAAAATTGCCGGGTCATGTTAACTCTGCATAATAACTTTTGGAATAAGATTACCAATTTCATTGCAGCAAAAGGCTCTGGAAAATTATTTTTATTTCAGCTTCCAAATGTTTAAAGATGAAGAATTATAAATTTGCACTAATTTGACTATTATAAATACCTCTCTGGAGACTTCTGGTCTAGGAGGGCCATTTGCTGATATCTGGGAAGGGAGTGGAACTGTGAGAAAACCAACTCTCCATACAGAATAGGTCATAAGTTATATCCAGGCAGAGCCCAGCTCAGCTGCCAAGAAAGAGAAAAGATAAACAGAATTGGATTTTAAACTGGAAGGATGGTGATCCTCTTTCTGACGATAATAGGAGCTGATGCTGTGTGAGGGAATAAAAATGCTGATAGTGTGAGGAAGATGAATAAAATGATGTGCTTTACCCAAAATGCACTAGAAGGGCATAGAATCAATGATCCAGGTAGGACTGATGCATCAGAGAAACTGGCCTCATGTAAAGATAGATACTGACTTAGTATTCTGGCAATAACCACATGATCAGGAAGTTCCATCAGAAGAGAGAAGTCAGAATTTGCTCAGGAGAAAAAATGCAAGATTTGTGGTGGTGAAAAACCCACGGAGAAGCAAGAATAGACTCTCCTGGTGCCAGGAACAGTGGAAGAGTGAGCATGACGTGATGGAGGTCTCTCTGCAAGGTCGGGGCGGGATGACAGGAAGCCAGTAGCACATGCACAGGCAAGAGAAAAACTTTCTTTTATTCACAAGGTTTCAGGAAACAGTGTATCTCAAGAGGGCAGCACTGGTGGACAGAGTACAAGCAGCAAGTTCTGACGCATGGAAAATCCTGGGACCCCTCCAGGCACCCTGACAAGGGTGTAGACAAGGCAAGGGTAGGACACCAGGAGTGGAGTTGGAGTTCGATTAGATCTTCCTCTTTCCAGGCTAAGGCAGAGTCATAGGCTCCCATGAGTTACCGAAGGATAGAGAAAGGGCAGCCAAAACTGAGAACAAGACTAGCTCCAGATTTTGGAGGGGTGGCAATCAGACAGGAAGTCCAAGAATGTCTGGATAAAACTACATAAACATAGATGTTACTAGATGTCTATGTGCCTTAATTTTCTCATTTGTAAATTTGAAATAGTAATAATCTTTATCTCATAATGCTATGAGAATTAAATAATATATAAATTACATGTTGTTAACAGAATGTGTATATATGTATGGGCAAGTGAGGGGCAAATTTAGAATCATTTATAACAGGTATAAGAGAAAAAACCTCAAATACTGATTCTTTGAAATTTTAAAACTTTTCTCCATACATTCCTTCCTATTTCCCAAGCATTTAGATGGGACAGAAAAGAATGGAAATCTGAGAAATGATCTCTAGAGAAATATATTCTCTCAGACATTTTTATTGGGATGAAAATTGGTATAAACTTTGATGGGCAATTTTTTAATGTTAATCAAAATTTAAAATTGATACACATTTTGTTGGAGGAATTTAGCTTCTAAAATATGATATAGCTGCATTCACAATGAGGCAATGATTTTTTACTATAGCATTTTTCTGCAATAATAACATACAAAAAAATTAGCCCAAACATCAATTAAATCAAAATTGGTTAAAAAAATTCAGCACATTCATAAAATGAAATACTTTGCAAAAGTCAAAAAGAATAGTGTAAACTTACACTTCTGGTCAAGATACATTAAAAGTGACTAGATTTATTCTCCTACCTGAAACAACCAAAGAACAGACATTCAAACCAGGCAGTGAAGAATAGCAACCCCTGGGAGAAGAGAACAGATGAGATGAGCCCAACTATTGTTTCAGCTTCTTGCCTTGAGAGTGTTTCCAGGCCACAGTCCACAGGAGTGGCCAGGGAACTCAACCAAAACCTGGTGGACTCCTTAAGAAGATGGAGATGAGAGTTTGGGAAAACCAAGGCAGTGAAAACTCACAGGACAAAGCACTAGAGTAGGGAGAGCTTCACAGAGAGAGAAGTCTGAAAGTCTTCAAAAGTTCTTCAAGTATTAAGATGAGTCCTGGTTAGTGCATGTACCTGAGGCCAAAGAAAGAGCCATATCAAAGGATTAAAGGCAGCAGTGCCTTCTGCTCATATAGAGATGAAAATAGTGCCTCTTCCCACCAGTCAAACTGTAAGGTCTCAAGATTCACAGGACATTGGGTAGAGAACACAGGAGCAAAATGCAAAACCATTTGCCTTGGACTTGGCGATGTTCTGATCACACTTAAATCTTAAAAGCAACAATTGAAATGATAAATTGTTTTCAACTAACTTAACTATATGACAGAAAAGTTCAAAAGTATTTATAGGAACAAAAAATACATATAGTTAGTACCCAACAAGGTAAAATTTACAATGTCTGGAATCTAATAATCAATAATTACCAGGTATGCAAACAAACTAGAAAATATGACCCCTAATGAGTAGCTAAACTAATCACTTGAAATTAACCCAGACCTAACACAGATATTAGAATTAGTAAACAAAAATAGAAAAAGGGTGTTTATAACTATATTCCACGTGTTCAAAAAATAAAAGTAGAGCGTGGACATAGAAAATATTTTAAAATTCCAAATCAAACTTCTGTAGATGAAAACCACAACGTATGAGATTTAAAATGAAGAAATCACTAGAAGAGATTAGCCTCAATTTAGACAATGCAGAAGAAAAAAAATAGTGAACTTGAAGAGATAGCAATAGAAACTATCCAAAATGAAATACAGAAAGAGAAGTGAATTTTTTTAAAATAGATCAGTGGAAATCAAAGTATGTTGTTATAAGGTTCATATACTATATGTGAAGTGGTATACTATCATTTGAAGGTGGAATTTGACAAGTTAAATATGTACATCATAAAACCCTAAATTAACCATAAGATAAGAAGACAAAGAGTTATAACTAATAAGCCAACAAAGAAGATAAAATGCAATAATAAAAATAAGAGCCAGTTCTTCAGAAAAACCAATAAAGTTACTCAAATTTTTGCAAGCCTATTTAATTAAAACAAAAAAGTAACCACAAATATAGAATATTAGGAAAGAATTGCAGGTATCATCATAAAAATGAAAAGATTTTTAAAATTGGGTACACTTATTTCTACAATAGCAGTTGGCAATGTTTTTTATAAAAGTCCACATAGCAAATATTTGATGCTTTGTGTGTCATATAGAGTCTGTTGCATAATTCCTTTGTTTCTTTTTACAATCTTTTAAGAACTGTAAGAATAATTCTCAGCTAATGGGTGATACAGTACAGTGTGCTGGTCATATTTGGCTCACCATTTAACTACATTATGACCCTTAAAGCAACCAGCAAAATTGTTTAAATGTTATATTAAAAAGGATATAAGATTGAATCATAATACATTTACAATAAATACAAAATACAGAAAAGAGGAAAAAGGGAAGAAAGAATGGATTGGACAAACAGAAAACAAACAGAAATATGGTAAATTTAGAACTAATGATATAAATAAATATAAGTGGTTTAGATACTCCCATTTAAAAAGCAGAGCTTGTCAAATTAGATGAAAAAGCAAGATCCAACAATAAACTACCTATAAGAAATGCACTTAAGATATAAAGACACAAATATGCTAAAATAAAAGAAACAAAAAAAATTGGCAGTATTAGTACTAATCAGAAGACAGCTGGTGATCTATAGATTCAATGCAATCCTGATCAAAATTGCAGTAAGTTAGTTTGTAGCTGTCAAGTAACTGAATCTAAAATGTGTGTGAGAAGGCAGAGGATCTAGAATAGCTAGCACAATACCCAAGAAGAACACAGTAGAAGGACTGGCACTATTTGGCTTTAAGACTTACTGTAAGGCTACAGTAATGCTGACAGCATGGTGTTGGTGAAACAATAGACAAATTGATTAATGGAACAGATTTGTAGACCAAAAACAGACACACAAACTGATCTTTGACAAAGGAGTAAAGGTAATTCGATAGAAAAAAGGATAATCTTTTCAACAAATGGTGCTGTGAAAATTGGATGTCCGTATGCAAAAAAAGTGAATCCAGTAGACACAATCTTTATGCCTTTCACGCATAAAAAAATCAAAATGGATTTTAGGCTTAAATTTAAGGCAAAACTATAAAATCTGTGGAATAGAACAGAAAAACATCAAAGTAATCTTGGGTTTGGTGATGAGTTTTTAGATACAATATGAAAAGGGCAATCCATAAAGAAAAAAATGGATAGGTTGGACTCTATTAAAATTTAAAGCTTCTGCTTTGTTAGAGAATGAAGAAACATTTTGGGATAAAAAAGTTTGCGAACATATATCTGATAAAGGACTTTTGCTTAAAATTACAAAGAACACTTAGAACTCAACAGTAAGAAAATAAGCAACCCAATTAAAAATTGCACAAATAATCTGAGCAGATCCCTCACCAAAGAAGGTACAAAGATGCAAATAAGCATATGAAAATATGCTAATCATATGTCATTAGGGAATTGCAAATTAAAACAACAAGATACCCTAAATACCTATTAGAATATACAAAATCAGAAAAGCAGATAACATCAAGTGATGGTAAGGATGTGGAAAAACAGGCATACCCATTCATTGCTGGTAGAAATGTAAAATGGTGCAGCCACTTCGGCTGTTTGGCAATTTCTTACAAAGATAAACATAGTCTTACCACACTATCCAACAATCGTAATCCTAGATATTTACCCAAATGATTTGAAAACTTAGGCCCACATAAAGACCTGCACACAAATGTTTATAGTAGCTTTACTTACAATCTCCAGAAATAGGGAGCAACCAAGATATTCTTCAACAGATAAATGGATTCACTGTGATACATGCATACAATGAAA
This sequence comes from Mandrillus leucophaeus, assembly GCF_000951045.1. Classification (NCBI taxonomy): domain Eukaryota; kingdom Metazoa; phylum Chordata; class Mammalia; order Primates; family Cercopithecidae; genus Mandrillus; species Mandrillus leucophaeus. Next base: position 763,629 of record NW_012098721.1, on the reverse strand, counting down.
TTTTATTTGATAATAAAAGGAAGGCCGGGGCACGGTGGCTCACACCTGTAATCCCAGCACTTTGGGAGGCCAAGGCAGGCAGATAAAGAGGTCAGGAGATCGAGACCATCCTGGCTAACATGGTGAAACCCCGTTTCTACTGAAAATACAAAAAATTAGCCGGGCGTGGTGGTGGGCACCTGTAGTCGCAGCTACTTGGGAGGCTGAGGCAGGAGAATGGCATGAACCCAGGAGGCAGAGCTTGCAGTGAGCTGAGATTGTGCCACTGCACTCCAGCCTGGGCGACAGAGCAAGACTCTGTCTCAAAAAAAAATTAATTAATTAATTAAATAAAATAAAAGGGAATGAACTAACTATCAAGCCACAAAACCACATAGGGGAACATTAAATGCATATTGCTAAAGAAAAAAGTTAGTTTTGGTGCAGAGGAACGTTACATGCATATTGCTAAAGAAAGAAGTCAGTCTGAAAAGACCATGTACTATATGATTCCAGCTGTATGACATTTTAGAAAAGGCAAAACTATAGAAACAGTAAAAATGTCAGTGGTTGCCAGGGGTTTGGATAAGAAGCAGAGTATAACGAGGGGAGGAATGAATGGGTAAAGGACAGGGCAGTAAAAATATTCTGTATAAGAACTATAATAGTAGGTACATGTCATTATGTAACACATTTGTCAAAACCCCTAGAACCATAAAACACAGAGTGGAACTTAATGTAAACTACGGACTATAGTTAAAATTAATGTATCAATATTTATTAATTTTAATAAACATATTACACTAATACAAGACATTAATAACAGAGCGAAAACTGGGTACAAGAGCAGGGGTTGGGGTTGAGAATATGGAACTCTATGTACTGTCTGTGTAATTATTCTATAAATCTTGAAATGTACTAAAAAATAAAATTTATTATTTTTTAAAGGGGGTGGGGCCAAATATCTATTTTTATATTGCAGTAGACTTTTTCTAGATACAAGAATGTGAAAGTAATGATTATCCCTGGAGGGGGAGACTGGAAATCTAGGGTGGGGAGGACAGGAATGTACTTTTCACTAAAAATCCCTTTTTACTATTTAAATTTTTAAAACAAAACATGTGCATTGCCTTTTCCATTAAACGAAAGGGAGCCTATCAGGACCCATTCCATTAACATTGGGATTGACCAAAGATGTTTTGAGTTTGGAGTTTTGAAATCCAGTGAACTTGGCAGAGGAGAATAGTTCACAGCTTCAGAATATGCAAATGAGTAGTGACCAGTCAAGGAGGCAAGCATTTGTGCTCGCCTTTACTTCCTAGAGCTGGTCTGTGCAGTCCTACACAGTCATTTCTATTAGAATCAAATTCTAAGAGCCTCAGTGGCAGAGCTATGTTTTCCATTTTTTTTTCCGTTTCCTATAATGGCTTTGTACTTAGTAGCCACGTAAGCCCACCTGTGGTCGGTATACTCATGGCATGCTGTGTGCACCACTCTGGTGTTCAAGAAAAATTTGTTGACTGTTTTTGAAAATGATTGCAACTCAATTCCAAACCTGCAGAGCTTTTAAGATGCAGAACAAAAGAATGAATGAATCAGAAATGATGAATGCCTGTAAAGCTTCCTGGCTCAAGAGAAGTCTAAGAAGCTGAGTTGATTGAACCAGAAGAAAAAGGATGACTCAATGCTTATTTTAGAATAGCAGAGTTAATAGGTGTTCTGTATTTGGATCCATTTTGGTAAGGGTGAAAGGGGCAGAACAAGATGAAAAAATGACTTTTTGGGTTTTATAAAATGCTTGTTCCATGCAAGAACATGGTGTTTCAGGAATCCACATGCTCTCCATCTCAGTGGCATGAATATTGTTCTTCAGATACATCTTATTCAAACTTCCAATTACTAAGGCTGGGGCTTTGATTAGTGATGTATTTATCCCAAAGTGTTATTTTCCACGTATATTCTTCTAAAGCCTGTCTGTCTCTGGCTTCCACAACCGTTTTGTTTTTGTTTTGTTTTGTACATTCACTATCATTAACGTATTAATAAGGCTATTTTCCTAGCTAAGAAACATATCTCTTCCTTTCACAAAAAACAGTAGAAAACATTATGCTCCTTAGATGATCTTTTCCTTTATTTTAGTTAAGTAGGATGAGCTATAAGCAACTTAAGGATACAGAAGCATGCCTATGAATTGCTATAGATCAAAATTTCTATGCACAGGTTATTATTTCTATTTTAATCTTTCAGCATGGTATTTTTAAGGCATCTACTAGATTTAGACCTTTATTAATAATAAAATAGTACAAATGACACTCAATATAATGAAATGCTTCCTTTCACATATATATGTATCTGATTTCTTAGAAGTATTTCATAAAGTCCTGAGGTCTTCCTTCTTGTAGTCACAAATAACATCATAGATCACAAGTTTTCTTACAGCTCTCTTGAAAGTGTGAAAGCTGTCCTCTGTGCCACTTCTTGTGTACTTAAAATATCATTCTGCCTTCCTTACTGCTGTTTATTCTAACGATTATGCCCCAGATTTTCCCTGACTAGCTCTTTCCCTCAATGTGAATTTTATTTCATTTATTTCTTTAGTGGCCATTTGTCATATTGACCAAGTCATATGCTCCCACAGACACATGGAATGCCTCCAGAGAGATGCAAACCCACAAATGTAAGGCCTGCTCAGAAGTGCCCAGTCTAACGTGTCGTCACCCTCCCTGCCCTGCAGACATTTGTAGACACCAGAGTTTACAGGTTCATTGTTCCCTATGTCCTTTTCTTCTTTCATATAAGCCTCCCTATTCTCATTTTGATCTGATGGTAACCTAGTTTAAATGACCCATTTATTTTTATATTGTAAATGAGCACGTTATTGCTAGCAGTTAATAGTCCACTTGGAAGAAACTTAGCTTTATGAATGTTTTCAATATGTGTTGGTGCTTTTGCACAGGACCTAAATCTCCCTCTGAGGATTGCACACTGTAACCTAAAAGGATATACCAAGAGCTCCTACTGCCACTTTCTTCAGACATCCCTGTAATGAAGCATGTAATCCACCAAGCATAAAATTTCACTTGCTAAGATTGAAACCTAACTTCCTTTATCTGGTTCTGCCTTAGTTCCCTTACTCCAAATGGCCATAGTTTGGGGCAGATTTGTATTCTCCTTACTAACTAGTTGAATACCCTTACATAGTTTTCCACTGGCCTTGTCATCATATATTTTATGCAAATTCAGTTCCTATGATAAGCTAGTGGCTGGTTTATTTGATGATCAAATCCTAGGACAGGAAGAAACTGTTACAGGTCAACCCAAAATGAAATCACATTTTGTGTTCAAAATCCCTAAAATGTTATGTCTCCTGTGCAGATTGCTTGAGCTTTGCTAGGCATATTCCTAGTGAAAGAAGAGGTGAGTGTTAACTTGTAAACATGTGACTTATAACACACTTCTGACGAAAGAACTTCTTAGTAGGGTCATAGTTCATGGAAGTCTGAAAAACATCCCAGATTATAACATCATTCTCTGCAGCCTATGAAACAGCTCATAGTCTTGCCAACAAGACTTAAGCATAATCCTTACGAAAAATTCGGCTTCAGTGAATGTTATTAATAGAGGATCTTCTTACAAAAATAGATTATAAAGAAAAATGGAATGTTGTTACTATTCAGTCAGCAATGCTATTCATAAGTATCCCTTTTAAGAAGATGCATTATGCATGGAAACATACAGGCTGGAGGAAACTCTATCCTTTGTCCCACTCTGCACATAATAACACATGCTAAGTTTACATTTTGTAAAAGGTGCCACCAAAGCACAGTTCAGTGTGAATATGCCAGCTGGGAAGTAAGAGACTCCAGAGGGCTAGACAGGGCTAAGGGATATGGTCCAGAACCTCACATTTGAAAAACCTTTGGCGTCAGACAGAACTTGCTGTGAATCCCAGTTTTACAACAGTTATCTCTATAACTCTAGGAAATAATTTTTTTTGAGACAGAGTCTTGCTGTGTCGGCCCAGGCTGGTGTGGAGTGTGGTGGTGCGATCTTGGCTCACTGCAACCTCCACCTCCTGGGTTCAAGTGATTATCATGCCTAAGCCTCCTGAGTAGCTGGGACCACAGGCGCATGCTACCACGCCCAGCTAATTTTTGTAATTTTAGTAGAGATGGGGTTTTGCCATGTAGGCCAGTCTGGCCTCAAACTCCTGACCTCAGGTGATCCACCTGCCTCAGCCTCCCAAAGTGCTGGGATTACAGGTGTGAGCCGCCATGCCCAGCTGGGAAATAATTAAAATTCTTAGTTTTTCTTGTCTGTGAAGGTGAAATAATATTACCTACCAATAGAACTGCATAGTTAATTAGGAATTAAATTATGTAACATATATTAGGTTCATCACAGTTTCCAGCACAAACTAAATTTTCATTAAGTAATAGCTATTTGTTATTATTGCTTCCAAAGGGCTTCAATGCATGATGTTGAAAGGAGTAATCTGAAGTGTATAGATTTTGATGAAAACCAAATTCAAGGCCGGGAAGGCCCTAGAGTCTCAGAATCAGGAAATCGTTGGCATGTTGCTCACATGCCCCTATGATACCACTAGGCCTGTGGCAGACATCACTAAATGAGCATGATGTCCTTCTCCACTGAGCCCTGAAGGCCTCCCAGTGCTTTTCAACACAAAACTTTAGTATCCACTGCCAATCATCAGAATAGACCCACTTTGCTGTGAGTGAGGATCAGGAACTAGAACTAAAATCAGAGAAAGTAGAAAAGATTATTTGAAAAGTAACACAGTATTTGAAGTAAAGATGGCAGCAGCAGCCATCTACTACATTTTTATTGAAGATGTGGTTGTGAATTTGGACCAGGAACATATTGTGGAAGCCACTGTATTAGTCCATTTTCACACTGTTGATAAAGACATACTCGAGACTGAGAAGAAAAAGAGGTTTAATTGGACTTACATTCTACATGACTGGGGAAGCCTCAGAATCATGGTGAGAGGTGAAAGGTACTTCTTACATGGTGGCAGCAAGATAAAATGAGGAAGAAACAAAAGTAGAAATCCCTGATGAACCCATCAGATCTCATGAGACTTATTCACTATCATGAGAATAGCATGGGAAAGACCAGCCCCCATGAATCAAGTACCTCCCCCTGGGTCCCTCCCCATATCATTCTGCTTCTGGCTCCTCAAAATCTAATTTCCTCACATTTCAAAACCAATCATGGCTTCCCAACGGTCCCCCAAAGTCTTAACTCATTTTGACATTAACTCAAAAGTCCAAGTCCAATGTCCCATCTGAGACAAGGCAAGTCCCTTCTATCTATGAGTCTGTAAAATCAAAAACAATCTAGTTACTTCCTAGATCCAATGGGGTACAGGTATTGGGTAAATACAGCTGTTCCAAATGGGAGAAATTGACCAAAACAAAGGGGTTACAGGGCCCATGCCACTCTGAAATCCAGTGGGGCAGTCAAATTTTAAAGCTCCAAAATTTTAAAGCTCATTTTCTCTTTGGCTCCATGTCTCACATCCAGGTCATGCTGATGCAAGAGGTGGGTTCCCATGGTCTTGGGCAACTCTGCCCCTGTGACTTTGCAGGGTACAGTTGGCTGCTTTCATGGGCTGGCATTGAGTGTCTGTGGCTTTTCCAGGTGCATGGTGCAAGCTGTCGGTGGATCTACCCTTCTGGACTCTGGAGGATGGTGGCCATCTTCTCATAGCTCCACTAAGCAGTGCCCCAGTAGGGACTCTTTGTGGGGGCTCTGACACCACATTTCCCTTCTGCACTGCCCTAGCAGAGGTTCTCTGTGAGGGCCCCACCCCTGCAGTAAACTTTTTCAGGGCATCCAGGTGTTTCCTTACATCTGAAATCTAGGCAGAGGTTGCCAAACCTCAGTTTTTGACTTCTGTGCACCCACAGGCTCAACACCACGTGGAAGCTGCCAAGACTTGGGGCTTCCACCCTCTGAAGCCATAGCCCGAGCTGTACATTGGACCCTTTCAGCCACTGCTGGAGCAGCTGGGACACAGGGTACCAAATCCCTAGGCTACACCCAGAATGGGGACCCTGGGCCCAGCCCACAGAACCATTTTTTCCTCCTGGGCTTCTGTGCCTTTGATGGGAGGGGCTGTCATGAAGGTCTCTGACATGGCCTGAAGACATTTTCCCCATGATCTTGGGGTTAAACATTAGGCTGCTTGCTAGTTATGCAAATTTCTGCAGCTGACTTGAATTTCTCCTGAGAAAATGGTTTTTTTCTTTTCTATCGCATAGTCAGGCTGCAAATTTTCCAAACTTTTATGCTTTGCTTCCCTTATAAAACTGAACACCTTTAACAGTACCCAGATCACCTCTCGAATTCTTTTCTGCTTAGAAATTTCTTCTGCCAGATATGCTAAATCATCTCTCTCAAGTTCAAAGTTCCACAGATCTGTAGGTCAGGGGCAAAATGCCACAATTCTCTTTGCTGAAACATAACAAGATTCACCTTTGCTGCAGTTCCCAACAAGTTCCTCATCTCCATCTGAGACCACCCTAGCCTGGATTTTATTGTCCATATTGCTATCAGCACTTTGGGGCAATGCCATTCAACAAGTCTCTAGGGAGTTCCAAATTTTCCCACATTTTCCTGTCTTCTTCTGAACCTTTCAAACTGATCCAATCTCTGCCTGTTACTCAGTTCCAAAGCTGCTTCCACATTTTCATGTATCTTTTCAGCAATGCCCACTCTACTAGTTCCAGTTTTCTATATTAGTTCTCTGTAGGCACATACCCAAGACTGGGAAGAAAAAGAAGTTTAACTGGACTTACTGTTCCGCATGGCTGGGGGAGGGGCCTCAGAATCATGGTGGGCACTTCTTACGTGGTGGCAGCAAGAGAAAATGAGGAAGAAGCAAAAGCGGAAACCTCTGATAAACCCATCAGATCTTGTGAGATTTATTCACTATCACGAGAATAGCACGGGAAAGACCAGCCCCCGTGATTCAATTACCTTCCCCTGGGTCCCTCCCATAACACGTGGGAATTCTGGGAGGTACAATTCAAGTTGAGATTTGGGTGGGGACACAGCCAAACAATATCAGGCACCAATCTGGACTGGCCATGGAAATGGAGTAAAAATAAAAGCCAGAATATATAAAAATAACTACAGGAGTATAAGATGCAATATGCATGTAATATTGCACATGACCACATAAACTTGGTCAGTGTTATGGGTTGAATTGTTTCCCCCCAAAAAGAAATGTTGATATCCTAACCTCCAGTACCTTGGAATATGACCTTATTTGGAAATACGGTCTTTGTAAATGTAATTAGTTAAGATGAGGTCATGCCGGAGTAAGATGGGCTTCTGATCCCACATAACCAGTGTCCTTATAAGAATACAGCCACGTGAAGACACAAAAATACAGGGAGAACACAATGTGAAGATGGAGGCAGAGATTAGAGTTATGCTGTCACAAACTAGGAACACCTGGGGCAGTAGAAGCTGCAAGAGACAAGGAAGGACCCACCCCCTAGAGGCTTCAGAGAGAGCACTGCCTAGCTGACACCATGATCTCAGACTTCCAGCCTCCAGAACTGTGAGAGAGTACTGTTCTGCTGTTTAAGCCACCCAGTTTGTGGTACTTTATTATGGCAGCTCTAAGAAATTGACACAGTTAGTAAGCAAACAAGATTATTGCACACAGACCATAATCAGCAGTTTTCCTGCCTGCAACAGGCACCAGGAAAGGTAGCCTCAAATCCTCCAGCTCAGCCTCAGCATGGGAAGCCAGGCAGGGAAGGAAAACTTCCTCTTAGCAAGTGGATTCGCTTCACCTCCCTGAATGCGCCACAGGTGTCTCTAGGAGATGGGGACAGAAGTTCCATGATTGTTTTTTTGATAGGCAGTAGAAACACCCAGACACAGTGGGAAATACCCACTTTATGTTCACAGAAAATATCACAGGAATGTAAAGTGGGAAACATCCACTTTAGGTTCACAAGAAATATCTCACATGATAGATGGTGGGGAGCAAGGATGTCGGTGAAGTTTCCCTTGTAGCTGCCCCAGGCTGGCTAACTCATGCCATCTGTGGTGGGCAGAATAATGGCTCCCTGAAGTGTCTTTTTCCTAATCCTCGTAATCTGTGAAAATGTTAGCTTATAATGCAAAGGGGGCTTTGCAAATGTTCTACAATTAAGGACGCTGAGATGGAGTGGTTAGCCTGGATTGTCCAGGTGGGCCCAATCTAATCACAGGAGTCCTTAAAGCAGAAAATCTTCCCTGGCTGTGGTCAGAGGGAGATTTGGCACACAGTAGGGTCATAGAGAAGGAACGTTGCAGGCTTTGAAGATGGAGGAAGAGGCAGTGAACCAAGGAATGTGGGCGGCTTCTAGAAGCTGGGAAAGGCAAGGAAATGGATTCAGTGCTAGAGTCTCCAGAAGCAATGTGGTTCTGCTAACGCCTCGGTTTTGGCCAAGCGAAACTCATGTTGGACTTCTGAACTGCAGAACTGTAAGATAATAAATTCGTGTTGTTTAAGTGCTAAGTTTGTGATAATTTGGCAAGTGGATGGGTGTGCTGCCAGGCTTTGGGGGATCTCTGTAGGCACATTCCCTCGGCTGACACAACATTATGCCAGAACCCTCTGTTGTCTTCACACTCTCCCTACTCTCTATCATGTGCTCAGCCCTTTCAGTCCTCCTTGTCTGTCCCTCCACCTCCAAATTTCCGCTTCTCCCAGCTTCCTGGGATGACTCCTTTCACACCCCCAAACCATCTCTTTTTTCGGATGGTGGAAATCTTCGGCCTCCTAGATGTTCTTCCTCCACCCATTTCTATTGCTGAGAAAGGACATTTTCTGAGCTGCAGAAAGGAGAGATCTTTTAAAATACATTTTTACAATGTTTATAAATTCTAAATTTGGGGGCTGTGGGAACAAAATCCCAATTGCACTTTCCTTGCTAAGGCACCAACCGTATGTCTGATAGATTCATTCTAACCAACTCTGCTAAACTGCAGCCAAATCAATCTTGTAGCAGTTTGCACAAACCCATTAAAATGCTCAAAAAGGACAGATAAGGGTTCATTTATTTCAAAAGATTAGAAATGGTTCCTGAGTTGTCATCAGCCCCAAAACGCTTTATTTTCCATTTGAAAGAACTGTATTAAAATGTTTTTTTGTGGGTGATGATGCTTCTCAAATGAAAAAGAAAAAGAACTGAAATGATTTAAGGTTTTCAAGCAACTGCTAGGCACTTAAAACAACCAAAAGCAGAGCATTTTATTTTTTTATGTGGCACATATATACCATGGAATACTAAGCAGAGCATTTTTTAAGTGGAGATGAGTGAGCCTTCTCAATTTGTAAGTGGGACAGGATGAGTTGTGAAGTGTCAGTGGAGTGGACTCCTTCCCATTACTGTGGATTCTTCTCCCATCTGGAGGCTAAACCTACTGGTTTCCAATGCATTGGAGAGGGTTTACCCCAACAGCAGAGATTCTGACCCTAAATTGCTACATCTAGAGAAGCTCTATTCTTAATGTAAAACCAAAAGATTAGAGATAGTTTTTTTCATAGAAAAGAGAATTTGATTGGGTTGTTGTTGGGGGGGAAGGGGGGTATAGAGGGGGATGGTAAGGAAGGGAGTAGTGACCATTCCAAGCACAAAACAGTGTAAGTACAAACAGTGAGAAAACTGATGGATGTTCTTCCCCTTGACCTCTTAGAGCAGTATTTTAAGGGAGTAGGGGTGAGAGAGGTTGGGACAGAGGGAACAAAACACAAGTAAGTTCCTCATGAAGTTTAGAGGACATTTAAAAGAAGAGGGGTTAGAATTATTTCCTGTCTACACTTTTAGAGTGACAAACCTACAAATTGGTCTCACCCAACTGAGTTGGAGGAAGCCAGAGAGATGGCCGCATGGCATGAATAGTTGTAACATCGACCTCAGGCTCTCCCTGACTGTCACTTGGTGAATGGTGGCCCTCAAAACATAGGTTCACGTCTGAAGCTCTGCAACCTGTGAAAGGGAACTTATTTGGAAAAGGGGTCTTTACAGATGTAACTAAGTTAAGGATTCCAAGATGAGATCATCCTATATTATCTGGATGAGCCCTAAAATCACAAGAACAAGTGTCCTTATAAGAGAGACAAGACATGGATACAGGGAGAAGAGAGGCCATGTCAAGAATGAGGTAAAGTTATGCAGCCACAAGTCAAGGAACACTGGGAGACACTAGGAGCTGGGAGAGGCGAGGGAGAATTCTCCCCTAGAGCTCTGGAGAGGCCCTGTGGGTAGACTGATCTGGGATTTCCAGCCTCCCAAACTGTGAGGGAGTATATTTCTGTTGTTTTAAGCCACCAAGTGTGTGCTAATTTGCTAAGTCAGCTCCAAGATAATAGGATTCATCCTTTCTGTAGTGACTGAGGACCCAAGAGGAGTATGGGGAGGATTCATTCATAAGCTTGCTGTGCATCCGGAATAAGGAGGGAACTTTCCAGTTCCAGACAGGGTGTGCTGCAAGGGCAGGCAGAAGCAGCTGAATCACTTACGTGGGATGGGGGAAGAAGAGAAGCTGCATCACTGTGGAATTTTTTTTTCTGTCTCCTGCGCTGTATGGTTACACTGGAGCCAAACATGCCACCCAGCAAAGCCACCACTAGGTATCATCTGCACTGTGAGTGCAGACCACAAAGACAATGATTGCTGACCAGAGTGGGAGCCTGAAGTGGAAGAAGTCCAAGGAGTGCAATACTATCCCTCCCCTCACAGCCGACCCCCACAACAGGCTGTGGCTGTGTTAATTTCCAGGGAATTCCTTAGCACCAACATGAGCAGGAGAGGAACTCAGCTGAGCCTAAGTAATGATTCTAGATTAGACCAAGAAATCACTGAATTTAGGAGTTAATTTACACCTGACCGCCTATATAAAGTTAAAACCAAGAGAAGAAATGCTTAGGGCATGAAAACAGAATGAACAGATGGTTTGAAATAAAATACCAACTTTGGACACTTGAATTTTGTAGACTATTATAAATAATAATGTCTCCTACTTAATTAAAAAACAAATTCTTCAAATTATTTAATAGTATATAAATAGCCTGAATAGTACACTTTAAAAAAAATACTATTTAATATAGTACATAAATACATTTTGGGAAATGTTGGAGGAGGTTATCCAGCAATAGGAAAAGTATAAAATAGGGCCAGAATTGTGTTTTAAAGGGAAAAGTGGATAATACTAGAGAGTACAAGTGAATTTTTTCAACTTCCCAAATATTCCCCATTCCATTACTGGCAGATACAGAGTTTTTTTCAGGTATTCACCTTCCTTGTTGGGGAAGTGGGCCCAGGAACGAAGGTGATCCTATCCCCAGCCCCCAGGCAGAAGATGGTGGCTTTTCAAAGTCAATAATGATTATTTGATTCTCTTTTCATTAAATTGTATATTGGAGACAGGTGACCTGCTTCTAGTTGAAACATAAGAAGTCTGCTAGGAGGTATTTGGGAATGATCCTTGACAAGAAATAGACGCATGGAAAAATTTTCCCTCTTCATTTATTGCATGTTATAGTGACTGCACATGATGTTGGGAGCTATGTCATTCATCTTGTGACATTAAGAGACAAGAATGACAAGCAGCTGAGGGCAGAGAAGAAGGATGGAAGAAACTTGGGTCCTTGAACTTGCGTTTGAACCTCTGAATGACCTTCCCTGGACCACCATATATAGCTACAAAGACCTGTTGTGTGAAATAGTGAGTCTCCACTTTTGTCACATGTGGCTTAAAACATCCTAATTAAAAACAAAATAAATTATTAATTGCTGGTATAAACCTCATAAAGAAAACTTTAACTGAAGAAAAATAAAGGAATTCTCTAAAACTAATTTTACATTAAATATGCAAAAAATCAGTTAATACTAGTAACTAAAATGCAGATCACAGTATGAAATAAATTTAAATGAATCCTTACCTTATAATCTAGACAAAGCAAATATGTCAGTACAAATTGATGAAGCAAGGCATAAAATGCAATAAATTTGAATGAATGCCTTCACAGATATCTATTATATATATAAATAAATATTTTCATAAAAAATGAAGAAATGTTAAATGCGTCCTTGCGCATACAATGAAAACAAGTATTTTTCTCAATAGGAACAAGCAAAAGGAAAAAAATTGAATGAATTTTAAAAGAAATTAGCCTCAACCAAAAAAAAAAAAAAAACAACAACAACAATGATACTGCTTTTTAGTCATGGATTTTGTAGGACGCTGATATATTTATATCTGAAATGTTAAGGTACTAATCCAGGATCTGTGTGGCTGCTTGATTACATTTTTAATAAAGAAAATTACTGAGCCTGAGAAACTTCCTCTTAGTTCAATGACAGTTTGAATTTCCATTCTTCACCACTAGAAAATCACATCATCTTTGCTGTCTTATCCCATGTTACCTTTCTCCCTAGTCATGTGAAATTTGATATTGTTGGTAATATTTAGGGGAAGAATTTTGTTAGAAATATAGATTTCTATATTTCTATAGAGTGAACCCTCTAAGGGCTTGTAGGAGTTCATGGATCTAGAAATGCTTTAGAAATTGTTAAGTGCTACACAAAAGTATATGTAGTTAATTATCTTATTTCAAAAGAGACTTTGAATCATGTGATCACTTTTAATAAAAGTATGTTAGAAGAAATAATTTCGAATACACAACTATTGAACAATTATATAACAAAATGATAACAGCTTAGTGTTTAATATTTTCAGTGGAACAATTATATAACAAAATGATAACAGCTTAGTGTTTACTATTTTCAGTGGCTAGTTATGTAATGGATAAATAGCAATCACAGAACAGTCAAGGGTAGCTCTGATTTGGGGAGAAGGGAGGTAGCCACACGTTGGGCAAAAGATTCAGTGTTCCAAATGACTTAGGTGGATGAATCAGTTATTCAGAATAAGCTGAAGAGGCTCAATAAGTGAATCTTCAGTAAATTGCCCTTGAAGAAAAATCCAATGATAGGGAAGAACGGAAACCCCATTGAAGTCATGCCACCTGCAAGAAGCTTTTTTCAACTATGCCTGCCAGCTTTTCCGTTCAGCATGCCTACTGCACTACATGAATACTAGTTATTCCAGTTCCGTGAGTACTGGTAAATCTAGTTAAACCTTATAAGTTTTATGTATGACCCACAAAGTTTTATACTTATTCTCATTTATAGAACATGAGTAAGATATCAAGAATATGATTAAGAGTATTTTAAATATTCTTCCAATGTAATATTTCCAGCTCATCAAGCAGACTGTGAATTCATAGAGCAGGGATCATGTTTTCTTATTTTTTCTTTTCAGTACCCTGATGCTAAATACATAGAACATACTGAATAAATATCATTGGTTTGTGTAATGGTTAAAAGTACAGGCTTGGGCTTTTGCCAGGTGAAATTTCATGTCTCTCTCTAGCAGTTATTTCCACATGAAACTAGGCAACCATTTTAGCTTTTCTGGACATCATTTTCCTTATTACAGGTCACATGAAATTATGTAAAGCTGCTGGTCATAATATTGTAATAACATCTTTCTTTTCTTGGGCACAATATTATGACCAAGAGGAATGGGATGTACTGGCAAACAAGCCAGAAGTCAGAAAAAAGACCACAGTTACTAAAGAACAACAAAAGATAGTCTCTGAAATAAAAGATGTGGATGGACTCATAGCAGAAGACATGGAGGATCAATGACACAATGGCTATTTCAAAGACAATAACCTGTTCTTAGTGTCTACTTAATATATGAAAGAAGGCAAGGCAACATGAAAGATTTTGGATGGATATAAAGGAGGACTTTCCAATGGGTATTATAATATTAGAAGATATTATAGATAGAGATGATAAAATTCCTTGAGCTACCCTAACAATAGTTTGTGGAGAAAGGTAAAATAAGAAAAAAAAGATGTTTGTGCAAATTTTATGGCCAAAAAAATGGTCTACAGTAGAGTAATTAAAGAAATGTAAACTTAAAAAAACTGAGATTCATAAAATATGATGCTATAGTTAGAAATAATATCACAGTTGAGAAAAAAGAAATAAGATATAATTAAAATAACGTACAGTGTCTATTGAGATGAAGAAAATGTGACTATGGCACACAAAAGGAACAGTGATAGCTTAAGTATAGAGCTCATTAAAGCACAGCTCAGTTCTCATAGCATACCTAAAATGCAGTTATTTTAGCAAGTTTCAATGATATGCCTTATAAAACCTATCATCCACAGATCTGATTTACAGTTCCTTCAGGGTAGTTTGAATACGATTTCAAAGCTGTCATTTTGAGCTTGCCCTTAGCAAGTTGACTTGCTGAACTTACCTTTGTATGCCCTTTACTACATCCCATTTCTCACCTAGACTCTAATTTTGCCTCTGTCAAGTCATCTAGTTTTTCAAACTCTTCTCAAGGCCTATCTCCTTGGGGAATCTTCCTAACCTTTCAGGAAAATTAGACAATATCCACTGTTTCAGATACCTGATGCATAAACAGACCTCTGTATCTAATCACAACCCAACATTTGAAAATTTTTAAAAGTCAATAATTTAAGAACAAACCTTGAATAATACTCTTGGCTACAGGACGAAATTTAAGATAAAGGTCACTCTTGGATCTCATCTTTCATTAAACAGGATGAAACCTTATTGTTGCTCAAATTTGATGATAAAATATTTCCTAAGGTAGGCTAATGATATTTTAGCAAGCAAAAGTCTCTTACTATATTGAAACACTGAAGAATTATCTTCATAAAAATTTTTATTCCCCAGGAAGCTATAAAACTTTGGTGAATTCAAGTCATTGCTAGTAACATCAACTTGCCTCCTTCTAGAAACATTTCAGGGAATGCCTAGACAGCAGTTGCTACTTGAAAACTCTGTTGGAGGAAGCTTGTTCTAGAAATTTCCCTTTTTCTGATTGCAAAAACTAGTTATATTTTCATCAGCATCATGATGCCACTTTAATGCTCGTTACCCTTTCTCTGATGCATAGAAGAAAAATAAGGACTCTAGTGATGTTGAAACCTTTGGAACTTAAAAGGCAGTTCCAAGTAGAAAGCACTCAGAAGAATGATTCATTTGGAAGATATACTTGAAGGAAAAGCTGGGGATTCATAGTGAATCTTGATGGCCAAATATCTTAAAAGAAGGATCTGCTAGCAATTTAACAACACCAGTGTGTCACAAAGAAGCATTCTAATTATGGTTCTAAAAAACAGGGTTGTATGAATAAGTCATATTATCTAAGATTAGTAAGTTGCAGATACTTTTGTCCCTCCATGCATCTTCCTTTTATTTTCCCCTCTGTGGGATTTCTATTGTTTAATATTTTAGATTAGTATTAATAAAAATTTCTAATTATCAAACATTTGATAAAATGAATTTAACGTACATCCATTTTAAAACAAAGTGTTTTCTCATTTCCCCTAGCTTTCTATTAAGATCATATAATGTGACTGGTGCATAGTCCAACTCGAGATAAAATTCTTACTGGTAAACAACCATGTTAACATGAAGGAGAACTGTGAAAGTAGAAACTAGGTAATCAGAGAAAATATTTATATTCTTGCACTGAAAATATTAAATATATGCTGTTTCCACAAATCAATAAAGATAACTCAATAGGAAAATAGGCAAAAGGCTTGAAAAGTTTCACAGAAAGCACATCTACGTATCTACATGACCCATAAATATATGAAAAGCTGCTAAGCTTTGTTAACTATCAGAGAAATGCAAGTTAAAAATACAATGCAGCAGTAGTATGTACCCATCAAATTGGCTAAATTAAAAATTTTAAAGAATGCAATGATGATGGTGAGGATGTGGAGGAACTAGAACTCTCATTTTCTTCTGGGAGTGTAAATTGGTACAACTCTGGAAAATTCCATGGCAATATTGTGTACAACTATAATTTTCTTTTAAGTACTTTAGTATAAATAGTTATGTGTATGTGTAGTTAATCTATATCCTAGATGCAGTTCATTAACATTTGGAAGATTTTAACTAGAAGCTCACACTGTAATAGCAGCTAGTTAACATTTGAAAGATCCTAATCAAGAGTCTTCTTAGGGCTTGCAAGCACGTCAAAAATGAAAGTGCTTTCCAAAGTGTTTCTAACTGGCAAAAACAGTAACAGAAATGATTTTTCATTTGTAAAATGAGTGGTGTTCAGGAAATGTGGTTGCTTGAATATGTTCTGCAGGTATCTTCACCTTTCTGGGTATAGAATAAAATAACCTGGTGAACCCAGCAACTTAACATCTTTAAGTTATGTCTTAGAATCAAAATCAGCTTCTAGTTGTCTTCCTTATGGAGAATTTAATATCTAATCCAGCTGGAAGGTTAACTTCTCCTGCCATCAGCATGTATTTTTCATTCAAGGTGCTCGTGGCATACCCAAAATGACAGAGAAAAGGGACTTCAGGAGCCAGCAGAACAGGTTACATCACTGTGTCACTTGCTGAGAAGTGTTCATATGTGTGGCACACTCTCATCTGAGACCCACTCTCATTGTAATATAACACTCATCTGCGGCAAGGTTGTGGGAGCCCAGTTTTTTGTCCTCATCCACCTCTAGTCCTTTCAGACTGTAGATATCTTTTTTGTTGTTGTTTTGTTTTGTTTTGTTTTGAGACAGAGTCTTGCTCTGTTGCCTAGGCTGGAGTGCAGTGGTGTATAGTCTCGGCTCACTGCAACCTTCCCCTCCCAAGTTCAAGCAATTTTCCTGCTTTAGCTTCCCAAGTAGCTGGGATGACAGGCATGCACTACTAGGCCCAGCTAATTTTTGTATTTTTAGTAGAGACTGCGTTTTGCCATGTTGGCCAAGCTGGTCTCAAACTCCTGACCTCAAATGATCCGCCCATCTCGCCCTTCCAAAGTGCTGGAATTAAGGCATGAGCCATGCGACTAGCCTTGTAGATATCTTCTAAAAACAACTGGACAATTATAAAGGCCAGACCATCTTAGGTTAGTTCACAAGTGGAGAACAAAACTCCTCAAAGCAGAATCAATAAGCATTGTTGGTAGACAATGTCAAATAAATCCATTAAGGTACTTATTTACAAAACATCAAACTCTTAATTTTCAGCTATTCATTGAAATCACAGACATAGCCCAGCACAAACCTGAAAAGTAATCTGACAAAAGAGTATAATAAGGAGTTAGGATTCTTTCAACAAATATGTGTTAACCACCAAATATATTACAACCACATGCTCAATGCTTCAGGAAGCTATAATGTTAATTTGGTCAGTTCCTGACCCCACATTGCTAATTGCCCAATGAGAGGGACAGATGCATCAATTGCAATCAATGTGGGTGCTATGATAAGGGGCATACATAGTACAATAGGCACCCAGAGAAAAGCAGAGAGGTTTCATCTGAGTGACAGTGAAGGTGCAATTTTATTTTGGTCAAGAGCAGAGGGGGGCCGGGCACGGTGGTTTCCACCTGTAATCCCAGTATTTTAGGAGGCTGAGGCAGGTGGATCACCTGAGGTCAAGAGTTCGAGACCAGCCTGCCCAACATGGTGAAACACCAGTTCTACTAAAAATACAAAAATTAGGCAGGTGTGGTGGCAGGTGCCTGTAATCCTAGCTACTCGGGAGGTGGAGGCTGGAGAATCACTTGAACCCCGAGGCAGAGGTTGCAGTGAGCCAAGATTATGCCACTGGACTCCAGCCTGGGTGACAAGAGCAAAACTCTGTCCCAAAAAAAAAAGGCAGAGGCGGGAGAGTGTCATTAACCAAGTCTTAAAAGTCTTCAGGATCATGGTTCTCTCCCTGCAGGAATGTAGGAAGTCAGAGGTATCTCAAGCCTAGAACATAAGAAGGGGTGTGGCAGGCAACACAGAGTACATTCAATCCCTATTCCTTTTAAATTTGCATTTATTAGTAAAGTAAAAATACAATGCAGTAGCACTACATACCCACCAGAGGCTTAGCAGCCGTTCATGTATTTATGGGTCATGTAGATATGTAGATACACCTTTTGTGAAACCTCGCTTCAAGTACTTTGCCTATTTTTGTATTGAGTTGTCTTTGTTTCCTTTATTGATTTGCGGATTTTTACCCTCAGATCTACTAAATCAAATAGCTGATTTAGTAGATTTTTAATATTTTCAGGGCAAAAGTACACATATCTTCTCTGATTACCTAGTTTCTACTTTTGCAGTTCCTTCTAGCTATTTAACACATTAAACCTCTGTACTGCAGCTTCCTCATCCACATACAAGAAATAAAAGTAGTACTGTCTTACAGATGTTGTGAGTACTAAATAAGTTTACAAACATAGACCGTATCAAACAAAACATAGCACATAGTAAACACTCAAAAAACATACTAGCTATTATTATTTATCTCTCTCTCTTTTTTTTTTTGAGACAGGGTCTTGCTCTGTTGCCCAGGCTGGAGTGCAGTGGCACAATCACGGCTCACTGCAGCCTCAAACTCCTGGGCTCTCGTCATCCTTTCTCCTCAGCCTCCTGAGTAGTCAGGACCATAGGTGTGCACCACCACACCCAGCTAAGTTTTAATTTTTAATTTTCTTTTTTTTCTGAGATGGAGTCTCACTCTGTCGCCCAGGCTGGAGTGCAGTGGCACAATCACGGCTCACTGCAGCCTCAAACTCCTGGGCTCTTGTCATCCTTTCTCCTCAGCCTCCTGAGTAGTCAGGACCATAGGTGTGCACCACCACACCCAGCTAAGTTTTAATTTTTAATTTTCTTTTTTTTCTTCTTCTTCTTCTTCTTTTTTTTTTTTTTTTTTTGTAGAGGCGAGGTCTCACTACATAACCCAGGCTGATCTTAAACCCCTGGGTTCAAACAATTCTCCCACCTCACCCTCCCCAAGTATTGGGATTACAGGCATAAGCAACTGTGCTGAGCCTATTATTATTTTTTATAGTAACATTGTGTTAGTTTGCTAGTGTTACTTAACAAAGTACCACAGGCTGGGTGGTTTAAACAACAGAAGCTTATTTTCTCACTGTTCTAGAAGTCAAAGATCAAGGTGTTGGCATGGTTGGCTTGTTCTGAGGCTTCTTTTTTTCTGAGGCTTGTAGATGGCTGTCTCTTCCCTGTGTCATGTGATCTTCCCTCTGTACATGTCTATATCCTGATTTCCTGTTCTTACAAGACACCAGTGATTTTAAGTTAGAGCCCACCTTAATTACCTCATTTTATTGTAATCACCTCTCTCAAGACTATCTCCAAACACAGTCACATTCTGAGAAACGTATTTCAACTCATAACAAACATATCAGAGATACTAGCAGGCTATGTATCTTGGCAGTGAGAAAGGTTTCATCTTTACTTTTTGTAGAGATGGGGTCTCACTATGTTGCCCAGCCTGGTCTCAAACTCTTGGACTCAAGTGATTCTCCCACCTCAGCCTCCTGAGTAGCTGGGATTATAGGCAAGTATGTACCATTTGTGCTCTGCTGCTTTAATTTTCTTTGGCTTGGTTTGGTTATATTTGTTTTATTTTTAATAATCTACCCTAAATTTAGGTCTTGATGATTCTTTTTTCCAGTAAACCTCTCCTCTAGCATCAGTGGCTATACTACCCCCTTGAGGCTGAATACAAGAGGACAGTAGATGGAGGACTAGGTTGGTAGAAGAGAGGTAAGGAATTAGATAGACCGAGGGACCATGGAGAGGGTAAGAAGCAAGATGTCCCAAACAAAAGCTGTCTCTTTCCTTCTCAGCCTCAATTTGCACTTTCAAAGCTACTGTTCTCATCTTGACTCTGCAAATTGGGTTCTTAGACTGCTTCAGTGTGAGAAATGGAAGGCAGGTAAAGCAAGCTGGCCACAACCATTTTATTACCATTTTTTAAAATATTATACTGCTATGGATAGATAAGAGCTCTGTTTGAAAGAGCTTGCCAGCCATCTTGAGTTTGCATTTTATCTTGTGAATGATGGAAAGCTGATCTATATTTCTAGATACCGAATTAAGATGGTCAAAGTTTAGAGAATTGTAATTTTGTAAATAAAGAGGAGGAAATAAAAGAGAGAAAAACGAATGACAGGGCAGCCAAACAAGGCAGGTGACACACACCTAAGATAAAGTAAAGGCTGCAGAGGAAGAAGAAACAGCTGGATTAGAAAAATGATCTCTAATCTCAAATGGGCAGGGTTTGGGTGAGTGCAAAGTAACAATTGCTGATTGTGGATTACAAGTCAGAAATGTCATCATTAACTAACACGGAGAATACAGGAAGAGAAGCAAGTCCAGGAACAGAGCCTATCCACTAGGCTGTGGAGTCTTTTATTTATTTATTTTCCACTCTTTTATTTTCTAGTATAAACATTTAAAGCCTATAGGTGTGTCTTGGTCCAGTTAAGCTGCTATAACAAAATACCATAGACATAAACAACAGAAATGTATTTCTTACAATTCCAGAGTCTGGGAAGTCTAAGATCAAGGTGCTGGTAAATATGGTGTCTGATGAAGCCCTGCTCCCTCATAGACAGTGGTCTTCTCATTCTAATCTCACATGGCATAGGAGCAAGGAGCCTCTCTTGGACCCCTTTTATAAGAGTACCAATCCCATTTATGAGGGCTTCAACTCCATGACCTAATCACCTCCCAAAGGCCCCACTTCCTAATACAACCACCTGAGAGGTGATGATGTCAACAGATGAATTTTAGGAAGATATAAACATTTGTACCCTAGTAACATGTAACTCAAAAATGTGGAGCCATTTTTAGACATGTTGAGTTTCAGGAGCCTGTGGAATAATCAGGTGCTGACAGTCAGAAGTCAGCTAGAAATGGGCTTGGTACTCAAGGTAGAGATATGTATTTGGAAATATATTAGTTTTTCATTACTAATCCTGGAATTGATACCAACCAGGAGGAAACAGAGTGAGAAGAAAAGACAGCTGTGGGTATTGCTACCTAGAATGAGACAAAGGCAGTGGGCAACATGAGGACACAGAAGAGAAGGTGAAGGGTGCCCAAATGAAGGCTAATCAGGAAGGGCAGTAGAAAAAACACAACTGACGCTCATCAAAAGAGGCAAGGTCACCGCGTTCTTGACTGTACCTTATTGTCCTTCATTCTCCACTCCAAGACATGCACAAATCCTATTTTCTTTCAGGCTCCTAATACAGTTTGGGTAGTGGTTAAACCACATAGGCTCTGGAGCCAGACTATTGAATTTCAATACCCATCTCTATTACTTACCAGGTATATGACCTTGGACTAATTACAGAACCTCTTCCTTCAGTTTTCTCATTTATGAAATGAAAGTAATTTACGAAATGATTTTATGAAATTATTTTGAAATTTCATAAATTATGAAAGTAATTTATGAAACGATTTTATGAAATTATGAAATGATTTATGAAAGTAACTTATGAAATGAAAGTACCTGTAACATAGGGTTTGGTCATTAAAAAAAAATGAGAAACTGTATGTATAAGGCTTAACATTCAATAAGTGTTAGTTGTCATTAATATGGAGCAAAGGTACCATGTTGTAAGATGGTTGCAACTTAAAGCAGGTCTTGCCATGCGACACCAGAGAGAATCCACTGAATTAATTTGCAAGTGAATAAATGCGTTTATTCCTTTCAATTTTAAGTCTTTTCTAGAAAGAAATATGCCCAGGAGTTTTACTTAGCATCATCTATCATGTTGCTGCCACTTGAGCCAGTGTAGGAAAACAACTAAATAAAAAACTTGAGTCAGGATATTCAAATGCACAAATTCCTAAGTCCATACCTCCTAATAATTATAAGCAAGGAGACTCTTCCAGGTATCTAGCTAGACAACTGCAATGGCTTCATCTCTGAAGACATGCTACCATTAAACAAACTTGGGTTTACATTACCATGACATGTTCTCATCATACATCAATTATTGCGGCCCACAGCATACTCAGAGTAGAATAAGTATTTTTGCATGGACTTTCACTCATATACAATAAGCTCCTAAGAGTCAAAATCCATAAGGAAACAGTGGTCAGTGCAGCACCTCAGAGGTACCTTCCATTTCTAGAGTGAGTACAGCCTTCTTCACAGTTTACACAGGGTTTGGTTTTCTGATTTACTGTTCAGCATTTTTTTTTCCCCAGACAGTTCAGAGAAATCAAAGTGTTCCTGTGTTTTCTCCACATTCACATATGTGAGACAAGAGCACCCAGGGCTGGAAATGAGTGAAATCTAGGCACAGCAGGGCAGGAGTGGAGCTCAGGTCGGCCTTAGCTGTCATTCTTCCCACCTGAGCATTTCAGCCCAGTGTGTTATGGAGTGGTGAGAGAATCCCATTTCCTATTGGCAATTTATATATTTCCTCACACTCTCTCTGCGTGGAAACTCACTGTTTCAGCCCTCTGCCAGCACCTGCCACTTCCTTTTCTTTTATGTATCTTTTATCTCCTCTTTATCTCTCCTGGCTCCAACAATGAGGTTTTTATTCCAGTTCCTTTCTTCTTAATATGAAACTCTGATATCACTAGAGCCCAGGCTTTACACTTCTGTCAAATTCCTCAGGACATTCAACCTTCCCTAGAGTTATAGGGAGTGGGAGGAAGCAAACAAGGCTGAATAGGAGGGCCATGCTGCATCGCGCTGACCTCTGAGTCAGTTTCCAAGTGGGGATAACGATGTTCTGTGATCAGGACAGGATTAAAGCAGTATATAAGAAGGAGCAAAATGTATGAGTCTGTGATAAATACCAGGAGGGGAATGAGTCACGATGTTCTCTCAGAATCCATTGTGTTCACTCAGCAGGGGTCAGGTAGAGAGAGGTTTTCTGGTGAACAGCTGCTCCTGTTTACCTCCAGCTCCCCTTTTCCAATCATTTTGAACATCTTGTAAAGAGGATTAAAATTCATGGACTGAATCTAAGGGATCAAACTGCTAATAACATATGCATTAAATCTAGAGGTCATCATTTGCTCTAGATGGAGGACATCACTTGAACTTGGATGTAGAGCTATTACAAGTCCTCCATGGTGTATAGTTTAATGAGGATCTTTAATTCATGAGCTGGTCTGATTTTTAAAAGTCACATTTTCTCAATTAAAAGTGTTAAAGCATTAATTTAACTTAGCTCATGTTTTCATTTTATCTAGTAGTTTTTGAAAGATCTAGTTTTTCTAAAAAAAAAAAAACCTGTATTACCGAATCTAATAGGTTGGTCTTTACATCCAGTGGATGAGAAAAGACAATCGAAGTCCACAAAATATGTCTAGGGACTTTATCTACTCTTGTTATTTTGTTACAAGTAAATATGGTCAAAAATCCTCAGAGTTGGAGAGCATATATTTATGATCTTCCCACCCCATCCTCCAAAAAGCCACATCCATAACGCTAGTCCTGGCAAGTACTTTAATATAGCAAATAATTGCCATTTGCGAGGATGCAGCTAATGATATAAGAATATGCAAGATTCAGAGACTGTAAAGAAAACAGAATAAATAAGGTGAAGGTGTAGAGATAAGGAAGTTCCATAGAGGAGGAAGGAATGGATGGAAGGATTAATAAGCTCTTTTCTTGCCACATAAGTGAGAATCCAACCTATGATCACTTGCTAACAATGTTGCCTGGAAGCCAGATAAGATGGTATGTATTAACCATATTGCCAGACAACCTTACTGGTGGTAGAATGGCCCCTGACTGACAAATTGCATTTAGAGTTAGTGAACTACAAATATCAGATGGGGGAGCCATAGCTTCGAGCGTCTCTGAGTATAGTGACCCCTGGAAGCAGTGACTATGGACTTTCTACAAGATCTATTGGCCCTGTGAGGCAGGTATCTTCTTCTATGCCAGGGCAGAAACTATACTGCCCAGATGTGGATTTCATCTCATTGCCCTTGAGCTGTCCCTGGGGACATGATAGTCATATGGGTGTTTTCCCTGAGACTCCACTTGGTGATACCCTGCTGGCAAGCTGTGGTTCCTATGTGGCACCTTCTGATAAGTTGATGCCAACTGTGGCCTAGTCTAGCCCTGTGAGTCTGTGTGTTTAATAGAGCCTTAGAAGATCCTTTGATGAGCATAGCAAAAAGGGAACCAAAGGTGTTGGCAAATCAGACAAGGCAGGAAAAAGGTATTCAAGGAACAGAAACACTTTCACAGGAAGGAAAAAAGTCTGGGAAATTAATCAGTGTTGTTGGGTGGAGAAGAATGGTGGAAAACTAAGTAGGGAGGTGGGCAGGCGCCAGATAAAAGCTTCAGAAGCTGTGCTGTCATCAATGGGAAGCTACTGGTGTATTCCAAGAAAGGGAGTGGTATAATTTGCCATTTAGAGAGATTATTCTGGTTATAACATGAAGAATGGACAGGAGGGGATATGATCAGAAGCAGGGAGACTACAGAAGAAGCTATTGCAATAGCCCGCGTAACAGGTGATAAGGACTTGAACTAGGGCTGTAGGAATAAATTGGAAAAGAGGAAACTGATTTGACAACTACTTTCATGAGACAGAATTTAGTGACTGATTAAATGGAAAATGAGGAAGAGAAGTCTAGGTGATTCTCAGGTGAGGCTTGGATGACATCTTTAGTAACAATGACGAGCCCATTATCCTGAACTTTGGCAGACTTCTTTTACAATGAAATATTAAAAACGATTCTCAGCATTTCTATTTATCATTATACTCCTGGCATTTTATTTCAGAAAACTGTACAAATCCTGCTGCCTTGCCATTTCCTAATTAATAAGGGCTATTTTTAGTTCATTTCATTGTATAAATAATGTTTATTGAATGGGCGAACACAGCTATGCCAATCAGAAAAATCTTTATTTTTCTTCTCCTGAAAGTCCTTCAAACCCACTCTAGTTAATCTCCCTTCTAATCTCTCCTCCCTGCCTCTAATAATATCTCTGACAGATCCCAATTTTAAGCAATATAACAATCTCATTTCCAGGTCTTGACATAACAAGTCAGATCTATATAAGCACTCCAACTCCCTTGCAGTGCCAAGATTTTCCCCCTGCAGTAGTGGTGAGGGAGGTAACGTACTGCTTTCTGCCCCTTCCCACCTCCTGCCCTCTGGCTCCACTGCCTCTGGCTGGTCCAGAATAAAGGAGGGGAATGAGACGAAAGATCTCACTTGGTTGGGACTGTTGTTCTCTGGCATCTGTGTCTGGAAGATAACTGGTACTACCTTGAAATTCTTGGGAGAACTAGCGCTGTGTCCACTGGAATATGCAATGGTGTGTCCCAGAAACTGTGGTGTTTGACTCTCTCTGGAAAGGCCTGAAGGTAAAAGGCTTCCAGGCAGATCAGACAAGGCAAGAAAAGGGTATTCCAGGAACAGAAATGCTTTCGCAGAAAGGAAAAAACTATTTGGGGAATTACTTAGTGTTGCTGGGTGGAGAATCTGTCTGAGTAGTAAATGGGGCCTTTCTGTGAGTTCTGGGACTGCGTGGAAACCAAGCAATTGCCTCTCCCTTTGTCTTTTTGGCAAGGTCTCAGCAATTGCTCCCAAGGCACAATCCACTTTTCTCTGGCAGGCAGTCCTCTCTGACAGTATTCTCCCAGAATACTGGAGCCCAGCTGCTTGTACATTCTGGTCCCTGGGAAGCAAAGCCCATCTGTACCCTCCTCAACCTTGCATGTGCAGAGTCTTTCCTGTGGTCTTGCTGCTCACTCTCCCTCACAGTTGTCCCCACCCAGCCCTTTATCTTCAGGTCTGTCCAGGGAAAGTCAAACACCACGATTTCTGGGACATACTCTGGTGGACAGAGTGCTAGTTCTCCCATGAATTTCAAGGTAGCTCCAATTCTCTTTCATTTATCTTACCAATTATTTTTTAAACTTCCATTTCTTAAATAGGATGAAGAAAGCACTACAGAAGCAGTTCATGTCTCCCTAAGGCTAGACACTGATGGGTCTAACGTCTCTCTTTGGAATTTATTGGCATTTAACACCTATTATAGTCAACTCTGGGGTCCTCAGCTAAACTCTAAGAGCACAGGCAAGGTACCATTAATCATCCAGTTACATGCATTAATTACATGTCAATGCAAGTAAGCCAAACACTTTTACACTGGACCAGAAGCACAAGGGGTAATTAATGGCATAATGGGACTTGCATGGCCAGGCAGATGAAAATAAGGGTCCACCTCAGGGAGGGGAGCTCAGTGATTTTTTTTGGTTTTGGTTTTTGTATTTACCTGGCAACAAGGGTATTATCTGCACGTTTATAGCTAGTGTGCTAAATGGCACTTTGACAGCCTGCCAGGAAAGTCAGTCAGAATTTCCCACTGATGAATGCTTCTAGGCTTGGGTTTTGTTTTCCTTTAGGACCAACAAATAACTAGCAAAAACAGCAACAAAAAAGAGCTATGCAGCTCACGTAAAGCAATTACCCTAATTTGGAATTTTATTTTTGCTTTTTGCTTTGGAAAATCATCAATTAATTTTTCGCTGACAGCCAATATGTAGAAGAACCACCTCTCTTCAAAAATGTTTAATTCAGCATCTGCAGTGTATATTCATTATTATGAAATTTTCTCACAAAGTTTACTCAATTTGGACACCAGTTCAAAAAACTAAACAAAGGTGTGGGTATTGAAAGAATTGAGGTGGGGGCAGGGATTTATGAGTAGTTATTTTGCTTTTAGACAAGCAATTCATTCCACATTTGTTAAAGCTTGCTGGATTGAGTCCTGTAACAGCTTTTATGCAATAGATTTGTTCCTGTAAAGTTGTATATAAATCAATTTTTTTTAATAAATTGATTCAAACTTTGAATACATTGAAGGCTTGCTATTTAAAGAAACCATACTCTCAATCTTCTTGTAACATGAAGAATTCATCTTGTGAAATGGATACGAGACAGAGAGAACAGCTTTATTTAAAGACATGCCTGTATAATCGGTCATAGGAGATGATTTGAAAAAGTATATAGGTGTATGACTTATTTTTAAAGCAGCCTAGCACTGGGGTCACAGAAACTATAATGGCTAACAGCTTTGTGACAAAATTGTATTCCCCAAATCCTGTAAAGAAATCTTTACGCTACAGTGCATGTCCAGAGGGCTCTTGTTCTCATTTCTGCTTTTGAGTATCTCACACTGGTGAATGGAAAGGAATCAATGAGATCACTTTTTGTTCCCTAGCAGCAGGCATGAAAATGCCCAGAAAGTTAAAAACATTACTGGAGATACAGGACAAAATTAATCTCAGTATTCAGAACAATTCTATGCCATGCCAACTGCCATTAGTCACATTTTACAGATAAGGAAACTGAGGCAGTGAAAGGTTAAGTAAATGCCCAAGGATGCTTCATTGATAGCTGTCAGAGTCAAGGTTTGGACATCAGCAGTCTGACACTCGAGCTCAGATTCTTTAATAACCATGCCTCACACCTCAGAGACATATGTGGATGGATGGATGGATGGATGGATGGATGGATGGATGGATGGATGGATGGACAGACAGACGGATGGATGGATGGATGGATGGATGGATAAATGGGTAGATAGGTGGATGAATGAATGGGTGGGTAGGTGGATAGATAATTTGAGATAATGATATAAAATATGTAAGTGCTAATAAATGATATAAAATTATATAAATAATTTGTAACTAACATTTTTAGTGTTAAATAAAATAGTCCTTGTCAAAATGGATCTTGGATATAGCTCATTGGTTTTCACTGTTCAAGAGGCCAAACATTTGTCACATTTATAAGATACAAAAGTTTACAAGGGATATCAATGTTGATCCTGAAGCTTAGATCCTCTCATCGCTTTGCTTGGTAGCATACAAGGGTGTCTTTCATCGGGAAATTCTATATCAAATTTCAGCATTTTAGCTTCTCACAAAATTGAGTATTTGGAAATACTAGCTCACATTTTTATAGGGAGACAATCAGTTTGGGACTAACTATGCTCTTCAGTTTACCACCATTGCTGTAATGCCACTTAGTTTTCCCCATGGCCTTCCTTATGCATTCACTTACCTCTTGGCATCTCTGGGTAAGAGAGTTTTTGAATCTTGAACCAAAAATGCAAATAAACAAGCCTCATTGTTAGAGAGCTCAAAGTAAATTTGTGTACATCAGATAACTATTGTATGCAAAAATATATACAGTTCTGCTAATCAGAAAGAACTTTCAAAAAAATTATAAAAAACACAAACCACATGCACATAGTTTTAACATAATTATTTATTTAATTAATATTGAAAATTTCCACTGCAAGGCAGCATTTAATATCTTAGCCCTACCAGATTTGTTTTAAGGATTCATGGCTCTGCAGATGAATGAAAAAGGGTGAAGAAGTTATAGAAGAAAGATAAGGTCCTCTAGAAGCCTTTGCACACAGGAAGAAAACTGGAGAGTTTACATCATTTTTGTGTATATTCCAAGTATGAGCAAAAATGAGGTAGCAAAAAGGATCTCTATACACACATAGACCAGAAAGTAATTTTAAAAAGCATGACATAAAAAAACACTTCTTTTCATGCATTCTTAAATTCACAACCAGATGGAAATTATCACTTGAAAGTTACAGTTCTAATAGACATATATTTTAAAATCCTATCATTTGATAGAAATATTAGCTGGCATAAGTCTTTCATCTTGTTTTATTTGTACTCTATTCTATCTGAAATTAGGTTCTGATTGTCTCAGTAGGACACTCGGGCAATATTTGTAGGAATTATAGTACTTTAAAGGAAGTCTATGAAAATAATTGTGTGCTGTTATATTTCTTTTCACAACTCTCCAAACACCATTAATGAGGAATCAAAAGTGCCCTGCAATCAGAACAGGAATATAAATACCCACTCACCCTCCTGCGTAGCCAGCACAAACAATGGGTGCAAGTTTCCTTACTAAACAAATATGTTCCCTACTTCCTGTTCCATTGGTAGGAAGATGCCAAACGTACGAGGCAGTCATGAATTTTGTCCACTGAAAGGGCCTCTTTCAATGTGCTGCTAGTCGTATTTTAAAGAACATTTTGTAATCGGCCTTGACAACTGCCTTCCAGAAGGGAAACACTGAACCATTTTAAAACCCAAACATTTGGAAGCCAGTTGAAACAACATACCACTTGTGAAGAGGTTTATCATGCTTGGATATCTACCACCAAGCGAACAGGAAGGAAAAACAACTGAGTTGAGGATCAAATATTTTATAAACTCCTTCACAAAAACCAGGACTTGTTTTTTTGTGAGCATGGACAGAATCATATGTTTAAAATGTCCTTCGGACAGTTTATGAAATGCTTGATAATTTCTTCTTCTACACCCAAGATGAATATTTTTATCTGTGATTTTGCTTTCTGTGATTGCCTTGGCTGAGTTGGTATTCAGTATTTATTAAATTTAACTTTGCATTTGCCCAAGCTGTTCACCCAACCTGATATTTCCTCCCTTCTTTTTTTGTGCTTAGCTACATATTACCAAGTCTAGAAGCATTCGTGGATTATATCAGCCATGAATGATCCAATCTCTGACCTATGTATACTTACACTAACACTTCAATATCTAAAACATTTATTCATGTCTTGCCACTTTTTGTATTTCAACTGTAAATGTATATGTGTCTTCCTTGCCAAGCCTTATTTCAGTTTTTGAGTGGTGGAGACTATATATTATGCTCATTGATATTCTCCATAACATCAAGTATCATATTCCTAAACCTTAGGTGAAATAGAGAATGATCACATTTTTAGTTAGTAAAGGACGTACATAGAATTCCTTGCAACATCATTATGAAGCTCTATTATCATGAAATAAGCTAAAAAACTGAAAATCTAAACTGTTAATATTTCAGGCTTTTCTTTTTCTGAAGTCATTTTGTTTATGGGGCAAAAATCAACATATTGGCCATAGGTACACAAATCTAAATGTATACTTACAAGCTAGAAATTTACAAACTGGACAAAATATGAGCAGTCATGTTAGTAAGAATTTCTTGCATTGAGGTATTATCTTTTACATGAGCATCTTAAAATATGTATTTTCCCCACACACTATATTGTAGAAGTCTCTTCCTGTGCCTATAAAATTTGGAACCATTTATAAAATTGGCAGTTTATATATAAACACACTGAGGAAGAGTTTGTGATGCTCAAGTTTTAACTCCTCATCCAGAGCTTTCTCCACAAGACCATCTTTTATTCCTTATTTGATACCTCAGGTCCCATAAACCACGGAAAGAACAAAAGACAGCATCATTTGAGAATCTGAAGGATGGATAACCATCTAGCTGCTGGAGTGAGAGTTGAGAAAGGGAGAGTTGGTCAATAAGTCAATGAAAGGCTGTTGTTGCTGTGCCTGGCAGTGCATATAAGATTAGTGGTATAGTCATTACAAAGCTGGCAGTCAGAAAGAAGAGCTGGTTGCAGAGCAAGGAGAGCAAGGACAGCTGCAACTTACTGGGGCTTCTGTATGCTTTCTCAGCATATTTATCCACTAGGACCTTAAGAGACCAGTGGCTGCCTGCATACGGCTGCCTTCCAAACCCTGCACACATTTCTTTTTAGGACAAAACTGGCCATACAGGAAATGGGATTCTGGAAATTATAGTTCCAACTTAGCCCTTTTCCTCCTGAAATCAATCTTTCACTTGGGTTTCCAGCAGGTCACTACCTCATCTCTCCCTTACTGTCTCTCTGAATGCTGCTTCTTAAAAATAGATAGGGACATGAGTGTGAATATAAATATGGATATGTATCTAGATATATGGATATGAAGATTAATTCTATTTGGACTTGGATTTGTTTAGGTATATTTAGATAGATTAAAAAATGATTCAAACCAATTAGGTTACTCGACAAATGTTAGATTCTTTTAGTAAATATTAGTAGACTCTGTAAATAGTTAAGTGGCAATTTTATATATATCCCTTATTTCACAAACTTACTAATAGATGCTATCTTACAATCAAACCAAATTTCAGACCAAGTTCCATCAAACTTATAATCATTTGTTACCAAAATGGCTCCTAAGTGGTTATGCAACAGTTACACAGCTTGGAGGAAATCCAATTTCTGCCTAGATACATTGATTTTACCACCTTGTATGAGAGGCTCCCTAAAGTGAATGCACTGATGTTCTGACAGCATATCAAGTCAGGCTTAGAGTAGAATCCTTCATCTGATTTCTCTAGGAGGTAGAGAAACAGGACCAATGGTACTGTAGACTTTGGTTATTCCACCAATGACATTAAACTGCTGGGCTTGTTGAACTTTTGTATTTGACTTATTCAAGGTGGTGAGGCTTCTACAATATATTTTAACCATGCATCTATCTTGACAATTGTCATTTTACCAATTATGATTAACAAACACTGTGGGATATATTTCAATAAATATATGTCATATGTTAAGTAACCATTTTGAAAATGTTGATTCCTGGTTAAATGGACTTCAAATGCTGATAACCACATCTAAAATGGTTAGAGTTCATTTACGCACTCACACACATACACACACACCTGTTTATGTAAAACTATTGTAAAGTAAATCAACACCTCAGCAATAGGATTATAAATAATTAATAAACAATCTAAGTATAGCCATGTATAGCTGTCTGAGCTACTCTATGTTTGGAAAGGCAAAAATAACAATTATGTTTGGGGAGTAATTTACTATAACATAGTCCATTTCCAAAAACCTTTTGCTGTTATTTAAGCAACATCCTTTACACAGAGGACATAAGATGATACTTATGTATGCTTATGGCTAGTTTAGCAATTCGTCCCAGTTTGCCTCAATAGATGGACCCTACAGTCTTCTTAAATCAGAGTTCTAATCATAGGATATCTGCTTGACAGCCTCTAGTGGCTCATTGGCCATCTCCTTTTATCTTTTACCATACCTTTTTAAGCCGTCAATTCTCTGGGAGTAACCTGGAAGTAGGTCTGCTATTTTTTTACCAACCTCAGATTTAACAAAATTGGAAAATCCATCCTGCCTCTTAAATCATAGAAGATGAAGGAGGAACTACATGTGGCCTAGACAGTGGTCTTTTGTGTTGCTATAGTTCCTTTCCACTGGACTGAGTGTATGTATCTGGCTTCCTTTCTCAGGATCTTCTTTGTCCAAGATCTTCTCTCCTGGCATGTTTTTTTTTGGTATACTCGAGGACTACCTCGAAGGAAACCTTGACCAGATATAGTACACCAATAGGCTTATTTCAGAGAGTTAAAAAAAAATCTACAAATCAGGTACTAACAGGAATGTAAGAGAATTCCAAATATGGGGGGAAGAGCAGGTTGAGCAAGAAGTGGCATCTACATAGTACTTATACACTATAACCCAAAGATATTGATAATACCATGATATTTTCTGAGAAAATACTATTTATTTTTTCATATGTTTATGTTCTGCATCCCTAACAAGGTAATAAACACTTAAAAAGCATGAACTATCCTCCCACCGTTAGTTTCTAGTATTATACCAAAACTACCAAAATGACTTGTACCTATTAAAACCTCAACATTTTAGATATTTTAAGAAGATATTTTATTCAATTTATCCTTTAGATAAATTTTAGAGACTTTAAATGTTTCGTGGATTCAATTACAGAAAAGAAAGAGAAAATGAAAATGGTTGGTAAATGTAAAAGTCATTACTTATTAATGGCATTAGAGAAGAGGACTATTTATTCCCTGTGGCCAGAAGCAAAAATAAAATAAATAAAATAGTTAAAACCCATTAGATGTATAGTATGGGGAAATTTATAGCAATTATACTGTTGTACTAGTTAGACCCTAGCAGTACTCAAGCAATCACATCTAAAACAAACACAGCATGTAAATTTATCTAGTTAGCACTGAATATATTAATAAATGTGATTTCGTTAAAGCTAATTTTTGTAAAGGATACATTCTGATTCAATGAAATTTAGTTCATATTAACTTTCCATTCTCATCCGTTTTTATTAGATGTCTTGATAATTGCAAATGTTTATTGAACACATGAGTCATCCTTTCTTCCAAGCTCCCATTTCTTCAGACAAATAATAATTTTCAATATTCAAGTCCTCAACTTCCATGTGATTATTTGTATATTACAGATAATAAATTATTGAAATTCCTGACTTAGTATCTATGTAACAAGGGCACTGTGGTCTCTGTAATGTAGATTAAATTGAACAGGCATTCCTTCGTTTTGCATTAATGTCTGGATTTCTAAATGTATGATGGATTTACTAGAAGGTTCACAATGTAAGGATCAATTATTAAACAAGTTACCCTAATTATTGAGCATACTCAAATCACAGAGATATTTTATCAAACGGGCTTATTATAGAATCATAACCACTGTAAATTTTGACAGGATGAATCTTGAAGAAAATAATTTTTCATTTTACAGTATAAATGATTTTATAGTTTGTAAAAGTCAGGGCTCTTTAAGTAGATGCAGATGCTCTAGGCTGGCACCATGAGGATGAATAGTTTCTTATTTATAGCTGTATAGTCAAGAAGGACTGAGGGCCTGTAAACTATCTTAAATTTTTTTTCCACAACCTCTGTGGTGTACCACTGGTTCACCTTCATTAAGCATCAGTTAAGTAATATAAGGATCAGTAAAGGATTTTCTGACCTGTCAGACCATTCTACTGTTTAAGTGTTACTATCCATGAATACTTTAAAACAGGATGCAGAGTCAGTTCTAGATTTGGAGGCTGGCCCAGCATCCACTGACTGAAACCTGAGATAAGCTACTCAACCTCCCTGAGCTTCTGGGTCTTCTTCTGCCCAACCTAACCCTTAAGATTGCTTTGGGACCAAATGAGTTAGTGACTGTGAGAGTTATATGACCTGTCAAACAAATGTATACCAGTTGTATTAGTGTTCTATTGCTGTGGTAACAAATTACTGCAAATGTAGTAGCTTAAACAATACAAATATATTTTCTTACAGTTCTGAAGGTCAAAAGTCTGACACAAGTCAATCTGGGCTGTAAACAATGCAAGGATGGTGTTTCTTTCTGGAGACTTAGGGAGGAATTGGGTTTCTTGCCTTTTCCACATTCTAGAGGCTGCTAGCATTCCTTAGCTCACAGCCGTTTCTTCCATCTTCAAAGTCAGCAACATTGAGTTTTTCTCTGACACCTCTTCAGTCATCACATCTCTTTCTCTGACACCTAGGAAAAGTGTTCTGCTTTTAAAGCCTCATATAATTAGTTTGGGCCCAGCAAGAAACTCCAGGATAATCTCCCCATTTCAAATTCCTTAACTTTGATAATATCTGCAAAGTCCCTTTGGGCATGTAAGGTAATATATTCACAGCTCCTGGGATTAGAAGCTGAATATCTTTCGGGGGCTCATTATTCAGCTTACCATACTTCATATTGTTCTTATTAAATCACGTCTGAAATGATTTCCCCAATAATTTTGCTCTTCTCCACCGAGATTTTTTCTTATAAGTATTTATGTATATGGATTGATCCATATAATCATCTATTTGTTCACAGGTTGTATATTAGTTGATTTTCACACTGCTATAAAGATACTACCTGAGACTTGGTAATTTATAAAGCAATAAGATTTAATTGAATCACAGTTTTGCATGGCTTGGGAAGCCTCAGGAAACTTACAATCATGGCAGAAGGTGAAGGGGAAGTAAAGCACGTCTTACATGGTGGCAGGAGAGAGAGAGAGTGGAGGGGGAAGTGCCGCACACTTTTAAACCATCAGATCTCATGAGAACTCACTGAGTATCGCAAGAAAAGCATGGAGTAAACTGTCCCCATGATCCAATCACCTGCTACCAGGTCCTTCCCTCAATGAGTGGGAATTACAATTAGAGATGAGATTTGGGTGGGAACACAGAGTCAAACCATATCAGGTTGCTTTACAATCGCATCATTAAACCTAAATCTGTGTCACACATTCATTTCTTCTCTCCCAATTAGTAATCAAGTTCTTCTAGTACACAAAGTATACTCTATAGATACTCAACAAGTGCCAATAATTAAACATAGATTAATGAATGACATGGGAGGTTGTGAGAGACTGAGACCTGACAATTCACATACATGTGTTTTAGATAGGTCACAAGCATATGAGCAGCATTGCAAGTGGGTAAGTGGGTGGTCTTTCCCACCAGACTGCCCGGGTTCAAGTCAAACATTTTTCTTCTAGTTAGTTGCATGATCATGGTCTGCTTACGCCTCCATTTTCTTAGCTATGAAATAGTGTTAATAATAGTCAACAACTTAGGGGTTTTATAAGGATATAAGAATGACAAGTAAAACTCTCACAGTCTTGGTAAGACTGACTAGTACATAGTAGGCACTCGATAAGTATTGCTGGACAGTGCGCCCATAAATCCAGTCATATGTATTCTTGAGGCTTCATCTTACATTTATCTTTCCCACAGTCTTTTAATAATAGCCATTTATGAAAAAAAGACATGAGGATTTTCTCTTTGGATTAGAAAAATATTGGTCTTTTTGCAACCTATTTTTTTTTTTTTTTTTTCTGTTTCAGGTAAACGTCTCTTTTTTTTTTTTTTTTTTGCAATTCAAAATTATACAAAGATTTGCAATTTCTACTTGTGAATTATTTGGCCCTGTTCCTATTCCTTTTTGCTACTACTGTCTGACTTTGGGGCAATGCTTTACTATTATCAGCTGTGGGGGTCCTTCCCGTAGACCCTGACCCAATGACGGATGAATAATGTACACTGACATAGATACTATGCTTGTCAGTCCAGCTGAGAGTTGGGGCCACTTACAGACTCCCAGGAGAGTGCTGTAGAAAGTTGCAACTTTGGCCCTGACTTGCTGGCCTTCCCAGCATTTATTCAGCACACATTAAATGATAAAAGTTTCAAGTAAACACCACTAGAAGGTAATTACCGCTGCTGACTGCACCCCCCCCCCACCCAAGTAGAGAGCAATCACGCACCCACAGATGGTTAAAAGTTAGTCTTAGGACCACATGAGTAAGCAATCTATTTAGATAGACTCCTCTACATTCCTATATTAATTACCCTTGCTATAGCTCAAAGAGGATTAGGCTGCCTTCAGCCATAACTCTATTCTGAGGCGTTTGCAAAAACCTTCTGGCCTTCCAAGAAGGTTTATTTTACAATTTTTCCCACTATCATGACTGAACCCCTATAATCAGCCTGTAATCCGGAGTGGGCAGAAGGAAGGAAATAGGAAGAGAAACCCAAATCAGTCTATTTGGGTTTCTACTGAATCAATTTGTTTGAAGCTTAAAACTGTTGACCATCAGAAAGTTTTGCAATTATCTATGAATTTAATATTTCTGTATTTTCTTATCCTTAACCTATAAGAGACAATTCAAATTTGAGATTCTTATCCTTTTTCCATTCAATGACATAAAACCTAGACATTCACAACATCATGTTCCTGAGAGATTCTGAAACTCTTAGTTGTATGAGTCTGAAAGAAACCACTCCGTGTCTATCCATACAACAAAATAAAACCTCCAGACTCTGGAGACTTTAAGCAGAAGTCAGCTTCTTGAAAGGAAGCTGTTATAACACTTTTTCAAATCCATTTATGTATAAGGGCTCTACAGACAAGCACACTGTAGTTCTTGAGAAGTCCGTAATTATTTCAGTGATTGCAGTCCATTCCGAGCAGGCTGTATATTATCTTCCTTTTAGTGGGTGTGCTTTGGAAAGCTGAAGCTCTCTCTAGTAATGTATGCTCTTCTGTTCTATTAACACCTCCCAATGCAGAAACATCTCAGGCCCTGCCAGGTTCTTCATTATAAATTCTAGTTTTCAACAGTTTATAAATCATCTATAAATATTCACTTGCGGTAGGAAGAGACTTGACAGGATTTTCACAGTGATCATTTGAGGAATTATGGAACAAGAAATTATATGTTACCGTTGACATGTTAGAAGAGGGAAGAAAAGAAGGGGATCATGTGGATAGAGCAAAATGAACTATTTGGAAATTCAGAAGCTTTAAACGATATTTTCACAATACAAATTAATTGCTCATGATCTTATCCGAATCAAAGCAAATTCAAAAATACTTTTGGTGAGATACCTAGAAAAATAAATACTTGAGAAGGTATAAATTTCCTATGTGTGTTATTTAATCCAATCTCTTTCATGTGGGGAGGGCACACTTTGTTTATGTTGATGTTAGAAGACCATTTGTAAGTCGAAACAGGGGAATTCTTTTGTTGCAAACTGGCTGTCACCCAGTTTCGCCAACATATTTTGGCAAGACTTGTGATGGCATACACACAAAGAAGCCAAAACATGCACTGGAAGTAGCAAAAATAAGTAAGTAAAACACTGAACTTGCAAGAACAGAAAAATAACAAAGATTTCAAGAAACATTACTATGGTTCTTTTTCCACCAAACACTCATTTTATTTTTATGATGAATCCCGACACTGTTTTTAGGTTTTTGAAGAAAGAAATAAAGGTTAAAACAACTCTTTAAATGAATCTATTTTTGTAGAAAAAAAAAAAAAAACAGAAGAAGGAGGAAAAAAAAAAGAAAAGTCCTAACAACAACAAATGCAAACCAGTCAGTCCTCTGTGATTACTGATTTGGGTGGGAAGGAAGCCTTTGTGGGCAGCAAATATGTTTTCCCTAATTAAATGAACAGAAGGAGGAACAAAAAACAGAAGAAAGGCCAGCTATGCTCAGAGAGTCTCAGACAAAGCCGTAT
Source organism: Mandrillus leucophaeus (assembly GCF_000951045.1). Lineage (NCBI taxonomy): Eukaryota > Metazoa > Chordata > Mammalia > Primates > Cercopithecidae > Mandrillus > Mandrillus leucophaeus. Next base: position 726,004 of record NW_012098721.1, on the reverse strand, counting down.
ACTTCAAAGGGCAAGATTTCTTTAAATGAGATAAAATAGCACTAAAACAAAGTAAGACTTTTGAAAATAAAGATACAGTAGCACAACATCTTAGCACCTTGCAATTCTAAATTTCAGGATACTGCAGACCACCTGTTTGTGTGTGTCTGTGTGTGTGTGTGTGTGTATCAGTTAAGTCACTGTGGTCATTTTCATGTTACAGAAAAGCAAACTAAAACGAAACATAGAGAATATACATAGAGAATAGACATGCCAGAACAAAGGTCAGACATATTTAGATACAGACCGAACTGAGAATCACAAAATTCAAGATGCTGGTTATTTCATTCTCCATTCATTTTGGCCATACAAACACATCTTTTTTACCTTGTTACTTATCTGCAGGTAGGAAATATAATCCAGTTTTCACTTTTAAAATAATATCTGCAACAGAATCATTAATACGTAGGAGAGAAGAAATTAAAAGTCTATGACCCACATTAAGCATTAAGAATACAAATACACAAAACTTGAAAAGCATAGCAGTATATGAAAATATTTTTTAAAATTTACAATGGACATCTTTAACATTTCCATCTGAAATCTACTCCTGCTTTAATTGGAAATACCAGGATTACCTTATCTCTAGGTATATTTAATAATTTCATTTTTTCACTCATTTATTCAACAGATATTTATTGAATATTTCTTAATAGCAAGTACTGTATTAAACACATGTAGTATGAAGATAAATACAACTCAGTTTCTGCCTTCAAAGGGCTTACAGGCAAGTGAAGAAGAAAGATACACATATCATTGCAATGCAGTATGATGAGGGCAATCAGTACCCATCACTGATGTTTGCAGTTACTGTTGCTGACAGACAACAAGGAATGCACTCTTTTTTCTGCTTCTAAGAGAGTGGTTCACAAATTTTAATATTCCTAAAAATCACATCAAGAGTTTAGTAAAAGATAAAATGTTAAAATCCTGGACCCACACAAACACTATTAAATTCAAATCCAGTAGGTAGGTCTCTGTCAAGGTGATACTGCGTCAGGTGGGTCACTTTGAGAGACACTGATACATGAGCAGTATGAGCACACATGATCCCTGAGTGATGTGTGAAGAGAGCTAACTGCAGAAATTAAGGGCCAGTATTTAAGCAATGTGTAACACTAGGAACCAAATGGCCCCTTATATTGCTTTTATCCGCTAGACATCAAGAGCCAATGCAATTTTCAAGGAGAAAATTATCTTTGGAATCACAAATTGGAATTCTGAGCATACTTTTCCATAGAAATATTATATACTTAGTGGTTAAATTCAATGACTGCTGGTTAAATTCTCCAAGACTGTTGGTTAGGCTTTTCAACTGTCTTATAGATTTCATGGATTTTGTTAGCCAAGCATGAAACCAGGCCAATTCTCTATATTTCTGTTTCTGTGAGGAAAAATTTTCTCAGGTGTGAGAGTACACCCTGTTGGACATTAAGCATGATTTTTATCTCATTCTTGATAAGAGTGACATTGCTATGACATCGAAAATATTTCACTTTTATGCAGGGAACAAGTTTTTTTTAATGTGTGGAGGGTATGGGCTCCTGAAGACAACCTATACATAGAACTTCAGCATGTGAAATGACTGGTTCCTACTGGAAACAATCAACTTTGATTGTTCAGAAAATGGGCCGCAGTCAATATTTTGTTTTCTATAATTTAAAAGTGGAGGCTGTGGGATCCCACTGGATGACTACCTTTCCTGGGCAAACTATCACTGACTGATAGATTCTGACCCACGTTAGCATTCATGTGCATTGAATGCCTACCCACAAGTCCTTATCAGTTTATAAAGGATAGTTTCATAAACACCCTTAAACCTCACAAATAATACACCTCACTGAATGTGTAATAGAGACAAGTGGTAAAAAGGTGGTTGATTGGAAAGTGCTGCCTTACCAGTCATGTAGTGAAAATTTTAATACCTATGTTCTTGGGGTCAGATGTGGTACACAGAGCTTGAGGCAAAGAGATGTGGATATCACTATTACAAGAACACAAAAATAAATTTGAACTCTCACTTGTAGGGGCATTTGATCATTCAACAACTCAACTAACTACAGATTTTTTTAAAAAGATTATCTCAATCAGTTATTGAATTCTCTGTTCTAAGCACCTTTATGTGTTTGCTTTTTTTTAAAAAAGAAACTCATGAGAAAAATTAGGAAACATGAACAAGTATATATTTGACAAGGACTTTACTAACTAATGGAAACAACCTCAGATCTGAGGTCTTTACCCTTGAAGCATTTGGGTGCCCCTGGAATTCAGTCACAGAGTGGGGATGCCCTGTGTTCATTTTTCACTCATTTAACCACTCTGGTTAGGCTGCAAGATGGCATCTGCCAATTGAGGGGCTGCCAGTGTCATGGCAGAGTAACTGTTACTCCATATGATTTTTTAAAATCTTGTCATTCAAGATTTTAATGTATATTCATTGATGAGAAGTTTCCCATCAGTGAATATACATTAAAAGGTAAAATTAATAAAAGTTCTCATTACTTCAGACTAGTGATTACAGAGGGCAAATTTCAGTGGGATTTCTTGTTCCTTTTTTATATGAAGGAGAAAGGGTAACAGGGTTTCAAATGAATGGCATAAGGATGAAAGGTCTACTAAATGACATTGAGCTTACATAGAAGCAATCACTAATATAAATCCATCAGTGATAGTTTATGTCAAGAGGTTGCTTCATAAACCTAGCGGGTTTCTGTTGCTCAGTGGTATCATTTACATTTCAGCAATCCAATAATTAAAAATTGTTCATTTCTTTGGATTCTCAAGAAAATCTATGATCAGAAACTTTTCCCCATAGACATCTACTGTACAAATGAGTGAAGGAAAAATATGTGAGTGAAATTTAAAATCACATCATAAATACAATAGTTGTATTTGGGTGACACTGTGGGAGAGATTGTTCAATAATTTTGCCATTTTGATATTTCTATGGAATATGTCACCATAATTTTTTAATGTCAACCTCTCTAATGCATATTTATCCCAGAAAAAAACTTCCAATCTTCATTTTTTAGGCTAAATTCAGTGGAATGCAACTTACATTACATGGAAAAGACTTGGGAAAGGAAACTGTTAATTGAAAATAAGGATTTTTTTTTTTCAACAACTCAGGCTGGAGTCCAGAGATGGTATCAACAACTAAAAATAGAAAATTAAACTCATCCTCAACTTTTCCTGCTTCCTTATCTTTTATTTTCAATTGCTTCCTGTTTATTTTACTTTTTAAGTCTTTCTTTCATCTGACCCTTCATCACCATTTCTACAGTCTTTATTATCTCTTCGTTACCTGCAATCATCCCATATTCTTTCCCCACCGTTGTCTGGGCTCTATAGTTACTTTACTTAGTACTGTTCTATCAAGATATAATTCACATGCCATACAATTCAGCCCTTAAGCATGTATATATCATGGTTTCTAATGTATTCACAGAGTTATGCAACAATCACCACAGTCCACTGAAGAATATTTCATCACTCCAAAAAGAAACCTTCCACCCTTTAGCAGTTACCCTCCATTTCTCCCCAGTTTCCTCCACGAGCCCTAAGAAATCACTAATCTACTTTCTATGTATTTGCCTATTCTGGATATTTCAGCTATATGGGATCATCCAATATGTGATCTTTTGTTACTGGATTTTTCTACTTAGCATGAACTTTTCTAAGTTCATCCAGGTTGTAGTATGTATTTCATTCCTTTTTATTACTGAATAATATTTCTTTGCATTATATAACATATTTTACTCAACCTTTTATCAGGTGATGAACACTTGGATTATCCAAGCCTTTGGCTACTATGAATAATGCTGCTATAAATATCTCATGTGCGCCGTTTTTGTGTGGACATGTTTTTACTTCTCTTACGAGTGGAATATCTGGGTCATATGGTAAGTCTATGTTCAATTGCTTGAGAAACTGCCAGACTATTTGACTGCTCCATTTAATTTTCCATCAGCAATCTATGAAGAGTTCTCCATATTCTAGACCTGTTATTATTTGTCTTTTTTATTATTGCCATACAAGTGGATGTGAAGTAGCATCGCATGGTTTTGATTTGCATTTCCCTGATGTTTAATGACGTTGTGTATCTTTTTATATGCTTATCAGACATTTGCATATCTTCTTTAGGGAAATATCTACATCATTTGCCTATTTTTAATTAGGTTGTCTTTTTATTATTGAGTTATCAGTGTTATTTGTATACTCTAGATACAAGTCCTTATTAGATATACAATTTGTAAACATTTTCTCTTATTCTGAGGATTGTTTTTCATTTTCATGATGATTTCTTTGACTCTTCACAAAAGGTTAAGATAAAATAATAAAATATCTAAATGTTTAAACCATAAAATTATGACAGCAAAGCTGAAACAGTAGTGGCAATATGGAGGTATGATTTGAAGACATAGCCTGAAAAACTCAGGTTAAAAGAGTAAAGAACCTTTCCTGTAATTGGTAATTATACAAACAATAAAATATGTGTGCTTCATGTGTCTTCAAAATAAATAAGTGAAGTTTAGCAAAGGTGAAATGGAATAAGTTTCAGTAGGAGTTACGTATTTCATATTTAGGTACCTATACTCCTATTATTTACAAAGTACATCGTGAGAATACTCTAATAACAGCACTGGTACAATTAAATCCAAAACACAAAGTAAAAGACCAAATGTCACAAATAAAAGGAGACAGAAGCAGAAGAGCTGTGTTACAATTTTCTAACTCAGGAAATCTGTACCTCACCTCTCAGCTTCTGGATCAAAATGAGGACCACCAGCTCAACTCCCATACTCTGAAAATAGAATAAACTATCAGCTTAGTAGGAGAAACTATGTCCTTTCATCTCAGAGCTTTCAGAGTAGCTCCCATTCTGGGGATTTTTTCTTTGTTCTCTATCAAGTTACAGTTTCTTAGTGCATGTGAGAAAGTTTTCTTAGGTCTCCACCAATAGAGATTCAAATAACTCATATGTTTAAGATTTGCAATATGGCGTTCCTCAACCTAAGAGGCATTTTTGAAGCCCAAAAAAATTTTGCCAAATTTCCTAGCATTCTTTGATGACAAATATAGCTGACTGATACAGCAGGATGTCCCAGAGAGAATGATTTTTTCACAAAACACTAATGAGAAAAGCAAGTGAAAAGTCTTACTGTACACATTTTACAGATTGGGAAACTAATGTCTAGTCAATCAAGGTATCAACAAGCACAGTGAAAAAGCATCAGAAACTCCTGCTCATGTCCCAAACCTGTCTTCTTTGTATTAGGCAGTTTATAACATGCTTAGCAATGCGGAGAGTTATTTTTCAGAAGATGGAAATGTTTCCCTGTCTCCCCACAAGATAGAATGAAAGTTAATGGGTTTAACAATTTCCAGAAAAAAAAAAAAAAAAAGAAAAGAAAAAAGAATTGGTTTAAATTGAATAGGAAGGACCATTTTTCAGTGGGGAGGGTATCCAAGGATTATATTTCCGTGCTTGGAAATCATTTGAAATAAGAGCTCTTCTTATCTGTGTGCAGTAATGGAAATGGCATTGTAACTGCAGCAGAAGGGAGCTAGATTTTAATGAACTCTCACAGTCCTTCTTATCTTCAGACCCTGTAACTTAAATGCCATACCTTCATGGTTAAAAATGATAGCAAACAACATTTACTTTCCATCCTTTCAAGAGCTATCTGAGTGTGCATCTTGACAAACTTCTGACAACATCAAGAGTTCCATTTGGTCTACAATGAACAAGGAAAGAGCTACTCATGTACTTTGCTAGAGTAAATTGTCTGGTTGTTGATTTACTCATGAATGCCTTTGTTTGTGTTACTTATTTTTTAAATGTTTCCTCTGAATGTATCTGGAGCTAGAAATTGTTAGCACACAAGTTTAGATTAAATGCAAATTTAAATGATGACTTTTTTTCCCCTTTACATTAGCTCAGTTTCCCCAAGAGCAGTGATGGGGTTCTTAATCAGTTATA
>NW_012098721.1:717357-719932 GCF_000951045.1 Mandrillus leucophaeus | reverse complement strand
AGTGTTATTTGTATACTCTAGATACAAGTCCTTATTAGATATACAATTTGTAAACATTTTCTCTTATTCTGAGGATTGTTTTTCATTTTCATGATGATTTCTTTGACTCTTCACAAAAGGTTAAGATAAAATAATAAAATATCTAAATGTTTAAACCATAAAATTATGACAGCAAAGCTGAAACAGTAGTGGCAATATGGAGGTATGATTTGAAGACATAGCCTGAAAAACTCAGGTTAAAAGAGTAAAGAACCTTTCCTGTAATTGGTAATTATACAAACAATAAAATATGTGTGCTTCATGTGTCTTCAAAATAAATAAGTGAAGTTTAGCAAAGGTGAAATGGAATAAGTTTCAGTAGGAGTTACGTATTTCATATTTAGGTACCTATACTCCTATTATTTACAAAGTACATCGTGAGAATACTCTAATAACAGCACTGGTACAATTAAATCCAAAACACAAAGTAAAAGACCAAATGTCACAAATAAAAGGAGACAGAAGCAGAAGAGCTGTGTTACAATTTTCTAACTCAGGAAATCTGTACCTCACCTCTCAGCTTCTGGATCAAAATGAGGACCACCAGCTCAACTCCCATACTCTGAAAATAGAATAAACTATCAGCTTAGTAGGAGAAACTATGTCCTTTCATCTCAGAGCTTTCAGAGTAGCTCCCATTCTGGGGATTTTTTCTTTGTTCTCTATCAAGTTACAGTTTCTTAGTGCATGTGAGAAAGTTTTCTTAGGTCTCCACCAATAGAGATTCAAATAACTCATATGTTTAAGATTTGCAATATGGCGTTCCTCAACCTAAGAGGCATTTTTGAAGCCCAAAAAAATTTTGCCAAATTTCCTAGCATTCTTTGATGACAAATATAGCTGACTGATACAGCAGGATGTCCCAGAGAGAATGATTTTTTCACAAAACACTAATGAGAAAAGCAAGTGAAAAGTCTTACTGTACACATTTTACAGATTGGGAAACTAATGTCTAGTCAATCAAGGTATCAACAAGCACAGTGAAAAAGCATCAGAAACTCCTGCTCATGTCCCAAACCTGTCTTCTTTGTATTAGGCAGTTTATAACATGCTTAGCAATGCGGAGAGTTATTTTTCAGAAGATGGAAATGTTTCCCTGTCTCCCCACAAGATAGAATGAAAGTTAATGGGTTTAACAATTTCCAGAAAAAAAAAAAAAAAAAGAAAAGAAAAAAGAATTGGTTTAAATTGAATAGGAAGGACCATTTTTCAGTGGGGAGGGTATCCAAGGATTGTATTTCCGTGCTTGGAAATCATTTGAAATAAGAGCTCTTCTTATCTGTGTGCAGTAATGGAAATGGCATTGTAACTGCAGCAGAAGGGAGCTGGATTTTAATGAACTCTCACGGTCCTTCTTATCTTCAGACCCTGTAACTTAAATGCCATACCTTCATGGTTAAAAATGATAGCAAACAACATTTACTTTCCATCCTTTCAAGAGCTATCTGAGTGTGCATCTTGACAAACTTCTGACAACATCAAGAGTTCCATTTGGTCTACAATGAACAAGGAAAGAGCTACTCATGTACTTTGCTAGAGTAAATTGTCTGGTTGTTGATTTACTCATGAATGCCTTTGTTTGTGTTACTTATTTTTTAAATGTTTCCTCTGAATGTATCTGGAGCTAGAAATTGTTAGCACACAAGTTTAGATTAAATGCAAATTTAAATGATGACTTTTTTTCCCCTTTACATTAGCTCAGTTTCCCCAAGAGCAGTGATGGGGTTCTTAATCAGTTATAACCAATAATTCAAAAGTTCTCATTGAAAACTCACTCATGCTTCATGAGGCAATCATGGATATTAAATGTATTACATTTCTATATTTTTTGTCTACAGTTAATGTTGTAATTGGCAATTATGCATGCCTTTGATAATTGGTATTTATAAAATTAGAAAATGTATTGCATAGTAAATCCTTGTGTGCCTGAACCTAGGGAATCTGGACTTGGAGTTTGTTCTCATACCCGCCATGCTCCACTGCCTCTGAAGTATAAATGTGACTATATGTAATATGTGGTAGTAAGTGTTATGATGAAGAGATGCATGGGGTTTTGTGAGAACTGACTGAGGCATGTGGGCAAGGCTTCATGAAGGCTGTGTCTCCTACTGGGAATAGAAGTGGTCAGGTAGGGTCTTGTAGTGGGGATGGTGGTAGGCATTTGCTTATTCTAGGCCAAAGGAACTTAACAAACAAAAACACAGAAGAGAAATAAAGTCAAGTTTTACAGGAAACTACAAATATTTTTGTAAGGTTTTGCACTGACAATGCAATGGATGAGGTGTGAGAAAGGTGGCCTCTGTTGGACATCGAGTACAGGGTTTTGAATAAGGTAGATATTTTGAATTTAGGACCTCAATCATACCAGACACATTTCAAATGTGCAATAACCACATGTGGCTACTGGCTATCGTATTAGTGCAGATAACAGGACATTTCCATCATTGCAGAATTCCATTGGCCAATGCTGCTCTAGACAGTACCTAAATGTATCTCTTATTCACAGCTAAATCTCTAGTATTAAGAACTGAGTCTG
>NW_012098721.1:644382-715202 GCF_000951045.1 Mandrillus leucophaeus | reverse complement strand
AGGGATGAAGCCCACTTGATCATGGTGGATAAGCTTTTTGATGTGCTTCAGCAGTCTTTACATAGAAACTCAATAGCACTTCTTTGTAATGGAACTTTGATGGCGGTCTCCAGAACTTCTCCAAATAGGCAATGATATAATGTGGGTGCATATCTCTTCAAACTTGTACCAGGGTTTCTGAAGTGGAATGTGCACAGTCCTGGATGCTGATACATAGTCTCATCTTATCATAGCAGTTTTCCATGTCACCCCTACTGTTGATTCTTTATACAGATGCTAAGAGTTAAAACTGTCTGACATGGTAGGAAAACTTTCATCTCATTACTGCCCTGTTCCAGGCCCTACAAGACCTTTGAGAGCCAGTCATATCAGTTGAAACTCTGAACCTAATCAGAGACAACCTAACCTCTTCAATCTTTTGTCACTATTCCTCCACAGGTATGACATTCCAGTTAGGCATGTCAATGTGAAAGCCACGTCAATAATCAGCTCCCAAAATACTTGCCTCAGGAAACCTGGGCGAACTCCTCAGAAATTGTCATAAGCTTGAAGAGACATGAAAAAAGACACTGCTTCAAGAAACATATCGAGCACATCCAAAGCTATCTCTTGCTCTGGCTTTTGACTCATGCTTTGTATGACATACTGTTTATTTGGAGTTCGACTTATGCAAATCTTTTTAAACATACCTGTGACTCTAATCCCAACATCTGACACCTAGAATCGTCCAGCATCTATAGCCTGAGTGACAGCCCAGCTCTGGGAAAGGACTGTCTCCACATCCACATCACATATTTCACTAATACTTCACCCCAACACAGTGTAAACATGCAGATAATCTGCTTTAGTGCTTTGTAGACACTGAGCTTCTTTATACTCCTTAGGCTGTAGGAAAAGTGCATTTATCACCTCTTTAGTTTACTCATTGTTGTTGAGTGCCTACTATGTGTCATGCATACATGGGTCAAGGTAGGAAGATGGTTGTGATGGATATGATACCTGCTATCCTGTAGCAAATATGAAACAATATCAAAAATGCTCTGATAGACTTACAGGGTGCTGTTGGAGCCAAGTACAACTCTACCTCGTATAAGGGAAGACCTTCATCCCTGAAGACATGATGTTTAGGTTATGGACTAATGGGCTTACAAGACTTTATTGAAAAAGGAGAGGATGGTGGAAGATAGAGTGTTCCTGAGAAAATAAGCAGGAGTCAAGAGGTGAGAGGAATTCAGTGGAGGAATGAGTGTGGAGCAGAGTGAGGAAGTAGACAAACCCAAATTGTGAAGGGCTTTGTCAGCAATGTAAGGGTTTAGGCTATTCTCAGGCAACTGGAAGCCAATATATTTCAAACAGTATAGTGACATCATGATATTTGTGTTTGAAAAACGTCAGCCTGCTTGCAGTAGGAGGCTTTGTAGTAATCCAAATAGTCCCCAACAGCTTCATCAGCTTTGATGTTGGTCGCTGTCCCTCTGATGGTTCTGAACATATATACATTATTCCAGAGGCAGCTGTTAATCTGCACCCTTCACCCTGCTAAAGCAGATTTGTATGGATGGCGATTTCACTAGATGAGTGTCCCTGTCTCTAGAGAAGTTTTGATAGGATGCTTAAGCATTTTTGCCAATCACTTCTTTACAGTCTCCATAAACCCTAGATGGACTTTATAATCCAGTCCCACATGCCTCTCCCGCCACTCAATTAAACTTCCAATTACGGCTCATTCATATTCCAACACCAAAATCAAGCACTTTTTACTCTGCCATTACACTGGCTCATATGTAAAAAATTGTTATTTGAGCACAGTTACAGCACCATTACAGGTGCCACCTGCACACTTAGAGTCTTAAAACCTTACCAGGGGATGCTTTTCCTGCTATGCACACTGGCCAATGAGTGCTTGTATTGCATGCTGTCTGTTAGCTAAGATTTCACTCAGAAGGCTGCACTATCACTGAAGGGTCTTTGATGAAGATGACTCTTAAAACATTTTTAATTTTAAAATGTATATTTATCTCTGCAAAATATTTAATTTAAAATACCACGTGTCATCTCGACTTGAATTGTCCTGTAGCCATCATGTATAACTGTGGGGTCTCCTGTGCACCAGGGAGTTTAGAACATTGTTATTTATCCCCAAGGTGGGATTCATGGATGTGCAACCAGTGCAGTCCCACAGTCCCCTGTACTGAAAGAGCCCTGGGCTCAGGGTTTAATCCTCTATAGCAGCCTTCTTGAAATGCTTAATAATTTTATTTCTGAACTTATATGTTGTAAGTGAAGTCTACGGAACAATGGAGCATGAGAGCCTTGGAGCCTCAGGTCACATGGATCCCTCCTCTGTTCAACTTCCTCCCTACCTGGGATAGGTTCTTGCCTTACACTCCCCGACTTGTGGTGCTGGGAGTACCAGACTGCAAGTGCTGTGGGCGCATTCAGTGGATGACTCCTGAGCCTTTGCTTGCCCCAGGTACTGAGCACATCTTGGCAACCAGGTCGCAATCCCTTGGCAGTTGCCAGTCTATCTTCAGTTGGAACAGCAGGCCCATGGAAGGGGAGTTCTGCAGGAGAAGTGAATCTCCCTGTGAAAGCACAACATAGCAAATAAAAATGCTGCAACCAGTATAGAGAGAGATCAAGGAGAAAGGAAAATCTTTTTTACTTCTAGTACCTTCAACAGCACCTTTTTCTTGATTTTTGAACAAAAGATTCTATATTTTTATTTTATGTTGGGCCCCCAAAATTATGTAGTCAGCCCTGTTTAACCCTCATCACAATCCTTTGAGGCTGGTATTTGGGGACTCATTTTACCAAGAGTCTAAGGCTCCAAAGTGAAAAGATCAGTCCAGAGTCCCAGAACTTGTAAATGGTGGGGTTAAGATTCAAACCCAGAGTAAGTAGGCTCACAGCAGGCTCTAATACCTCCAGCCTTTCTTGCTGTAACCTGCACTTCTGGTCTGTCAGGATATAGCCAGAGTTTCCTGGAATTCACAGGTGTACAAATCAGAGGTACCGTCTTTGAGAGTTTCGTGTCTTTGATGTCAGCTGATGTGGAGTTGTTTCTATGAAAAGAGTTCAAATAAGAACAAAGAGGTCCTAAATCATCCATTTCATTCTCATTTTTGACACGTATTCTAATCTTCTGGTGCTTCCCCACAAAAATGCAGTTTTATATGAGAGATTTCAAGAGGGATCTTGCTCTTGAAATCTTTCATACAAAAGCTTCTTCTGGTCAGTAACTAAACCATACCTTACAGACTTCTTTCATTAAGGGCAGTTCTAAGGAAAACCACATTTGACTTTTGTGTGTGTGTGTGTGTGCTAAAAATGGTGATGAAACTTACAACCATTATTTATTGACTTACTTTTTGTTCAAATTTTCCCAAAGATTTACGTAATGAAGCCAGAAACACACAGACCTGAGTTCCCACAGTGTTTAAATGAATTTCAAATTCCTTTCTAAGTATTGAGCTTTTATGTCTCTACTTTTAAGGTGTACAAATCATGCACTTAAACACTACCACCATCAAAATCAAGAGAAATATAGATCCCTCAGCTGAATAGTCCTTTAGAAAGACATCACAGTTATGGGAAATAAACAAGCAATCATCTTCCAGATGTATATGTAAATAATTCTTAACACAATAAAACATTATCAAATAATACCTAGAAATCTAATATTCATCTATATTTATGGGGTTGTCTCTTACACATTAAATAGCAAAGCAAATCTTGATAACTGAATGGACCAAAATATTATATAATCTTCAAGAATGAAAGTTATCTTGGGAGACATGAACATGGTCTTATCCTGGGTGAATTCAAAAATTATTTCCAGTTCCTCCTTCTGTCACAGGATTTCAGATTGAAACTGTGGACAGGTGAGGATAGCCAAGATGCATTTTTAAAAAAGAATTTATTAAAGATCTGAGACAAGGATTAGTGATACTGGTACCCCACTAAGTCAGCATAAAGTGTCAACAGCATAAAATAAACTGAAATTAAATTACATGAAACTTTGGCCTAAGGCAAAATGAGAAGTGAACAGAATTTTCTTCTTTGTATCTTGCCAATTCTGCTTTCTCCCTTTTTCTGAATTCGGCGATATTCTTCCTTTGCTTAAGGCCATCAGTGTCCTCATAAACTCCTGCAATCCCAAGGCTGGAAAGTCCTCTGAGCCTGTGTTTCTTCTCCCTCTCCTGGAGGCTGCAGGGGGAAATAATGCCCTAGGCTTGAATCTAGTGGGAATGAAAATTCATCTACGCAACACACATTGACTGAGGTCCTACAATGTCCCTGGGTGCTTTGGATACAATAGAGTATATCTGAGTCATCTTTGCTCTCAATAAATTTACAACTCTAGCAGAGAGGGATTGTCAAGTAAGTAAGCAACTAAAACAGTGTGAAAACTGAAATGGCATCACATTTTTGTGTTGTACATTGTAGGGCATCTGGTCCAGTCCCCAGGGTCAGGTGAGGCTCTGCATAGGGGCCAACATCTAAACTAGATCCAAAGGACTAGTGGGAGCGAATCAGGAGAAAGGAGAACCGCATTCTAGATAGAGGGTGTGATTTGTGGAAACAACCAAAGGTGACAGGAAAGGTGGAGCCTTTGTGGTCTGCACCCAGTTCAGTGGGGCTGGGGCAGGAGGAATGAGGCAAGGGATCAGGGGTTTGATATGGCACTGAAGAGGTCCCCAGGGGCTAGATCCTAAAGGGCCTTGTATGTCATGCCAGGGAGTTAGATACTAAAATGTTTTAAATAAGAATGTAATAAAATTAGATCTTTAGGGAGCTCTTTGGGTACAAAGTACATAATAAAATGGAGTTGGGAGAAACTAGAAATCCACTAGCCTAATTGAGAGGTCATAGTGAAGGTAATGGTAGATAAATGAACATGCTTGGGAAATAGGAGGCAGAATCAACAAAGCAGAGTGATAGATTGGGTGCAGTGATTATTGTGAGGCAAACTAAGGAATAATAGAAAACCAGGGAAGATGCCCAGGATGCTGTCTTGGGCCACTTGATGGGCCATTGTGCCACTGCCTGCAGTGAGGAACTCCAATGGAGAAGTTGTTTTATGAACATTTCTGCAGGTGACTACTGAGAACCAGAGAAACTTGCTCAGTGCTTTGAGTAAATCATGTGACACCAAAGCACATTAGGATATTAAAGGCATTTCTCCTTTTGGAAGATATGGGATCTCTTCACTACGTGGCCTTTTACAATTCTCTTCTGCTTGCTGTCAAAAACTGTCTTCAGAATGGTATCTAACAAACACATTCATCCTAGCAAAAGTAGAGCCTTGTGAAGACTCTGCATACTGACAGAACAGCAAATATAGTTTAATCCTTATGTGTAATTAAGGGGACTCATTTCGTAGCTGGCCTTCCTTCCTTGATATGTGGCACATCCAAGGAAGAACAGTGATCTGCATTGGCTGTGTCCCCACCCAGATCTCATCTTGAAATCCCCATGAGTCCTGGGAGGGACCCGGTGGGAGGTAATTGAATCATGGGGGCTGTTACCCTCAGGCTGTTCTTGTGATAGTGAGTGAGTTCTCACAAGATCTGTTGGTTTTATAAGTGTCTGGCATTTTCCCTGCTGGCACTCATTTTCTCTCCTGCTGCCCTGTGAAGAGGTGCCTTCCACCATGATTGTAAGTTTTCTGAGGCCTCCCCAGCCATGCAGAACTGTGAGTCAATTAGACCTCATGTCTTTGTAAATTACCCAGTGTTGGATATTTCTTCATAGTAGCATGAGAATGGACTAATACAAACAGGTCTAACACACATAACACCATACAGATTTCTTCTCTAATTTGCCAACTCAAAGAGATTCCTTCTTCTGGCCTCGGCCTGCTTTGGGGATCTTTAAAAATATAAATAAGGTGGAAATATCTAGACATCAAGAGATCTGGAGTTCAATGAGTTATTCTGACACTTTAAAAGTTCCATTTCGAAACACTTTCAAGGGTTAACACATCGGTGTCAGGTGTATGCGGGTAAATAATTATCTTCTTTTATGTCAAAGATGATCTGGATGTCCACCTTTCCTAGGGCAGGACCCGAAACATTTTCCCTACAACTGATGGAGGTGTTTTTGACTCCTTTTATCACCTCTTTCAGAACTGAAATGGCTGTTGGTGGTAACATCCAGTTGTAACTCCATCACTTCTCCACTTGTAGTATAATTTTATGCTTGCTTGATCATTTGATTAATTTTAAATAACTGTAAGCTTCATTTGGGCGGGGAAGGTGTTGATTTGGTTCTCCCAGAGCTGCCTCATAGCAGATGCTCAGTAAATATCGCATGAAGTAAATAGTGTATGAAGGGATGGGTATCGATTCTCTCTCTCTCTCTGCTACAGTGTGGTGGCCTGAAGGGTTCTAACAGATTCCCCACACACATAGACAATTTTTACATCTGCAGTGAAAAGAACATCTCTCAAATTGACCGGCCCTGGACCATACTTCATACCTGCTTCCTTCCCCGAGACAACTTGAAGTTATCTGTTTCATAAGCTCCACAGTTAGGTTTCCTTTTCACTTAACATTTTGCATTCTTAACCCTTACCTTTTATATTTACAATATTTTAATCCAAGCAAATGATCTTAAGTGTAAGAATTTTAGAACCATGAAAATGTTTTCAATATGGGAACATTCTGAAAGCTTATTAAATAATCCTATAAGTAAACACCCCCTCTGCCTAAATACAGAACTCCTCCTCCAAAAACCTCTAGAAAGTTTCTGTGAACCCATTGTGACAGATTTAGATATGTGACTTGCTTTTAGTTTCTTGGAGGAACCAACACGTTTTAAAAATTTATAATATGTCAATCTTTTGTGTAGTTTATTTATTTAATTATAACATTCTATGAGAAAGATAATATCAACTAAATTTTTAAATGAGGAACTTAATTCCAGAAGTTAAGAACTTGCCCAAACTTAACCGCTAAGCAGAACTTAAATTCAATCTTGACTTTATGTAATTCACAAATTTCAAGTTTTTCTGTCCAGATTTATATCCTCCTGGGAAGAAAAGGAGTTCAGCCATGAAGTCCTGAAGTTTGAAGGAAGAAAATAAATCATGTTCTCTTAGAAATGACTTTTTATAGGAGAATATGAAAGTACATAAAGCAATGTGATATGCCAAGATGCCCTCCAACAGTCCAGTAAGTGTAAAGAGAAAAAGATAGCCTTAAACCACCATCCACCCTGTTCAAGGAACCAGTGAATGAAGACAGATACCAACTACAAATTGCAAAATCTCTCACCCCTCATCATCAACTACCTTTCTATCTTTTGTCAGTTACTTTTCCTTGATGACTCAGTTGTAGATTTCAAGTATGAGTACACTGTACAGATTATCTCTCCTCATTCCCTGGTGCCTAACACATCCCTAAGACTCAGTAGATGGGAGCCAATAAAAACAACCCGAATCTTGCACCGGGGGAAATTTCCTCCTAGCAGGAGCTCGAGATTGACTTTAAAACTGACAGCTATGATAACCTCTGGCATTCTTACTTTCACTAGACTGTCTGAAAAGACTCTTTTCTTTCAACACTGTTAAAATAGTAGCTCTTTATTGACAGATACACTGGTGGTTCTTTCCTTTTTTAATTATGAATTTATTTTAACTGTGAGTTTAATTTAGATGAAACACAGTATTTCCAGTAGCCTCTTACCAATACATTTTTTTTAAAAAAATCAATAAACATAGCTTTGTATGGATTAAATCATTTCTGATCATGTGTGCACTATTTTTCACTGCCAGCTCTAGAGAATGAACTCGACTGAGGAGATCTGTAGACAGACTATGATTCTTTTCAATGTTTCTTACAGCCAATTATTTAAAGAAATCAGGAAAATCTTTAATTTACATCTGTGTTAGTGGTTAATTACAGCAAATATGAAATTGGTCTCTTAGCCCAAAGTTGAGCTTCTCATTGCATAAACTGAATAGAAAAAAAGTCCTCTTTTTCCAATAGAAATAGATCAATTTTTAACACCATGGGTCTTCATTGACTTCTTTTTGAAATATTGAAGGGAAAGGCTCAATTCTTTGTGCTTTGCACTTTTTTTCGCTTTCTCAGCTGTACAGCTGAAAGTCTAACTGAGAACAGACAGCCCAAAAAGCACGAGTAGTACTTGGACTACTAGGCACTAAACTAAACCTACTTGAACTAAACTAGGCACATGTGGGCTTAGTTTTCATTCCCAGCCATGCACCATCATCTCTTTAGAATTCCTACTTGAAGACAAAATAAAAGGCTGCTGCATACAGTTACAAGAGAAAAGAGGAAGGTTGAGTTTGCTCATTGTTGCTGTAAGAATTTCTTCATCTGAGTTATGAAACTTCAGACACCAGTCATAATTGACTGATTAGAGAGGGTCTTCTTCCATAATTACTATTGTCTTAACTGGCATTATCATCAATTTCAGCTTCATTAAAGTTTTTAGAAGATCTGCATTGTATATTTTAATCACTGCATGTGTATATTTTTCTTTTATCACAAAGAACAAATCAACACAAATGTTTTAATCCAGTATACAGAGCTTCCCAACTTAATTTTGTATTATTAGGCTTCTAATCTCTCAATTTTTAAAAAATTTTCTATGGAACAGTTACATTTTGACTTGGAGGAAAGGAAGGAGAGGGGTATAGAGAGAAGGGAAGTGTCTCTCACAAAAACGCAAATAGAGTTAAGAAGGAGGGTGAGTAACTTAACAGAAACTGTGACTCATCCACCAATGGCAGCTCAATTTAATAACCAGAGTTCACCCCCATGATAGCTTCTGATACAGGAAGGAGGGAGGACTCTACTATTACTGGAAAAATTTAGGGGAAAGGTTCAGGATACATTGGCAAAAAGAAACTGATAATTGAGAAAATTTCGCTTTTCTAAAACACCCGAAAATCCCCACCAGAAGAAGAAGGAGGAGGCAAAACAGGAGAAGGGAGAAGACAAAAAAGAATGACACAAAATAAGGAAGTTTATATTTATTAATACTCTTTCTCTTCTTGTCCTGAAACCTTTTCATTCATGTGCTTGCTCTGGGGCTCAATTCCTATAGGTTTAATTCTTAATTAGACATTCCTGGGAAAGAGAATGCAAAGTCTCTGAAACAGGAAACTGGCTTCATTTTCAAAAAATAGCAGAGATGGACTGAGTAAGTAGTGGAGCAGAGCTGATGGTGTCAAGGAGGGAAAAAGGCGGGGCTCTGGAGGCTAAAATGGTAACTGCCGTTCATTACAAAGGTTTTATTAGAAATGTGACTTGATTTGATCTGCATTTTAAGGGGTCTACTCTGGCTACTGTGTTAAGAATAGATTAAAGGAAGCAAGGTGGAGACAGAACAGTTCATGTATGAACGGGAACTTGAAGCACAGAAACATTATCCATGTGGATATCTTGAGAAAGAGTATTCCAAGCAGAGGGAAGAGCAGGTGCAAAGGACTCAAGCCAGGAGGATGTTTGGTATGTTCAGGGAATAGTTAGGAAGCCGGCATGAAAGGAGCAAAGTGAATGGGGGGAATATGGAAATGGGTATTAAAGGTGATGTGGATCTGGATAATGTAGGGCCACATGGGCCATGGAAAGGGCTTTGGTTTTCACTGAGGTTGAAATGGGGACCATTGCTATGTTTCTAAGAGAGGTTTGAGATGATCTGATTTAGGATTCAATAGAATCAATCTAGTTGCTGTATTGAACTCACACTGTAGGTAAACAACTAAAAACAGTTAAGTTGTAGTAGTGGCTCAGCCAAGAATGTCAGCAGTGGAGTCAGTGGGAAATAATCAGATTATGGATATATTTTGAAGGTAAATGTGATAGGAGTTCCTGATGAACTGGACGTGTGATATGAGAAAAAAATAACTCCAAGTTTTTTGTTGATTTAATTTTGGCCTGAATGTTGGAAGAATGAAGTTATCACCTGAGATGGAGGCTTCACATTGAGATACTATGTTTAAGATGCCTGTTAAACATCCAGTGAAGACATTTAGCAGGCAGTTGTCTATGTAAGTCTGGGTATATGAAAAGAGATACTAGAGAGGTAAATTACATGGCATGGCATGAGTTCTTAATAAGCATTGGAAAATATGATAATAACCAAGATATAGACAAGATTCAGGGGAATATAAAATAACACTACTAGTTTCCTAGATCAGGTGGAAAGGTTTGTACAAATGAGATAACATTTGAGGTGAGTCTTGGCACAGGATATGGAGTTTTGCAGAAGAAGATGATTAAAGGAGTTGGAAAGAACAATCAAGGAAAATAACAAGTGCTGATTTTCAGAGCAGGATGAGAAAAGGTCTGGAATCCACAGTGCAGACATAAATTAATCTGTGACTAGTACACATGAACAGGCCTCCTTTCAGGGAACCAAAATGTATCTAACAAGAAATATTCTTTAAATGCTCCTCTTGAGCAAACAGGCAGCTTCTTTGAAGCATGGGATGCTTTGGAAAGGTAGACTTTAGTAATCTTGTTTGTTTGTTTGTTTGTTTTTGAGACTGAGTCTCTCACTCTGTTGCCCAAGGTGGAGTGCAGTGGCACGATCTCAGCTCACTGCAACCTCCGCCTCCTGGGTTCAAGCAATTCTCGTGCCTTGGCCTCCCAAGTAGCTGTGACTATAGGCATGCACCATCATCTATTTTCAGTAGAGATGAAGTTTTGCCATGTTGGCCACGTTGGTCTTGAACTCCTGACCTCAGATGATCTGCCCACCTTGACCTTTCAAAGTGCTGGAATTATAGGCGTGAGCCACGGCACCTGGCCAGCTTTAGTAATCTGATAAGTTTACACTTAGCTCTCTTAAAAATACAAGTTGGGTATTTTCTTTAGATTAAGATGTTGCTTTTGTTGCTTTCTAGATGTGTGTGTATATATATATATATATATTTCTGCAACATTTAATATTCAAACCTTCATAGTATGAAACAAATTTCAATACAGGAAAATGGAACTCTGGGCTACCTGTGTATCAGAAGTCAGAGCTATTAAAATGACCTATTTTTAACATCTGGATCCATTAATGGGAGATGTTTTGCATGAATATTAAAACATGCCTGTCTCTCTGGTACTTATTGACATTTAATGAATAAAGGAAATTGAACTTTTTAATTGTGAGACTCTCTTGAGGCTACTGGGCATTAAAGTGTATCTAAAGTGTCCATTTACTTATATTTCTTCATGAGCCAGATATGTGAGCTAAAAATAAAACCCTCTGGGATGAAAAAAAAAAATGTTGCTATTGTAAAGGCCTCTCTAAGTCAATTTGGAAACCTCAATCATAAAATGCTTAAAAGGGGTTTCCAGCAAGTCCCTGGTTGATGGTGAAAGCTATACATTTTTAAAGACTTAAAAAAAAAATGCTTGTCAATAAAATGAGTGTATGATAACACAGAAGTGGTATCATTCAAGAGCTGGAAGACCGGTATAGGAATCAGTCACATCTGAACACAAAGACAGCCATGAGGCAGGAGTTCTAAAAGTCCCCTTGTGCTTCTAACGCCTCCTTTCCTCGCTGGCCTGGAGGTTACTGAGGGCAACTGCAAGTGAGCCTTATGGTGGTGTCAGACATAAAACCACTAACAACTCTTAGCTCCACAGATTGAAACAGGAGACTGAAAAGCACTTGAAATGAGCAGACTTTTAATGGTGGACTCCAGGGTGAGGGAACAGACTGAGAGGGAATGGTTCTAAGGCAGGGCAAAATCTGGGAGGGCATACCTGGGAGAAAAGCCCTGAGGGTGGTTCTAAGCCCATGGGGAGATGTATCAGCCTGGACGGGATACCTGTAGGAGGATCATATTCCTACTCTGCTAGGTTAACTAGGGTGACCCTGGCCAACCAATCAACTCTGGGCATCTTATCTGACCTTATCATGAACTGTTTTTCCACCCATAAAACGGAAGTGGTAAAATCTGCCTGACCTGTTGGTGAAGAACATTGTGTGAATAAACATGTTAATATAAACTTACAAACCTAAGGCTTTTCTCAGGAAGTATGCTACATGAATTCAAGGAATGAATAAAGTTAATTATTATTGTAAATTGAGTTATAGTTACTAAAAAGATTGCAATCATTTAGCAGTTAATCTTTATCTTGTGTAAAGCACCAAGAAGCTCTTTTATTTTCTAGGGGTAACAATTGCCTTTGGTCAATGAGATAATACTTTTTATTTAATTTTGTGCATTAAGAGAAGCTGAAGAATAATATTTCAATGTGTGCATTGAGTGATCAAATAAATATACAAAAATGTTTTAAAAGCTAAAAAGCACTATAAGCAAATAAGATAGTACTATTGTTTAGTGCTATTTTAAATCATTTATCCTGCCACTGGAACAAATTTTTTAAGCATACGAAAGCGAACTGGCAAAATCCAAGAATTAAGCTACACTGCATATCTGTTTAAGAAATGATATAAAACTAGATAAAAGTGTCTGCTTGTTACAATTCTATTGTAAATGGAATATATTTTCAGAACATTCATTTAAACAAATATAACATAATTTTAATGTATTTTTTGTTTTTTATTTAAATTCACATTTAAAAATATTCCATCTCTCGATTTTTAAATACATTTCATTTTCCGGAAAAGTTCATTCATATCCTGAGGTCATAGGCAAGAGCTAGGTTAGACCTGCCATCTCCCATAATCGCAAGATAGAGGATAAAGGAAAGTTCCATTTTCGTCAGCCCATTTAACTAGGAAAAGTTGAAAACTGAAAAGCAAACCTGGAATATGGCAATAGACTAAACTTTCAGGCATCTCAGAAACTACTTGACTTTAATAGGCTGTGAGAGTCATTTTGAGTCCTTGAAAAAGTTACTCTATGTTCTGGAAGCATGCTCCCAAGCCAGCAATCCAGAGATTGTGCACCATTATCACCACATCCCTCTTCCCGAGTAAGCCAACATTATTTCCCTTCAGACTCCTAGATAAACTTTTTTGTAGCCTAAAATCTTTCTCTAAGTGAGAAAGTGCAGCAAGATGAACTCCCCAATGTCAAAGTAGCAGAAGGACAACCAAAATGTTTTCCCACATTGTTGGGAAAACATGTGACTGAAGCACATTGTGCAGTATTGGATGATCTCCATAATGCAACCGGGACAAAATCTCAGTGAGCCTGAAAGCCTCCAGGTCAAGAGCTACAGTCACCCTCCTATGTAAACCACCCAGGGTACCATCTGTAGGATGGTTAGCCTGCAGATCACTGAGCAGATTCCTAGATGTTCAGGTCTAGCCCAACTTCAATGACCTCTTTGACAAATCAAGGTCTTGAACAGAAGGGAGAATTCCCACACCAAAGCCCAGTCAGATCATCATAATGTTTCTGCAATCCTCACTGATTCTGATGGGTGCTGGGTT
This sequence comes from Mandrillus leucophaeus, assembly GCF_000951045.1. Lineage (NCBI taxonomy): Eukaryota > Metazoa > Chordata > Mammalia > Primates > Cercopithecidae > Mandrillus > Mandrillus leucophaeus. The sequence goes on along the minus strand of NW_012098721.1, from coordinate 701,816 downwards.
TCCTCTAGTAACTCTGAAGGATAAGGAGCAACTGCAAAGTTCTGAACAGAGATGAGCTCATTCCAGTCCCAACCTGATATAACACCCTACATTTGGGAAAGTAAATGTCCAAACCTACTGAAAATCTGGAAGATCTTTACAGACTCAAACTCCATAATCTTCCTAAGAGGTCCATTATGATACAATTTTCCCCTTGGTGATCAGGAAACCTAGTTTATTTCTTATCGAAATGATCTACTCTTTAAAGTCTGTTCATCCTTATTTTAGTTGCTGCTGACAAGGAAAGCTGTTTTAATTCTTTTAATTAAAATCTTTGTAAATTAAAAGTAACCTCTCACCTTTTTCCTCCCTTTGAAAAGCTAAATAAAATAGGCAAAACAACATAAATAAGTGAAAAATTAATTACTTTGACCCTTCTTTATGGGACCTAGTTTTCCTCCCTCTAATTCTTGTCAAAAAAGAAAATGACTACGTAGTCAGATATGTTTTTAAAATTGTATTTGACACTGTAGTCCTTTGTTGGAAGCTTCTGGTGCATAGTAACAAATTAAATACTTTAAGGAGACCAGGCATAGATAAACAACAAAACTTGAAAACATATATTCTAAAAATGATTGTTTCACATCATTGTTTAATATATAAAGAACAGCAAAATATGCAGAGGAGTTATTAGATTAGTAAAGCTATATGCGAGGGCATGATATTGTTCAAAACCTGCTGATCGAAAGGCAGAATTAATGAGAGATTTCAGAATCAGTCTGTCCAGAATATTGACAATGTTTTAAGATATTGGGTTTCTTTCTCTTAAGCAGTAAGTAAACTTGATAATATTATAGAGATTCTTCTAGGAGTGGGAATCTTTGTTTATTACTTCAGAATCAATTTTACTATGACACAGCTTAGTACATTTCAGCAACATAGCCACTGTTTCTTACGTACAACTCTGTGCACACATAGAAATTGGCTGGTGTTTGAAAACTATTAAACCAGTGAATTTTTTCCCACTATAAATTAAACTCACCTGAGCTGTTCTGCCATTCTAGCCAAATGTAATGGGGAAGATGGATGCCATCTCATGAAAGAGGATGATATAATGACTGCAAGTTCCATAAAAGCAAGAGAAAGAGTAGGAATCTCACTTTTACCATCTCTACCTCCTAGTGACACTTGACTGATTCCTACACCAGGAAAAAAGGGAGGGAGGCAAATTTTAGACCAATGGCTGCACTGTTCTAGCCTTGAGAGAAAAGATGTCTGGGTGGAGTTGGAGGGAGGAATTCAAATCAGAGGAGGCTTTGGGATCCTTGGGAGGATACGCTTCACTAGGTCTCTCTACAGTAACCTGGGGTGGGCTCCAGAGTGGACAAGCGGCATCACATGAGTTTTGGCAGCTCTCCCAGCCCACCCAATCTTCCTTTGTAGGTCAGAAGGATCACTGGATTTTCCAAGCAGCCCCAGTGGCTCACATCAATCACTAGGGTCTAACTGGGATATTTGACAGAGGGGATTGGAGGGATGCATAGGAAGTGATCCTCCAGCCAAAGGTTTCTACACTAGACAGTGACAGAGACAAGAGGCAGAGAAACTCTGGGCAGAAGAGGCCAGGTGCCTGGTGAGGGCCCCACCCCCAAGCCTGGAACTATGGCCTGAAGTGAGAATATACATCCCTATTTTTGTGCTTAAATGTTGCCTTTTCCAAAACCACCCATGGTCTGCCCTGCCCCCAATCTTGTGCCCATAAAAACCCCAGGCCCTGCTGGCAGAGAGAGGAGAAAAGGAGAAGCAACTGGATGTCAGAGACTATGGTTGGACATCAGAGAGAAGCAGCTTGACTTCAGAGGGTTGGCTTGAGAGTGTAGCTTTAGATGGACTTCAGGGGAAGATTACCTGTAGTCCCCAGTCAGGCTCCAGAGGGAGAATATCTTCCCACTCCATCCCCTCTTCAGCTCCCCATCCCATGGAGGGTGATTTTCATTGGCAATAAAATCCCCTGCATTTACCATCTGCAATCCATTCATGTGACCTTATTCCTCCTGGATGCTGGACAAGAACTCTGGTGCAGGTGCAAAAGGCTGTCACACTAACCCTCCACTGAGCTGTTAACACTTAAGCTGTCCACTGTCCACTGATGGCAAAATTAAAAGAGCACTGACTGTAACACTCCTTCTGGGTCTTCAGAGGTCACAGGCAACCCTCTAGATGCTGCTGCAGGGCTGATACGGAGTTCATTCCTGCTGGCTCCCAGAAGCACTCACCCTGGGTCCTGCACTCATTCACTTGCATGCGCCCTCCCACAAGGAGATGAGCACAGCAGGTTCGAGTGAGTGAGTGGAGTTCATCCCTGGCCAGTGCTGGTGCACTCCAGGTCCTACCTGCGAAGGGATGAGGGAAATTATCCTGCTTCACCAGGGACTATATAAAAGCCTTGAGCCATCGTTATTGAAATGCCAGGGTTTTGTCCTGCTGCTCTCAGCACAGAATTCCAATCACTGAATCTATGAGTATGGCTAGGGAAGAAGACTTTAACTGGGTGCTGCAGCCAAGGAGAATGAGAGATAAAGACACAAATCTTTCTCCCCAACTGATCAAAAATTGGGGTATTTATGTAGTAGAGAAGGTGGGAAAACAGGAATTGGGGAGAGTAAAGAATTAGAGGTCTGACATCTCATTTTCTGGACGTGGTGATCTAGTGAGTGTCAGTTCCTTGCCTGAGAGTCAGTTTTCTGAGGAAGGAACTCCGTTAAGACAAATATAAATTCAAGTTTCAAGACAGAGCATCAATTTCTATACTTACTTTAAAAATGGTAAATATCATTTCTATAGGACAATTGGGCCGGTTTCACCATTCTGCTGTGAAGGCAAAGGACAAAGTAAGCAGAGTGCTCAGTGGAGTCCTGACAAAGCAAGAACTGACTGTGTACTCACCTGCTATGTGGCCAGCGTCAGATACCAGAGGGTGCCCAAGAGCAGGTGGTCTCAGGATCCTAGGAGAAAACCAAGTACAAGGGCTACAAATGTATCTCTGAGCTCCCCCTGACACCCACTCAATCTTTCCCATGACCCTAAGGTCACACAAGATGTCATCTCACATAAGATGGCTTTTTATGCCCAAAAGTCATCTTGGGAAGCCACACAGGATAGGAGCAAATCTGAAAACTCAACATTAAAAAAATGCCTATTATTAAAAAGTCAAAAAAAAAAAAAAAACCCAGATGCTGTCAAGGTTGTGGAGAAAAAGAAACACTTTTACACTATTGGTGAGAGTGTAAATTATTTCAAACATTGTGGAAGAGAGTGTGGCAATTCCTCAAAGACCTAGAGGCAGAAATAATATTCAACTGAGCAATTTTATTACTGGGTATATACCCAAAGGAATATAAATCGTTCTGTTATAAAGATACATGCAGGCCTGTGTTCATTGCAGCACTATTCACAACAGCAAAGACATGGAATCAACATAAATCCTCATTAATGATTGATTGGATTTAAAAACTGTGGTACATATACAACATGGAATACCATGCAGTCATAAAAGAAATGTCCCTTTGCAAGAACATGGATGGAGCTGGAGGACATTACCCTTAGCAAACTAACTCAGGAACAGAAAACCAAAAACCAGGTGTTCTTACTTATATGTGGGAGTTGAATGATGATAACATGTGGACCCATGGTGGGGAACAACACACACTGGGGCCTGTTGGAGGGTGGCAGGTGAGAGGAGGGAGAGCATCAAGAAAAATAGCTAATGGGTGTTGGGCTTCATACTTGAGTGATGGGATGATCTGTGCAGCAAACTACCATGGCACATGTTTACCTATGTAAGAAACCTGCACATCCTGCACATGTACCCCTGAACTTAAAATAAAAGTTAGAAATTATAAAATATAAAAATAATGCCTGCATTACCTAAAGAAAGTGTTTGCCTTATGTGGAGAAGCTTAGTTTAGCAGTTGGGTTCATTTAGTGTGTCCCTCCACAGCTGTCATCCTCTGCTACCCAGGGGAGTATAGTTTATTAGGAGGTTCAATGAGCTATGGAAAATAAAGAAGCTACACATTCTTTGCCCATTTGTATGTAGAGTGTGTACATTTATCAGTCCACTGCACAGAGAGATGCCGCTTTGCTAAAATAGGAAGTGAAACCATTGGCTTAAAAATCTGTTTCTCATCATGACACTGAAAACCCCATCTAGCCGTGAGCCTTTTCCTGCTAACATCTGCAGAGGCTGCACTCTGGTGAAAAAAAAAGGCAGGCTTTAGACTGAGACAGACTTGGGCTCAACCTGGGCCACCACTTCCCAGCTGTGCAGCCTCTTGTGAGACTCAGCTGACTCTCCTTGGTTTACTATGCTGAGACTCAGCTTATTCTACAGCAGAAAGAATCATTTGTTTTCAGAATTAACTCACTTGGGTACTTGGGCCCCTTGGAAAGCCTCAAAAACAAAACAAAACACAGAGATTGAACTGGATTGGATTTCCAATGCCAGTGATTTTAAAACTTCCCCAAGTGCCTTGCTGTGGGTTGAATTGGCTAATGCCCTCTTCCTTTTGGTGGGCAGAAGTTATTGTTTTAGAAAGAGAAAGATGTTTTTTTTTTTTTCTCCACAGACACAGGTTCCTTTAAATAATTTTTAATGTATCAAACCAAAGTAGGTATCTTTCAGTATTAAGTAATAAAGTCGAGGGGCTTTTCTTCACCCATAATGAAAGGAATAGGGCCTTACAACTTCAGGAGGACCAAGGGGGAATAGGTGACAAAGCATTTGTGGATACTTGAGAGACAGAAAGGTTTTAATGTATCATCTGTCCCAGCTTGAACTTTAAACAGTTTTACACTGGCAAATAAAAGTTCGGGAGGTTTGGGGGTTCAAATGCCCAGATGCATTTGGGATTTACTTCACATTTATCTTTCTTGGAAAGCAACACACTGATGCTCTCTAGGAGCCCTGAAGCTGATGGAAAATTGAGGTCACAGAGTAAGACTGTGAAGATAGAGGAAAAGGAACTTGACCTTCAGTGTTTTCAAGCAAAAACACATAATGTGGAAAGTCCAGCCTTTGAGCTGAAAAAAAATATTCCCAAAGCTCAGGCCATTTCCCTACCTTCCTTGAAGGCATCCTCATTCCTCTTGCTTTTGTTTTCTTACCAAATGCTATTTCCTTTGATCAATTAACAATGTGTAATTGGCTAGCACGCATCCAAGGTTGCAAGGAAAAGATTCACATGTCTATTGAAGAAAAATATCTATGGGAATCCATATATTTTTATAGAAAATATGTCCAATTACCTTATCCATGAGTTTTGGGGGCAAAAGTTTAGATTCTTATAACTATCAATTGAAAATATATTTTTTTGCATCACATTGACTATTAGAAAACACATAATTCCTACTGGAGACGATTTTGTGTTGCAAGATACCATGTAGGCAAACAGGACTAGAGTGTGCTGCTTATGGGGACTATATCCCTGAAGCCCAGTCCTCTTTAAGACAACAATGGCCTCTATCTAGTAAAGAGTGACATCCTGCAGTACATCTTTGAAGCAGGATATTTCCCTGACCCCTTCATGTGTGGGAACTGGAGTGCCCAGGCGCCAGCAAGGGCAAACTCCACTCCCTTGCTGCTCCACCCCTTATGGGACTGGGAGCTCAGGTGAGTGGGTGCAGGAGCTAGGGTGAGTGCTTTTGGATGCTGGCAAGAGCAAACTCCATACTCCATACAGCAGCATCCAGGGAAGGGTGCTCATGACCCCGAAGCCCCAGAGGAAGTGTTACAGTGCCCCTTTAGCTTTGCCATCTGTGGACAACTTCAGTGTTAATAGCTCAGTGGAGGGTCAGTGTGACAGCCTTTTGCACCCACACTGATGGCACCTGAGTTTTTGTTCAGCGTCCAGGAGGAATGAGATTACATGAACAAATTGAAGGTGGTAAATGTGAGGGATTTTATTGCCAGTGAATGGCTCTCGGCAGGAAGGGGAGCTGAAAAAGGGACAGATCAGGAAGGTAATCTTCCCCTGGAAGATTAACTGAAGCTACGCAGTTAAGCTGTCCCTCTAAAGTCAAGCTGCATCTCTCCAACATCCAACTGTAGACTGACATCCAGCTGCTTCTCCTCTCTTTGACAGTGGGGCCTGGGGTTTTTATGGGCACAGGAGGGGAGGCAGGGCAGGCCATGGGTGATTTTGGAAAAGGCAATGTTCGAGCGAGAAAACAGGGATGTAAGTTCTCACTTTGGGCCGTGGTATTAGGCTTTTGGACTTGAGAGTAGGGCCCTCACCAGGAAATTTCTGCCCAGAATTTCCCTGCCTCCTGTCCCTATCATCTTGATATAATCTAATTTTTTGTCATAAATCAGATACTATGTTAATGTTGCTTATTATTCTTTTCTTATAACTCAAAGATTATTATTTCCCTTTATAGATTGATATTTCAATAAACACATGTTTTATTTGGGCTTATTCCCTGTAGCTTTTTCTTATCTTTTTTTAAAAAACTATAAGCCATAAAAATATTAATTAGCTCATACTTACCACAGTAAATTCTCTGATTGTATTCATAAAACTGTTGAGTAAATTCAAGGTGCCAAGATTACCAGTGGTTTATTTGGGGTTTAATAGCATGGCCACTGAACTTCATTCAATTTTCTGGAATCTTGGGGGCAAAAACTCTAGGAGATAATCAAATATAGCTCCAAGTAATATACTAATTTTTATGTATATCTACTTCTTAATAGAGTGCAAACTCACAGTTGTTTGAAATAGCATAACAGCAGGGTATTTTGCAAATTTTAATCAAGTAAATTAATCTTCAGCTCAGGGAGTTAACTAAGGAATATTCAGACCATATTGCAGATTGCAGGACTTTTCTACACTTTTCCTTCTGCTACTTCTGCCTTCATGGCTGCATCTCTATGAAGTATGCTGACTATAGCCCCCCAGATTCAGCAAACTCACAGCAGAAATGGTCCATCCCTTTCTTTCTTTGAAATATATATATTTTTTGTTAATAATATGACCAAAAACTGAAGTGGCCAGATAACTCAGTGTTTCAAATCCACTAAAAAAAAAAAAAAAACCCCACTAGAAAACTACAACCACTATTACTAAAAAATAGCTTTACCTGAAAATTTTTGTATTTTATTACAGATACTCCTTATGTATCATTTTGAACCTGGCCATTTCTGTATTTTTTTAACCTAAATACTAAAATTTTAGTTTTAAAAAAAGCAATCAAGAGTCTTAAAGTAATTTTGAAGCAAATAGTTTTAATTATGAATATTAAACATAAAACTGGTTTTCTTGTTGCTCAGGCTTTCTTCTTTGTCTTTTTTTCTCTCTGTCAATCAATGTATTTGTACCAGACAAATCCAATTTTGTGGTGTCTTACATGTTATTTAAATCCATCATCATTTTTAATGGATGGAAGTGTATGTGACAGTCCTAGTGTTGATTAATAAGCCTAAGATGTTTAAGTTGAGCAGTTCATAGATGCAGAGTCTGACAGTTTGAGTTTCTGCCTATAATTCCAAATAAAGCCCTATACATTTTTAAGTTTAGGATATAATAGTCAAAAGTAACAGGAAGCCAATCCTGTAAATATATCAGGATAATTGACCTCCTACTATCCACATTAAAGGAGACCACTGCTACCTGCTGATAATGAGAATGCTGATGATTAGAATGAAAACCTATGACTTTGTCAAGATGTCATCATTCAGTGTGAGATAGTAGAGCATAGCATAGCCTTTAAGAGCTAGGATTTGGAAGGAGAGCCTGGTTCAAACCCCAGTTCTCCCCACTGCTCACCAGCTGACTTTGGGAGAATTACTTATATAATTGTCACTGCTCATCTATAAAGTAAGAATAATAGCAGTGCCCACCCAGCAAAAAGCTGTGATGAGAATTAAGCAAGATAGTATGTGTACAATATTGCCTTGCTTAATATCAGTTTTTTGCCGGGTGGGCACAGCTACAAAACAGACTTTTTGTCGCAGTAAGACACCAAATTCCAGCCAGACTCTAGTATAGTCAATCAGGATCTTGCAAATTGCAAGTCTTTGTTAAATATGCATTCTCTTTTAGCCACAAATGGCCACATATATGGGTTCAAAGTGTTTCAATATCTTCAGACCCCACCACTAGAGAAGTCTTTCCATACCATTAGCATTCACTTAGCCAAGCAACATAATTAAAAGCCCCCACCCCCGTTTACTAATATAAGATAGGGAGACAAAAGTTAATTAGCCTCAGATCTTGCTCTTAAGAGGTTTGCTCTCTAGTAAGATGAATGACATGAACATACACCACTGAAATGCAAAGCAAATGGTAGTAAATGCCTTGAGCTAACATGCTGTAGGACAGTGGTTTCAAAGTGCAGTTCTTGTACTCACAGCATCAACACCATGAGGTAATTCTTAGAAATGCAAATTCCCAGGTCCCATCCTATTTCTATTGAATCAGAAACTCTGGGGTTGACAGCTGCAATGTGTGTTGTAACAAGCTTTCCAGGTGACTATAATGCACACTAAAGACTGAGAAGTATTTCTATAAGAAAAAAACACTTAAAGCTGAGGGAATCAAGAAAGACATGGAAGGGGCAGCATTTGACTCAGGTCTAGGAATAAGTGTGATTTGGACATGCAGCTATGAGTGAAGCAAATAATTTATAATGGGAGTAACAAGTGATTCACTGTGGCTTAAACATTGGTTATATAAAGTGAAGGTTAAATTGTAGATCTGGTTGTCACACTAAGGAGGTTCGGCATGGACCTCTCTGGTCTTGGTCTTCTGCAGAAAAAGGGAAGGTTTTTAGACAAGGAAGTCTCATGATAAGATTAGTTTAGTGTAAATTAAAAATAAAATTCTAAGCCCCCAACCGTTTGAATGGACCCCTCCTCTCAGCCAAGGGCATTCCAAAGTTAATCTGAAAAACTAGTTCAGACCACGATAAGGAAAGAGGGTTGGATGTACTTCATAATATTCTCCTCCTTTTGGAATTCGAGCTCAACTAACCAGCATTAACATTAAAACAGAGATCTGGCCAGGTGCAGTGGCTCATGCCTGTAATCCCAGCACTTTGGAAGGCCAAGACAGGCAGATCACTTGAGGCCAGGAGTTCGAGACCAGCCTGGCCAACATGTCATAATGTCATCTCTACTAGAAATACAAAAAAAAAAAAAAAAAAAGTAGCTGGGCGTGGTGGGACACACCTGTAATCCCAGCTACTTGGGAGGCTGAAGCACAAGAATCACTTGAACCCAGGAAGCAGAGATTCCAGTGAGCCAAGATCACACCACTGCACTCCACCCTGGGCAACAGAGTGAGACAATGTCTCAAAAAAAAAAAAAAAAAAAAAAAAAAGGAAAAATACAGAGCTCTTAAGACTGATGAAACAGACTTTTTGTAGCAATGAGACATCAAATTCCAGCTTGACTCTAGTGTAGCATCACATGATAGATAGCAGGCCTTGGAAGAAGTTAAAGTATTTTACCCTAAAGTACATTTCTTTGATATTTTGAAACGGCCTTGCAAAGCTCTCTTTTGTGGGGAAAATCTACATTCTGTAGAGAATCCCCTTCCCTTTCTAGGTCTTTTCCCTGATCCTAAAAGTCTGACAACTTTTTAAGTCTGATAAGCAACATCTAAAATTTATTCTCTCTGAAGCCTGCTACTCAGAGGCTTTATCCATATAACAAGAACCTTGGTCTCCAAAATCCCTTATCTTAACCCAGATACTTTCTTCTATTGATTCCAACCAATTCCCAATCAGGAAATCTTTGTATTCACCTATGACTTGGAAGCTGTCCCACCCACCCCGCTTACCCCCTCTGGCTTTGAGTTGTGCCATCTGCCTTTCTGGACAGAACAAATGTATATCTTACATGTATTGATTGATGTCTTATGTCTCTCTAAAAATGTATAAGACTATACTGTAGCCCAACCACCTTGGGCACACGTCATCAGGACCTCCTGAGGCTGTGTCACAGGCATGTCCTTAAGCTTGGCAAAATAAGCCTCTAAACTGAGATTTGTCTCAGATACACTTTTGTTCACATTAGCAACAGTGAGTACACTTCAGTTTATAGTGGTATACAATGGATACAATATGTAAATGAAAATAAAAATGAGTGACTGAAGCAAAGATGTCAATCAATTGAGGTTGATTAAGGCAGCATTAGGTTATGTCCAGGAAAATCTCAAGCCACAGATGCGTATGTGACTGCTTTTCTGTAAAAGTTTTCAGGAGATTTAGTATTTGTACATTTCCTTAAATGAGGGAAGATAGGTAGAAAGAAAGACAGGTAGGCAGTAAGGTGAACATAAGTCTCCTTATAAATTTACATTTACTGGGCACTAACTAAAGTCTCACAAGGTTACATTCTTCTGTACATGGAATATGGTGAATCTTTGAAGAGAAAAAGGGAGTAAAGGAAGAATCAATTATGCAGATGTCTCTGAATAAGTGGAGGAATTATTGATCTGGCCTTGTCTTTGTTCTGCACCTGGGAAGACAAGCTTGCAATGGACATTATCAGTGTGAATCAGACAGACTAGTGTTAGAAGCTAGATTTAGATTACAGACCTAAAATTATAATTGGCATGCCCTTATTTATGAGGGGCCAGCAAAGAATTTTCATATGAATGTTCTGTGAGGCCAGTCTTTTGTAGATACCTGAGGTCTTTTACCTTTTCATGGGGATCTGGCTATTCATGATGCTAGTAACAGCTATTCATTTGGAAGGGGTGTTGCGTGACTCAGTCTCCAGTCACAGAAGAATGGAGTCCTGAGCTTTTTTTTTTTTTAAGATAGCATCTCGTTTTGTCACCCAGGCTGTAGTGCAGTGGTGCGATCTCGGCTCACTGCAACCTCTGCCTCCCAGGTGCAAGTGATTCTCCTGTCTCTGCCTTCAGAGTAGCTGGGATTACAGGTGTATGCCACCATGCCTGGCTAATTTTTTGTATTTTTAGTAGAGATGGGGTTTCACCATGTTGCCCAGGCGTCTCGAACTACTAATCTCAAGTGATCCGCCCACCTTGGCCTCCCAAAGTGCTGGGATTACAGGCTTGAGCCACTGCGCCTGGCTGAGATTTTTTTATTTTCCTTTACATAGATTACAACAATGTGTGGAGAAGGCTTGAAGACTATTTGAAGATTGTTGCAATAATTTTTGTGTTTTATAAAGACGTGAATTCAAATACATCTCTGTTCTGGCTCTTTGTATACCTTGTCTTATGCCTAATTTCAAAGGAGTTCACACTCTATGATAGTATTATTGAACACTTAGTAAGAACCAGGCAAATGCTTTACATGATTTATCTCATTTAATCCTCACAACCACCCATTGTCACTAGGTAGACCATACTCTCTTCCTTCTACTATAAGTGAGGAAATTGAATCCTTGGTAAGATTATGCACACTGGGCAATATCTCACAGCTAGTATATGTGGAGTCTAAATTTAAATCCAGGTGGTCTGAATCTGGAAGCTATACTCATGAACAACTTAAACTTTTGTAATATAAACTACAAAAGTTTTGCTTGAAGACAGAATGTATTAACAGGAGTATATGATGCCTGGAGTCTAGGAATAGAACCAGAAACTCATGGTGAAGGGGTTAAGAGCATGAGCTTTGGGGACAGGAGGTAGCCCTTGGTTTCATTTCCAACCAATCCTTATTACCTCCGTAATTATATACAAGTTCCTGAAGACCTCTCAGAACTTTTGTTTCTTCATCTGCAAAAGAAGGTCATTGTGATGATATATTTTATGTAAAACACATAGCACAGAATATAACACATAGTAAGTCCTTAATAAATATTAAATAAAAGAGGGAAAGATATTCTAACTTTACCCGTAACTATCTCTGAATGTTTATAAACAGAGTCACTAGGGAAATACAAGTGCTGCCTGAATATCTGTGCTTAAGTGTAAACCCATCTAAATAAAATCAATTAAACTGGAAGCAATATTTCATAGGAAAAGACTAGAGGTTTCAACTCTTAGCCTGCCTGCTGTTAACCAACTCTGGGATCTTACTTAATATAGGACTTCATCATTACCATGCAGTTTAAGAAACTGCTTCCTGAACCGTCTATTCCAGACTTATGCTGTGTCCTGGGGATGTAAGAGGGCTTATACATTGCCCCTGCCCCAACTTCGCTAGATCAAGATTTTTCTCACTGATGAAATGGGTAGGCGGAAGGTGAGAAAAGTTTTACTAAGCTGATTTAAATTATTTTGATTTTAAATTAAAATTATTTTGATTTTTATCATTTAATTATTTTGCCAGATGCATCTATTGGGTATTAATGTAATGAATCACAATTAAAAGTTTTCCCAATTATCTTTTTTCTTTGGCGTATTCAAATTTAGATCAGAATGACAAGAGGGACTATACAGCTTCCTAGTCCTGAGGTTTCATTAGTGGCTAATAGCCCAATCTATATTATTTTATATCATTATTTCATGAACTATAAACTAATGTCAGTCTTTGTTCTAATGTTGACATTTTGTGAGCTAGATATGGCTGTATAAGAACCAACCTAAGCAAACATTTTATTTTCCTATCATTACATCTTTTAAATATGGTTTTCTTGTTCTCTATGTTAAAAAAAAAATGATTATTCTTTGGGACTCTTATGTCTTTGTGGATATGTCGGTGTTTCCTTTTCTTCCTGGTTTTAGATGTTAGCACTCAGACAAACAGTTAAGCAGATGGAAAACTGAACAGCTTGCTATGGGGGCCACGAGCAGTAAGATTGGAAGAGCAGCCATCTGGGTCCCAACAACTCTGTGACCAATAGCAAAGGTTTTAGAATTAAAAATGGACAGACCTTGTTTTCAAACTCCTCTTTGCCACTTATTGACTGTGACTTTGGACAAGTTACTAATCTGTGCTGAACCTCAGTTTCCTTATATATTAAATGGAAATGATGGTACTGTTGTCAAGAATAAATGAGATGCTCTAAAAACAGCCCTCAGCACTATTTCATAGTGCAGAGTCAGCATGCAGTGTAGTATAAATTCCAGAGAAATCTAAAGTTGTCTTTTATTTCCTTCCCTGTAGTAACTATTAAAGTGATCTGCACACTAAGAGTGCTCAATAAGGACTTATTAAATAAGTCAAACTCCAATACAAATTACAATATAGGGCTCCCATAGCAAGGAAGTGACCTAATGAATTAGTTGAATACTTTAAAATAAAAACTGTACTTCCTGTCATTCTTGGTCAATAGTGTCACATAAGGATAGAAAAAGAATGGTAGGCACAAATTCTCTGTTGATAAGTGACAAGCTTTGAGTTTTTCCATGCTGGCGAAGCATTAACACTTCCCACTCCTCTGTTATACCACCCCCTACCCTAAGTTACATTGATCAAAAGCCCCATTGTACTCTGAATATGCCACTCATATGATGTATTAGTCTGTTTTCACACTGCCGATAAAGACATACCCAAGACTGGGCAATTTACAAAAGAAAGATTTAATGGACTCACTGTTCCACATGGCTGAGGAGGCCTCACAATCACGGCGGAAGGTGAAAGGCACAACTCACATGGCAGCAGACAAGAGAAGAGAACTTGTGCAGGAAAACTCCCCTTTATAAAACCATCAGACCTTTTGAGATTTATTCACTATCACAAGAATAGCACAGGAAAGAACCACCCCTATGATTCAATTACCTCCCACTGGGTCCCTCCCACAACATGAGGGAATTGTGGGAGCTACAATTCAAGATGAGATTTTGGTGGAGACACAGCCAAACCATATCATTCCACCCCAGCTTCTCCCAAATCTCATGCCATCACATTTCAAAACCAATCATGCCTTCCCAACAGTCTCCCAAACTCTTAACTTATTTCAGCATTAACTCAAAATCCACATTCCAAGGTCTTATCTGAGACAAGGCAAGTTCCTTCTACTTATGAGGCAGTAAAATCAAAAGCAAGTTAGTTACTTCCTAAAGTGGGTATACAGGCATTGGATAGATACACCCATTCCAAATGGGAGAAATTGGCCAAAACAAAGGGGCTACAGGCCCCATGCAAGTGCCAAATCCAGCAGGGCAGTCAAATCTTAAAGCTCCTAAATGATCTCCTTTGACTCCATGCCTCACATCTGGTTCATGCTGATGCAAGAGGTGTGTTCCCACGGTCTCGGGAAACTCCGCCCCTGCGGCTTTGCAGGATACAGCCTACCTGCCGGGTGCTTTCATTGGCTGGCATTGAGTGTCTGCAGCTTTTCCAGGCTCATGGTGCAAGCTGTCAGTGGATCTAACATTCTGGGGTCTGGAGGATGGTGGCCTTTTTCTCACAGTTCTACTAGGCAGCACTCCAGTGGCGGCTCTGTGTGGCAGTGCCTACCCCACATTTCCCTTCCACACTGTCTTAGCAGAGGTTCTCCATGAGCACCCCACCCCCTTGGCAAACTTCTGCCGAGGCATCCAGGCATTTCCATACAGCCTTTGAAATCTAGGTGGAGGTTCCCAAACCTCAATTTGTACTTCTGTGCACCCACAGGTTCAACACCACGTGGAAGCTGCCAAGGCTTGGGCTTGCACCCTCTGAAGCCATGGCCCAAGCTGTACCTTGGCCCCTTTTGGTCGAGGCTGGAGCTGCTGGGATGCAGGGCACCTAGTCCCTAGACTGCACACAGCAGAGGGACCTGGGTCTGGCCCACAAAACCATTTTTTCCTTCTAGGCCTCCAGACCTGTGATGGGAGGGACTGCCACAAAGGTCTCTGACATGCTCTGGAGACATTTTCCCCATTGTCTTGGGGATTAACATTGACTCCTCGTTACTTATGCAAATTTTTGCAGCCACCTTGAATTTCTCCTCAGCAAATGGGATTTTCTTTTCTATTACACTGTCAGGCTGTAAATTTTCTGAACTTTTATGTTCTGTTTCCCTTTTAAAACTGAATGCCTTTAACAGCACCCAAGTCACACCTTGAATGCTCTGCTGCTTAGAAATTTCCTCCACTAGATACCCTAAATCATCTCTCTCAAGTTCAAAGTTCCACAGATCTCTAGGGCAGAGGCAAAATGCCACCAGTCTCTTTGCTAAAACATAACAAGAGTCACTTTTGCTCTGGTTACCAATAAATTCCTCATCTCCATCTGAGACCACCTCAGCCTGGCTTTCGTTTTCCATATCATCATCAGCATTTTGGTCAAAGCCATTCAACAAGTCTTTAGGGAGTCCCAGACTTTCCCATATTTTCCTGTCTTTTTCTAAGCTCTCCAAACTGTTCCAACCTCTGCCTGTTACCCAGTTCCAAAGTCACTTCCACTTCTCAGGTATCTTTTCAGCAGCGCCCTACTCTAGGTACCAATTTACTGTGTTAGTCTGTTTTTGTGCTGCTGATAAAGACATACCTGAGACTGGGCAGTGGTAAGTCTGGGCAATACCTGAGATTTGTGCAGGGAAACCCCTTTATAAAACCATCAGATCTCATGAAACTTATTCACTATCACAAGAATAGCATGGGAAAGACCCAACCCCATGATTGAATTACTTCCCACTGGGTTCCTCCCACAACATGTGGGAATTGTGGGAGCTACAATTCAAGATGAGGTTTGGGTAGGGACACAGACAAACCATATCATATGGTAAATGTACATATTACTTTAAAAGAAACTTCCAGATTGTTTTCCAAAGTGGCAGCAAAATCTTGCGTTCCTATGAGCAACATATGAATATTCCACTTGCTCCATGTTATTGCAAGCACTTAGGATCACCAGATTTTTAATATTTGTCATTCTAATTGGTGAGTTATGATCTCTTGTTGTGATTATAATTTGCATTTTCCCAGTGACTACTAATTTTAAACACTATTTTATATGTTTGTTTGTTTGACAGTCATCTACATATCTCTTTTGGTGAAGAATCTATTCAAATCATTTGCCCATTTTTAAAAATGAGGCTATTTTCTTATTATTGAGTTGTGAGAGTTCTTTACATATTCTTTGTACCAGACCTTTATTTGATAGGTAGTTATCAAATATTTTCTTTCGATGTGTGGCTTGCTTTTTATTGTCCTAAAAATGTCTTTTTACAAAGCAAAAGATGTTGTGGTGGATCCCAATTTACCAATTTTTTTCTTTTGTGATTTACATTTTTATATCTTAGCTAATAAATCCTTATGGTTAGCTGGAAAGACCAAGGTTAAGACAAATGAGTGTTTTGGTTCCAATTCACCTACAAGGAACTAAAGTGGCATGTAATTTATCGTACATGCCTTTGGTATAAAGCACAGTAAAACCCTTTCTGTGTTTTTCCCCAAATAAAATAGCAGTTCCAGAACATCCCATTGCCAGCTGAAATTTGGCTGCTGATGTTGTATTTTTTTCTTGCTTCAGAAACAGAAATTCTAAATCGCAGCTACGTTAAGATAAACAAGAGATGAAGTTTGGGCCATGCAGGCTTATCTCCAGGATCTCTGTCATTTTACAGAAGACTGGATTCTTCAGGAGGAAATGCTCATCCTATTAAGTAACATGAAAGTTTTCCTTCCTGGCATTATCAGTTCAGATGGTATGAGAAAGGAATGATGGTACTTTCTAACTAGAAACTTCCTTGCTTTTCATCAGCTTGGTCACATCTGCAGAGAGTTTTTATTTCTGTTCTTAAGAGGGCTCCCAAGTAGTAAGCTGTGATGCACACGGCTTCAATGAGTCAAATTACTGAATTAAGTCAAACAGGATGCACAGCCAGATGGATGGCACCTGGCCAGCTTGAATGGGGGCCAACATACCCTTTCTGGGGGTGTCAGTTGATACACGTTTGTTTTATCCTTTGGGAGGAATACATGCTTCTTGAGAAACTTAACTTTCTTTCTGTAATGGGCATGACCTAGAAAATCTAAATTTATCCCTATAAAGAAGAACAGAAAGTATGGCTAGTCTTAAGAATGATGAAGTTATATCATCACACCACAAAGATTATGTAATGGGAGAGCACAGCATGATGGTTGAACAAGAAGCCTCTAAAGTCAGATGGCCCAAGGTCAGATTCTATTCAACCTCTTACAAGCCCTGACTTTAGTCCTTACTCTCTTGATCTATAAAGTTATAAGAAGAGAGCCTACTCTACAAGATTTTCCTGAGAATTAAGTGAGATGCTTTACTAACTTAACACCATGCCCAAAGCCACAGACACTAGCAACTGTCTTTATTATCACCATATATGTATAATGTGTGTCCTAATAATAGAGCCTTTATTTCTAGGTTTCAGTGACTGTCCTCTACTTTCCAAAGGCCAGTTCTATCTCTGCCGTTTTATGTCAACAGCTCCAAGAAATCGTGTCAAACTTCCTTGCCTGCAGATTTCAGGGGCTGCACACGGCTGCTTTTTCTGTCAGCCTTGAGACCGCCCCTTCTGCTAAGGCTGAACCTTTCCCTAACAGGAGCCTCTGACCTCTCTTCCACCTTCATCTTTCACTCCTCATCACCATTTGCTCCCAAGACGGTTCTCTCCTGCTGCTCCTGCTAGGCCACTGACCTCAAAACTTCTCCTTAAAGCACCATATTTCTTTTGTCCCAAGTGGAAAAATTATTTCCCTTTATTGATCACCATTCTTTTAAACAACCTGAGTCTTGTGGCTCATAGCTTCTTGTAACGCAGAAGTTAATCTTGGTCTTTTAGTTTTAAGTCTTCCTCATGGGTAAACTTGAGACAGTATCCAAAGTCTGGCCTGGGAACAGTTTGGGTGAGAGCCCTCGCAGCTAGGATGAGTTGGTCATATGTCTGTTTTCCTTCAGTTAAGGTCCCTTTCGTGGCCCTCTCTTGTTGTGACCACTGCATTTTACATTACCCAGTCTCTCTTAGGAGCTTCTTTTCTGTGAGGCTGGGCAGTAGGAGGCTCTGGCAAAAGACAAGTGTGGACAGAGAGGAGAATCCAGGATAATTTTCCCCTCTCTTTGCTTCTCACCTTCATGAAAGCTTGATTCTCCTCAGTGGTTCCAGCTCCCACCAGGCAGTCCTACTCTCTAGGACCCAACTCTTTCTTGGTAGCTGCCTGGTGGTCTCAGCGCTGGTGGGTGGCCCCAGCTTCAGGGCTCAAGTGAATCCATTTTCCCCTTTGGCTCTCCAGGCAGAGAAAGCAGTGGCTTCCTGTAGTTTTTAATGTCTGAGTCACCTCACCTTCCTCTATTTCCTCTGTTGGAAAATTTAATAAAAGCACATTAAATTGCTTTTTGGGGCTACCTGTTCCTCACTAGACCTTAACTGACACAAAGCTCCTGTTCTTCTGGAATACACCTATGCCCCAGGTGGAAGAAACTTCAGATTTCTCCATGTTCAAAAAGAATATTAATTCCAGCATCTGAGGAACTATCAGTCCTCAAGTTATCCTCATTTACGCAAAGGAGTCTAGACTCTCCTGTGCAAGTAGAATCCAGGTCAGATGTGGGTAAACAGATAGAACTCAAGCTGATTTGGCGATAATAGTACCAAAGTTATTGTTCCATACAATTTTTAAAAATATATACTAGTTGGGAGCTGAAATGACAAACCTCAAGACTGTCTCCCAAAAACAGATTCCCAGTGTTACTTCTGGGAAAGGTTATTGTATTGCTAGAAGGTCTGAATTTAAAGAAAAATGGGGTATTTAAAAAATCTGTTTAAATACATTAATTCTCCGTCCATATTGGTTCGGGAAACCTTACCTAACAATTCAGAGAAGTAAGAGATGTCCCTAATTGGCTTCTCTGTTGTTTAACCCTAACTAAAACATAATCACTAAAGGAGGGAATTTCCAACACTGTGGATCCCACATAGCCCCAGCTTGACAGATGCTCGTATATGCAGCAAAATTCTAGTTTTAAAATGAGATGGGCATTTCTTTTCACTTTAATATACAATTTGTGTTCTAGGCTCTTTCTATGTCTATTTGGTTCCTGTAAAAAAATATTTAAATCACGAATAGTAATGTTTATTTTATTGTGGTTGCTGACCTTCAAGGTAGTAATAAGACCTGTCTCGTTGCTCTCCCATTTTATTACAAGGTGGCACACTTGACTTTTTCTTTTTGAAGGTCATGAAATGAATCATTGTATAGGTCTTTGTCTGTCCTCAATAGTAAAGGTAAATGTTGCTTTTATTTAGAAGTGAAATGGAATTCTTTCAAACAGAATGTAGTGATTTCCGTTTTCAATGCATCTTTACTCAAGAGAGCTAATTTAGAAAGTACATGTTAATAAGGAAAATTTTTTATATCTCTCAATACCTATGTCCAGATTGCATTCATCTACAAATCTCCCTTTTTGTGTGGTGTTAATATTTTATTACAGGAAGTAGTGGAGTTTTAAATTATTCTACAGAGTGGTTCTAAAACTTTAGAGCAATTTCTATAGATATGAAATAGGTAAGGAAAAGAGAATCAAGAGATATCAAGGAATAGAAGGACAAAAAGAGAAAAAGATAATGAGAAGGAGCTCTGTTTCAAAAATAAAATGAAATTCAAAAGGAATAGAGCCACTATGTCTCATGAATTCTGTTTAAATAGAAAACACTTCACTTATGGATGGGATTAGTCACATTGAGGCAGGAAGATTGTTAGCATTAATGCCCTCTTATTTTCAATCTTAGGTATAGTAACTACCTAAGAGAAACTGAAAAGGAGCTCAGGAAATATGGGGAAATTAGCAAATTGCTGGGAAAACAAAATAAATAAAGGGAAAGGGCACATGACCTTGCTGAATTGTGTCTAATAACTCATTGGCTAATACTAGTAATAAAAGAATGTGCTAAGAAGAAATTTTCAGCTTCCAAATACCCCGAGTAGCAGGGTAGACAGTGGAACACAGCTGCCATTTTATTTTACCAATGGAAGTACTAAAGTGATGATATAAAGATAGAACAGCTTTAAATACATGTGGTAGTGTTTATGCATAGAGAAAAATACCTGAAAGAAATAATCTGAAATGTTAGCAGCAGCTTATTCCTGAGTAGTAGGGATATGAACAGTGATAGATTAGATAGATAGATAGATAGATAGATAGATAGATAGATAGATAGATAGATAGATGACAGATAGATAGATACATACATACATACATAGATACATAGATAGACTTGAAAGAAATACTCTGAAATGTTAATAGCAGCTTATTCCTGAGTAATAGAGATATGTGTGGTGATATATATATATATATATAGAGAGAGAGAGAGATACTTACATACATACATACATACATAGAAATAACTAAAAGAAGTACTCTGAAATGTTAATAGCACCTTATTTCTGAGTAGTAGGGATATGTGTGGTGATAGACTAGATGATCAAAGAAAGAAAGAAAGAAAAAGAAAGAAAGAACGAACGAACGAAAGAGAGGAAGGAAAGAAGGAAGGAGATCGAGATATGTAGATATATAGCATTTCTAGTTTTTCTAGATTCTCATTGTTATACTTTCATAATAGAAAAGACAGCTTTAAAATATTCCATGCATTTTTTCTTTCATTAGAGATGTTAGTTTTAAAATGTGCCTATAATCTCTGTGAATTCTATTTAAACTTGGTGTGAGATAGAGAAAAATAGCTTGAGCTATGAGTGGCCCACACATATTACACAAAATGCAATCTAGAACTTACGGGAATTTTTTTATTTGTGCATAAGTAGGTATTTGAACATATGACAGGCCATGTTTCATGCAGATTGTGTATATTATGAGTGAGGACGTATTTTGTGCAAGTCAGAAAGAGGCATCACTTTCACCACAGCTCGAGGTAACTGTCTCTGTTGTTGCAGAGCTTCTTGGTGATCAACATCTGTTAGTCCCTTAGGAAGCAACCTAAATTAGACAGGTGGCTGCAAGAAAGTGAGCGACTCTGTGTATGTGTAGCTCCAGAAAGTCAGATATCTTCAAACAGTAATCTTAAGGTAATTTGGGATACTGTCTTATTTTAGTAAGTTTTTCTGATTATAAAAATAATGAATGGTAATCATAACATTGGAAAATACAAAAATGTACAAAGAAGAAAATTATTTAATCCTGTTATCCCACCTCCAGAGATAACAACTAATAACTTTTAGATTTCCTTCTGGTGAAGTGATCTTTAAAAGCCAAGGACAGGAATGTAAGAAAAATGAAGATCAATCTGGCAAGATAAATATTTACTTTTAGTCTGTATTTAAGTGTACGTCATTGATGGGATCCATAAAACTTCAGGAAAGTTTTAGTTAAGATAGAAGTTATACTTGCCAAAACATTAACAATTTATGTTTAGAAATAAGAAACTCAATCTCAAGTTATATTACACTCTATAAGCCACATTTAGCTTTTTAAAAATCAAGATGTTGAGTTATGTTAGATACATTGTGAAATTGACATTTTTGAGTGTAGTTTTATAAATTCTGACAAATGCACACAGTTGAGTTTACAACACCATAAACAAGAAATATAACACCAGAAGGATATCTCAATGGAATCCTATAGTACGTAGCCATTTGAGATGGGCGTCTTTCTCTTAATACATTTGAGATTCGTCAGTGTTGTTGCATGCATCCGTACTTCATTCCTTTCATTGCTAAATAGTATTTCACTGAATAGGTTTACTACAATTTGGTTAACACATGCACATTTTTGTTGTTTTCCAATTTTGGTGATTATGAATAATACCAATATAAACATTTATGTTCAAGTATTTATACAGACAGGGGTTTTCATTTCTTTTGATTAAATTTCTATGAGCGAGATTTTGGAGTCATAAGGTAAATGTATGTATAACTTTAAAAGCAACTGCCAAACTGTTTTTCCAAACTGGTAGTAAAAATTTGCATTGGCATTGGCAATGTATGATAGTTCCACTTGCTCGACATTACTATAAGCACTTAGGATTATTCGATTTTTAAAATTTTAGCCATGTGAGTAGATGGGTGTGATTATAATTTAAATTTCCCTGGTGACTAACAACAGCGGGAATCTTTTCGTGATTTTTTTTCTTCACCATCTGTATATCTTCTTTGGTGAAGTATAGGCTCAATGCTTTTGCTCATTTTAAAATACAGTGTGTTTGTTTTCTAATTATTGAGTTGTGAGAGTTATTTATATATTCTGCATACAAGAGCTTTATCAGGTAAGTGTTTAACCAACATATTGTTCCCACATGTGGCTTGTTTTTCTTTTTTTTAGGTTTATTTAAAATTTTAAGTTCAGGGGTACACGTGTAGGTTCATTACATGGGTAAACTTGTGTCACAGAGGTTTGTTGTACAGATTATTTTGTCCCCCAGGGATTAGGCCTAGCACCCATTGGTTATTTTTCCTGGTCCTATCCCTGCTTCCACCTTCCATCCTCCAGTAGGCCCCAGTGTGTGCTGTTCCCCTTTATGTGTCCATGTTTTCTAATCATTTAGCTCCCACTTATAAGTGAGAACATGTGGTATTTGGTTTTCCGTTCCTGTGTTAGTTTGCTAAGGATAATAGCTTCCAGCTCCATTCATGTTCCTGCAAAGGACATGACCTCATTCGTTTTTATGGCTGCATAGTTTTCCATGGTATATATGTATCACATTTTCCTTATCCAGTCTATCATTGATGGGTATTTACATTGATTCCATGTCTTTGCTATTGTGAGTGGTGCTGCAATGAATATGTGCATGCATGTGTCTTCATGACAGAGCAATTTATATTCCTTTGGGTATATACCCATTAATGGGATTGTTGAGTCAAACAGCATTTCTGTCTTTAGGTTTTTGAGGAATCACTATACTGTCTTCCACAATGATTGAACTACTTTACACTCCCACAAACAGTGTGTAAGTGTTCCTTTTTCTTCACAACCTTGCCAGCATCTGTTATTTTTTGACTTTTTCATAATAGCCATTCTGACTAGTGTGAGGTGGTATTTCATTATGGTTTTGATTTGCATTTCTCTAATGATAAGTGATGTTGAGCTTTTTTCATATGATTGTTGGCCATATGTGTGTCTTCTTTTGAAAAGTGTTCATATCTTTTGCCCACTTTTTTGGTTTGTTTTTCTCTTGTAAATTTGTTTAAGTTCCTTAAAGATGCTGGAAAATTGACTTTTGTCAGATGCACAGTTTGCAAAAAATTTTCTCCCACCCTGTGGTTGTCTGTTCACTCTGTTGATAGTTTCCTTTACTATGCAGAATCTCTTCAGTTTAACTAGATCCCATTTGTCAATTTTTGCTTTTGTTGCAATTGCTTTTGGTGTCTTCGTCATGAAATCTTTGCCCATTCCTATGTCTAGAATGGTATTGCCTATGTTGTCCTCCAGGATTTTTATAGTTTTGGGTTTTACATTTAAGTCTCTAAGCCATCTTGAGTTAATTTTTGTATATGGTGTGAGGAAGGAGACCAGTTTCAATATTCTGCACATGGCTAGCCAGCTATCCCAGTACCATTTATTGAATAGGGAGTCATTTCCTCATTGCTTGTTTTGTCATCTTTGTCAAAGATCAGACGGTTGTAGGTGTGTGGCCTTATTTCTCAGTTCTCTAATCTGTCCCATCGGTCTATGTGTCTGTTTTTATACATGCTATTTTGGTTACTGTATCCCTGTAGTATAATTTGAAGTCAAGTAGCGTGATGCCTCCAGCTTTGTTCCTTTTGTTTAGCATTGCCTTGGCTATTAGGGCTCTTTTTGGTTCCATACGAATTTTTTAAATAGTTTTTTTTTCCAGTTCTGTGAAGAATGACATTGGTAGTTTAATAGAAATAGCATTGAATCTACAAATTGCTTTGGGCAGTATGGTCATTTTAACAATATTGATTTTTCCCATCAATAAACATGGAATGTTTTTCCATTTGATTGTGTCATTTCTGATTTCTTTGAGCAGTGTTTTGCAGTTCTCCTTGTAGAGATGTTTCATCTCCCGTATTAGCTGTATTCCTAGGTATTGTATTCTTTTTGTGGCAACTGTGAAAGGGATTGTGTTCCTGATTTGGCTCTTGGCTTGACTGTAGTTGGTGTATAGGCATGCTAGTGAGTTTTGCACATTGATTTTGTACCCTGAGGCTTTGCTAAAGTTGTTTATCAGCTTAAAGAGCTTTTAGACCAATACTGTGGGGTTTTCTAAATATAGGATCATGTCATCTGCAAACAGGGATAGTTTGACTTCCTCTCTTTCTATTTGGATGCCTTTTATATCTTTCTCTTGCCGGATTGCCCTGGTCAAGACTTCCAATACTGTGTTGAATACGAGTGGTGAGAGAGGGTATTCTTGTCTTATGCCAGTTTTCAAGGGGAATGCTTCCAGCTTTTGCCCATTCAGTATGATGTTGGTTGTGGGTTTGTCATAGATGGCTCTTATTATTTTGAGGTATGTTCCTTCAACACCTAGATTATTGAGTTTTTAATATGAAGAAAGGGGTGTTGAATCTTATCAAAAGACTTTTTTGCATCTATTAAGATAATCATGTGATGTTTGTCTTCAGTTCTATTTATATGATAAATCACATTTATTGATTTGTGTATGGTGAACCAACCTTGCATCCTAGGGACAAAGCCTACTTAATTGTGGTGGATAAGCTTTTTGATGTGCTGCTGGATTTGGTTTGCCAGTATTTTTTGAGGATTTTTGTGTCGATGTTTATCAATGATATTGACCTGAAGTTTTCTTTTTTGTTGTTATTGTGTCTCTGCCAGGTTTTGGTATCAGAATGATGCTGGCTTCATAGAATGAGTTAGGGAGGAGCCCTTCCTCCTCAATTTTTTGGAATTGTTTCAGCAGGAATGGTACGATTTCTTCTTTGTACATCTGGTAGAATTCAGCTGTCAATCTCTCTGGTCCTGGGCATTTGTTGGTTGGTAGGCTATTTATTATTGACTCAATTTCAGATCTCATTATTGGTCTATTCAGGGATTCAATTCCTTCCCAGTGCAGTCTTGGGAGGTGTTTTTCATTTTCTTAACGTATTTTTTCTGTTGTGATTCATGCCATTTGTGTCCTACCTAATAAATAAATCCTGGCCTAATACAAAGTCCCACAGATTTTCTTCTTTGTTTTTTGTTTTGTTTTGTTTTTTGTTGTTGCTGCTGTTTTTACAGAGAAAGGATCTCTCTTTGTCACCTGGGCTGGAGTGCAGTAACACAATTATAGCTCACTGTAGCACTGAACTCCTGGATCCAGGGATCTTCCCACCTCAGCCTCTTGAGTATCTAGGATTACAGGTATGCACCACCATGCCCAGATAATTTTTTTAAATAGGCTGGTCTTGAACTCCTGCCCTCAAGAGTTCCTAGTGCTTTGGCCTCCCAAAGTGCCAGGATTACAGGCATGAGCCACCACACCCAGCTCTTCTTTGCTTTTTATAAAAGTTTTATAGAGTTAGGCTTTACATTTTTGTTTTTCTGTGATCCATTATGGGTTCATTTTTGTACACAGGGTGAGATAGAAATCTAAGTAATTTTTTTCTTTTTTTCCAATTGGATGTTCAGTTACGCTGGCATAATTTGTTGGAAAGATGATTTTTCTACCTTAAAATGTCTTGATCCTTTTGTTGAAAATAAATTGTATGATTCTATTTCTCAATGTTCATTTCTGTTCCAATTATCTGTGTGTTTGTTCTTTCACTGACATCACAGTGTCCTGATTACTATAGATTTAGAGTGAGTCTTGAAATCAGATAGTTTAAATGTTCCAACTTGTTTTTTCTTTGTCAAAGATTTTTGGCTATTCTAATTCCTTTACTTTTCCATATACATTTTAATATTTACTTGTACATTTCTACAAAAAAAACCCTGAATATAGATCAACATGTGGAGAATTGACTTTTTAACAGTACTGATTATTCCAAACCTAATATTTCTAAACCAAATTATAGTGAATCTCTCCACTCATTTCAATCCCCTTTGATTTCCTGCTCAATGTTTTAAAGTTTTTAGCATTCAATCTTGTACATATTTTGCTATATTTACAAAGTATTTTATGTTTTTGATACTATTATAAATGGTAGTATTATAAAATAATTTCAAATTTTTATTGCTGGTATATAATAATGCAGTTAATTTTATATCCTAAACTCTGCTAAACTTACTTATTAGTTCTACTACTTTTTTTCATAGATTTTCAAGATTTCCTACTTAAACATCATAATATCTGTTAATTGAGACAATTTAGTTCTTTTCCAGTCTGCAAATATTATATTCATTTGACTTGTCTTGTTGGACTGGATAGAAGTAATAAGATTGAGTAGGAGAGGTGAAAGCAGACATCTTTGCAATATTCCCAATCTTAAGAAGAATGCATTCAATCTTTCACCATTGAGTATTGTCTTAGCTATAGGTCTTCTATAGATGCCTTTTATTATCTTGAGAATGTTCTCTTCCATTTTGAGTTTTCTGAGAGTCTGTTTTAAATTGATGAATGGATGTTGAATTTGTCAAAAGGTTTTTTTTCATCTATTGAGATTAGTCATATAATTTTTCTTCTTTTTTATAAACACAGTAAATTGCATTGTTAGACTTTCAAATGTCAAATCAACCTTACATTCTGAGAATAACCCCTACTTTTTCATGATGTATATCTGTTTACTATACTGCTGATTTCAGTTGGCTACTACTTTATTGAGAATTTTTGTGTCCTCTCTTTATGATTGATATAGTTTGTAGTTTAATTGCAATGTCTTTAGCTGGTTTTTCTATAAAGATAACAGAAAATTGCATTGGGAAGTGTTTTCTACTCTCCTATTTTCTGGAAGAGTATGTGTAGAAGAATAATTTCTTCTTTAAATGTTTGGTAGAACTTTTAAGCAAAGCAATCTGGACCAGCAGTTTTCTTGAATAGAAACAGGACTACACAGATTCTCTATTTCTTATTTAGTGATTTTTGGTGGTGTCTTTCAAATAATTTGTGTATTTCATGTAAGATGTTGTATTGTCATAAAATAGTTCATGTATTTCCTTTATTATCTTTTTAATATTAGTATGATCTTTAGTGAGGACCCATCTTTCATTTCTGACATTGGTCATTTAAGTATGCCTTTTTTTCCTTTTTTTTCCTTTTTATCAATCTGTCTAGAGAAGTGGTTCTAAACTGGGGGCAATACTGCCTTCCAAAGAACATTTGATAATGTCTGGAGACGTGTTTAATCATCCCACAAGTAGTTTGGTGGGATGCTACAGGCATGTAGTGGGTAGATGCCAGAGATGCTGTCAAATATCCTATATAGGGCAGCCCTTAAAAAAGAAAATATTACCTAGCCCGAAATTTCAGTTGTGTCAGGGTTAAAAAATTCTAGTGTAAAGATTGATCAATTTTATTAATTTTCTCAAAGCACTAGCTTTTGATTTCAGTGACTTCATTGCTTTTCTTTTTCATTCTTCAGTTTTATTAATTTCTGTAACAAATTACTTCTGCTTTTGGGGAGTCAATTTGCTCTTATTTTTCTACTTCTTAATGAGGAAACTTAAATCATTGATTTGAGACTTTTCTTTATGTAATGCAAGCATAAACACTTAAAGCTATTAATTTCTCTTGAAGCAACACTTATAATGTCTCTCTCAAATTCTGGTATGCTCAAGTCAAATAAATATACGTATTCATTCTCATTCAATTTAAAATACTTTCCAATTTTCCTCATGACTTCAACTTTGACCAAAGACTTATTTAGAAGTATGTTGTTTAATTTCCAAATATTTCGGAATTTTCCAGGTATATTTCTCATTGATTTTTAATTTAATTTTAATATGGATAGAGAACATGCTTTGTATGTAATTTAATTTTAATATGGATAGAGAACATGCTTTGTATGTTTTAATTGTGTTAAACTTGTTGACGTTTCTTCACGGTTCAGGATATGGTCTGTCCTGTTGAATATTCTGTTTTTACTTGAAAAGAATGTGCATTCTGTTGTTGGATTAAATGTTCTATAAATGCCAATTTGGTAAAATTGGTTGTTCAGATCTTCCTTGTCATTATTGATATTTTGTCTATTTGCTCAATCAACTATTGAAAGAAGAGTGTTAAAATCTTCAATAATAGTTGTGCTTTTGTTTATTTCTCCTTCAGTCTATCAGTTTTTGCTTCATGTATTTTAAAGTTCTCTGGTAACCATATACACATTTAAGATTTTATGCATTTTTGGTAAATTAATCATTTTATGATTATGCACTGTCCCTTTCTTCTGTGGAGATATTCCTTTTTCTGAAATCTAATTTATTTAATATTAACACAGTCTCTCTTGCATGGTTTTGATTCATTTTTATTGTATATCTTTCTTAATCATATTACTTTTAGCCTAGCTATGTCTTTATATTTGAAATTAATTTGTTGAAGTAAATCCTGCCTGCTGCCTTCCTCAACTTTGGCAAACTCTTGTCTTGATTTGAGTGCTTATGATTATGTAATATAATCATTGACATAGTTAGATTTAAAACTACCATCTTGCTAGATTTTGTTTTCTATTTTTTCATCTGTTCTTTGTCCTCTTTCTCCTCTTTGTCTGCCTACTATTGGATTGGATACTTTTTAAATGATTCCTTTATCTTCACTATTGACTTCTTTATGCATCTATTTCTAATTGCTTTGTGGTTTCCCTAGCTATCATCTTGCTAGATTTTGTTTTCTATTTTCTCATCTGTTCTTTGTCGTCTTTCTCCTCTTTGTCTGCCTACCATTGGATTGGGTACTTTTTAAATGATTCCTTTATCTTCACTATTGACTTATTTATACATCTATTTCTAATTGTTTTGTGGTTTCCCTCAGCAATGTACATCTTTAACTTATCACAACCTACCTTCAAATAATATTACAGCACTTCAAGTAGAGTGTGCAAACCTTATAGCAGTGTGCTTGCAAACCTTTCTCCCATCTTTGGGTTATTGTTTTCATACATTTTACTTTTACAGGTTATAAATACCACAATATTTTACAATTTTTCTTTAGATAATCGCTTATCTTTTTCAGTAAATAAAAATAAGAAAAATTTTAAATATTTACCTTAACCTTTTACAATATCTGGAACTCTTCATTTCCTTTTGTAAATACATGCTTCTGATTCACATCTGCCTGAAAGACATTCTTTAATATTTCTTCTAGCATAAATCTGATGTAAATCACTTCTCTAAACTTTAGATTGTCTTAAAAATGCTTTAGTTCACATTTGCATCGAAAGAAATTATTGCCGTAGAATTAAGAATTGACAGAGGGTTTGTTTTTTCCTTCAAAACTATAAAGATGTTGTTCAATTTTCTTCTAGCTTGCATAGTTTTGGATGAGATGTATACAGTCATTTTTATCATTTTTTTTCTTCCATATGCCTTCAAGATTTTCATTTTATCTTCGGTTTTCAGCAGTTTGAATATGATGTGTCTAGTTTATGCGTGTGCATATGTGTGTTTGTGTGTGTGTATTTTAATTCTTATTTGTGATTCTTGGTATCTCTTGGATATGTGGCTTAATGTCTTTATTTTGGAAAAAAATCTACACTATTATTTCTTTAAATATTTCTTCTGTTTTGTCTTCACTCTCACTCATCTTGGATTGTAATTACACATATTTTAGACCAGTCTATGGTATTGTTTAGAAAATACTGAGGTAAATAGTATATGTGCCTATAAATGGGCACAGATCTTTTCAGGCACTTAGTAAGAGGGATTGTATCAACCTAGTTAGAATTTAGTTATTTAGTTGAGTTTAGATTTCCTTGTTGGTATGAATACCTTCAATGCTCTATAAGGCATCAAATTGTTCTAAGAATGCCCTGGGTTTAGGCTGGGAGGTGAGATTGCTATGAGCTTTTTCTCAGTGTTTGTGATTCATCCTCATCTTACAATCATTGCTTCATACCTTTGCCACAGGGGTGAGAGGGAGAGGCCTCTCCCCAGCTTCTTGCCCTTCCTTCAGGGGTAGGTTGCAGTAGGCTGTCACTGCTTGCTAGG
This sequence comes from Mandrillus leucophaeus, assembly GCF_000951045.1. NCBI lineage: Eukaryota > Metazoa > Chordata > Mammalia > Primates > Cercopithecidae > Mandrillus > Mandrillus leucophaeus. The sequence continues at coordinate 671,975 of NW_012098721.1, read as the reverse complement.
CTACCAGAGAGAGGGCCCTGTTGTCCTGGTTGAGCATCACTCCTAAGAAAGCCCTGTGAGCCTGAGCCCTCAGGTGGGGTTTTCTCATATTCCTTTCCCTCTTCCCCATAGCAGTCAAACTCTGCCTGTGTCTGTGGTGGTGCTTTGTGAGAGCATATGGTTTCGGTCCCTCTCATAGAAGCAGGAGACCTCTAATGGTATTAGTTTGGTTCAGCCCTCTTTCCTGCCCAGGAGTAAGGGAGTTCTTTTGTCTCTATCTTTCTCCCGCAGCGCTGGTTCTTTTTCCTGAGTGTGGCAGACCTTTCCTCATGTTCAACCCCTAATTTTTTTTCATGAACACTCAATGGAAATGGTATAGAGTCTGTGAGGGTGCTGCAAACGCCCCTTGGGTCTGAGGATCCCAGGAAGTCTATACTGTCACACTAGCTGAATCTCAACCTTTGACAATTCATACAATTTTAGCTAATTCTTTCTTCCCTCTTGTGGGGTGGCCCTTTCCTCCTACCATAACTCCCATAATGGAGGTAGTACATGTGTTCCATCTCTCCTTATAGGAAGTCGGGGGGTAAGGGATCTGCCCTCCTTGGATTTTAGGTGACTTGATTTATCTAGGACCTCAGCCCACTGACAGATTAAAACAAAATCATATCTGTGGTTTATCTGTATTTTCCTCATTGTTAGTGAGGGAGCAACATTCTTTCTATTACATTCTATGCAAAAACTTACTTTTTATTTTTATTACATAGTCTCTTATATGTCCCATGAACTGAATGTTTGTGTCCCCCTAAAATTCATATATTGAAACTCAATATGTTGGTATTTGGAGATGAGGCCTTTGGGAAGTAATTAGGTCATGAGGGTGGAGCTCTCAGAATGGATTAGTTATTTTATATGAAGAGACTGGAGAGAACGCTCTGTTTCTCTCATTTCTTTCCATCACGCGAGGATAAAATGAGAAGACAGCAGTCTGGGCACTAGGACTCCAGCCCTTAACAGACACTAGATTTGCTGGCACCTTGACCTTTGGAGGTCCTTTCAGCCTCCAAAATGGTGAGAAATAAATGTGGTGTTTAAGCCACCCAATCTATTATATTTATGTTTTAACAACCCAAACTCAAACAATAAGTAAAGCTATTTCTTTAAAATATGGTATAATAGATTATGCTAAAAATATCAGCTTTTAAAGTTAACATCTCTTCCACAGAGATTAAAAGCAAAACTCTTAGAGATTCGAATTCAAATTGTGCTTTCCCTAGTTGATGAAGCTAAAGGGTCATGGAACTCTAGCTAGATTTCCTAGATCTCGTTAAGTATAACCCTACTGAATCTCAGTTCTCCTTTTCTCTTGACCAATTGTTTGTATTATAACACAAAGGGACCTTTTGCTTTAGAAAAGGTCATGACATGATTTCCTTCAAAAGGAAACTCCCTTGTGGATGAAAAATATAATTCAATTTACTAAATTCAAGGTATAAACAAACAGTGGAAAACAATATTATAGGGTAAGGTAAGGGACTCCTGTTTGGTACATTAACAGAACTGACCATATTTACACTGCCTTCCTACCACCATAGGCATTCTCAGCACCACAGATACCCACTCATAATATAGTAAATAACAAAGGAAATAGAACAGCAAGAAATTGTCACTTGTCAATTAAATGTGTGGTTCCATTACTGACACAATAAAGCAGATTTGTCACAGAGGAGCCTGGCTAATTTTTTTTATCACATAAAATGGGAACAATTAATTTGAAATATGTTCCCCTTTGGCTTACCAAGCTGCTGAAGTCTCATGGGAATTTGTAAAACGCATTCCTGATAGAAGCTGGTTCATCAGCATACGGTTGCTACAGTTACGGTATCACTGCAACAGCAACCCAAATGGTGATGCCTTGACAGTTTTTCATTTAGAAAGACCAGAGGAAGATAATTTCAAAGTGTCCAGTTGCCTTTAAATTTATTAATACTGGGTAGGGCAAACAAGATTATTAAAATGGTCTGAACTTTTCTCTAGTCTCACTCTAATGCCAACAATATCTCACATGAATTAGGATGAATTAGTCTTTCCCATATGGATAGTTTTTAACTAAATTTTTTATTAAAAATGAGATGCAATTATAGTAGGTAATTATACAAGGGATGTTTTTCTTGACTTTTAATATATTTCTGATTTAAAATTATGAAGTCAATCTTTTATTTTTTCAAAGAAACGGATTAACATACTTAATCTTGACTTAATAGAAATCACATCAGTTTTTATTGTTTTTTTAAAAAATAACTCCTCATTTTTCATGACCCTCTACTAATGGCAAAAAATTACCATTTGAAGAACATTGATTAAAGGAGCTCTGTTTGGTTTTGGGTTTTTATATTTTCTTTTCATTTTTTAATTAGTTCCTACCTTTTGGCACCATTCTCAAATTAGTACTCATTTCTAGCCAAATTTCTCAAGTTTCAAAATGAGCATCTGACAAAGAAGGTGGATTTTGGCAAATGTGAACACTTTCTAAATCAGGATGAATCAAATCAATTCTCTCCTATATTTCTACAGTGTTTCAATCAAATCAGAGGCTTAACTATGAGATATAAAGCAAAGGAACATGTTGGCCCCCTAGACTGGCATTTGTTGAGATGGGACTTATTACTATAAAATCACTGCCAAATGAGAAAAAAGAAAGATCAGATACAGAGAGGAAGTGACATTACTGTGTTGTGCCAATGAGGAACAATGTTTTTGGATGCTGCATCTTTTATTTGAGATGAAGTATAAATATATTTGCAGAAGTAATTCTAGATAAATTACATAAGACACCAACTCTAATTCTTTCAGAGATATAGCTCTTAAGCAATTACACTCAACAAATGTGAACAACAGCATATTTTCCCTACTAAACAGTGTGGAAAATAACACAGAATAAGACAATGGCATGTGTCCTAACATTCAAGAAATTTTAATCGGGTTAAGAAAAAGAAGATTAGAAGATAAAACAAAATTTTAAAAGCATGAAAATATATGTAATTGAATACTAAATTGTGTAGCAAAATCTGTGTGTGAAAGAAAAGAACATCAGTAAATACTAAGAATAATCGGAGAAGGCTTCATTAGGGAGGTTGGACTTAACTTGAGTCTTAAAAGGTAGACATTTGTTAATTAATTCATTCACTCATTTGGCAGTCATTCACTAAGAACTGACTCTCTACCAAGCACTCCGTTAATTTCAGAGGACATAAAGTTTAATTATGCCCTGACTTAATGATACACACAGTTATTCTGGGAAACATAAACATATAAAAAGTGATGCTAATACAGTATTAGGGCAATTATAGAGATAGGGGAGCGTTGTTGAAGTACAGGGATCACAGAAAGCTTTCTAAATCAGATGCCTGAACTAAATTTTTTTGTTTTTGTTTTCTGGTTTTTTTGTTTCGTTTTGTTTTGAGGCAGAGTCTCTCTCTGTCACCCAGGCTGGAGAGCAGTGGTGCAATCTCAAAGGCAATCGATCTCAAAGGCGACCTCCGCCTTTGGGTTTCAAGCAATTCTCCTGCCTCAGTCCCACAAGTATGTGAGACTACAGGTGCCCACCACCACGCCCTGCTAATTTTTGTATTTTTGGTAGAGACAGGGTTTCACCATGTTGGCCAGGCTGGTCTCTAACTCCTGACCTCGTGATCCAGCAGCCTTGGCCTCCCAAAATGCCAGGATTACAGGCATGAGCCACCACGCCTGAACTGAACTAAGTTTTAAAGGATAATTTGCCAGGTGTATGTTTGCCGAAGCATGGAGTCATATCAGGTCAAAGGTGTAGAAATAACTGGTAGGACTTGGACAGTTGGAGGAGATAATGAAGCAGCATTTCAAATGCAGGCCACATTATCAAGTCATGGAGCGAGGAATGAACACGGCATTTCTGGGATAAACCAGCCTGACTGAGTGGAGGGTTTATATTGATAGAACGGAGAAATTTGATTAAATATGTAAAGCTGAATCTATATTTTCTAATTAATAAAAGCCAGGAAGAGGCACTTGATTTTTAGTAGCTGTTAGAGGTGCACTTCTAGAGGGTTAGACTTTTTAACAGGAGTCTGATAATTTACTTAGCAATATTAATCTAGCAGGTGAATGTAATAATGATTTAAATCCCTACATCTTAGTGTTAATGAGGTGAACTAAAAAAGCTATGACTACAATCCATGTGTGATTGACTGGAAAGTGGTATTGGGGTAAGGACATGTTTATTTGCAAGAAACAAAATCTCAATCCAGTTAGCTTAAGTAAAGGGAGACAGTACAAGAATTCAGGCTGCAAACTCACAAGCATGTCAGGACAAGAAAGAAAGTAGGTCAAGCCACCTGGAGGCTTGACCAGAAAGCCAGGAAGTGAGGCTCCTCCTTCAATATCTCAGGAAGTCACCTGACTCTTGGCCCAGCCCCTATCTGCTAGGTAGCAAAACATTCTTGCTTCTCTTAGTACCCTTTAGCTCTGCCCGTCACCTATATAGTATACATATAGACAGAAAGCACTTATTCCCATCCAACATGGCCTTTGTTCATCTAATTGTCATTTGAGACTCCAACTCCAAATTCCTGGCTTAAATAAATTGCCCAGCCATGCTCCAGTTGGGGGCAGGATGTGGTAAGGCACATGCTAGGGAGCACTGCAAGTTTCTGATTTGGGGGCTGGAGCAGTTGCACTGAGTGGAAACAGTGAGTGAGTGACTGAGATATCCCTCAAGGAGAGCCTGAACTTTGACTATAGCAACGGGCATGGGAAAGAAAAACATTTTTTGGAAGAAACAATAAAAGAAGTTGATGACTAGCTACACACAAAGGGTGAAAAAGAAAATATTTCAAAGTTGATATAAAAGTTTAAATTTAATTAATCTAGAGAATGATGGTGCTTTGATAAGGCTAAAAAATTTAGCAGAGATATCTGACTGGAGCAGAAAGGCAATGTATCCCAATGGAAAGAACAATAAGTTTGAGATAATTAAAGGTTCACATGAAATGAAGTAGACAACTAAAAATATGGAACTGAATCTAAGGTTATAAATAGAATTGGATGTTTTGCATTAAAATTAGCTATATGATGGTGAGAGTTAAAGCTATTTAAAAAGTACAATGGGAAAAGGTACTTTTTCTGAAGGAGAATATAGAAAGCGAAGAGTTAGGAGTCAAGAACTGAGACTGGTAATAACTACAAGGAGGACAATTTGGGACCCGTAAGTAAATGTCCTGTCCAGCAAAGAAAATAGAGAATGGGTGGCCAGAGAAGTCTGGGGAAAATACAAATAGAGTGCCATAAAGGAAACAAAAGCACCAATGTCTCTTGAACATTTTTTAATGATATGTTTTATGCCTAATTCAAACTCAGAATGGGAGCAGCTGACCAGCTACATTTTTTTTTTTTCCATTTCTGGTTTTTACTTTTGCTGAAACTAAGAATTTTGTTTTTCAGTTTTAAATGTCACTTATTTTTAAATTCAATATTTCCTAAAAGAGTTATCAGGACTTTTTTTTTTTTCAGATTGGAAATTAGTTAGCTAGTCTATGTAGATAGCTAGGAAAAAATAAATGGTTTTCATTTAAGCCATTTTTTTCCTTCAGTAATCTCCTTACCTGAACTAAGACTAAACTTATGAAATTTTAAGTTCAAAAGAGACCCTTTTCAAAATATTAGGAGTTGGTGAAAGAGGCATGAACAATGGAAGTCAATTTTCAATGGTAAATGCTATAAGAAGAAATTGGCTACAGCTTCCTCCAAGCTGGAAAAAGACGAGAAAACCTACAGGAAAAAGTTTGCTGCTCTTAAATTAAAAAAGAAAAAAATCAATGAAGTAAAATTACAATAGGGCCAGATGAAAGACTATGTGCTTTTACAGTTAAATCTGGTTTTGGTATAATAAGGAGGTATTGGGAACATGACCCCAGCCTCCTGCTAGGCTCTTTTCTTTCAAACACTGATATTGCCTTTAAACTAAAAACGTAGCAAATACCGTGACTGTGTTAAATCTAAATACTCTACCTCTCTATATAAAGCTCATAGTTGTACTAATTGTTCTAGCAGTCACTTCATACTATTCATTCATTTTGAACTAAAACCCCCTAAGAATTTTTCACATCAACCTCAACAAAGACTGTTTGTCTCGATTCTGTATTTAATCAAGTGACTTTTGAATCTGAATTTGAACATTTGCATTTTCTTTATGAGTTTTATCTCTTTCATTTTGGCACACACCTTTCAAATGTTTTTTGAATTCTTATGTTGTCAAAGACATACCAGTTATTTTCATAGCTTTCTGGTTCCTAGAAATGTAATTACCATGCCATATTTTTCCCCTCGTTCATTTTAAAATTGAGTTTCTGCTGAATGTCAAACTCTGTGCTAGATGTCAGGGGTACAGAGAGAAATCAAGTAAACTCTGACCTTAAGAGCCCCACAATCTTGTTGGGGAAAAGGGAGGAAAATATATATTTTGCAAACATTGTGACAAATGCAGTGACAGAGATAGGCTCAGTTGATTATGGAATTAAAAGGGTGATGTCTTGTGAGAGTGTGAAGACATGGAAGTTGGAGGATGGTGTAGGGGACAGAAGAGGCCTTACTACACGAGAGTAGGCTTCCTGGGAAAGGCAGTGCTTTCTCTTGTTTTCCTATCAATCAAGGGTATTGATCTGATTACAGCGTCCTGCAGACAAATGCTGAGGAACTCTAAATCAGTGATTCTTGAAATGTGATCTCCAGACATATTAGCACCGTGTGGAGATGTGTAGAAACGCACATTCTTGGGCCTCATCCCAGATGTGCTGTATCTGAAACTATGGAGTAGGATGCAGAAATCTGTTTCAACATGCCCCCTCAGGTGACTCTGCCACCCACTCAAGTCTGAGCATTGCTGCTCTAAATGCCAATCCTTTAATTAGTATCTCATCGTGGTCAGTCATTCCTATGGTAGTAATGGAGAAGTGGAGACACCTGAAGATGAAGTCAAAGGCTCTGCTTGGGAATACCAGCTCAGCCACTCACTAGTCTGTTTGGAGCAAATTACTTAACCTTGCCATTCAGACTACTGATTGATCACATCTTCCTCAGATTACTATAAAAATAAAATGAAAATATGTGTTTGCAAGTACCTAGCCCATTACCTAGAGTAGGAACCTTTTGTTTGTTTCACAACAGACTAATGAGTTTACCTATGTTGATACTATGAAAAAGCCACAGAAGGCTCTGAAGAATATAGAAATACGTGAATGTTTTCCTCTGGATAAGTGGACATGAGAGTTATCGTTAACATTCGGAAAGCAGTACCGTAATCCATCTTAAGATGGATTTTCACTTATCAATCTAAAGGGAAATAATTGATAAAAGGAAGATTCAATTCAGTACAGCAAGACATAGTCTAATAATGGAAAGGATCAGGGCAGAGGGGTGGAGAGTCACTGCAGTTTTCCGTATAAGAAGACATTTTTACTTTGGTGGGAGAAACCACCATATACCTTCCCAAGCAAGCATCAGTATTTAATTCTGTATGATTGTTACCTTTAGCAGGTTATTCTGCATGGTTTCTGAAGATTCCCAAATATTTCACGGCAAGAGGCAATGGCTCTCCAACTGAAGATGCTTCTGCACTCTGCAAATAAGAAAATTTTTACAAATGAGTCATCACATCCATATTGTCTATATGCCACAAATATAAATACTTTCTGTATTTCCTGAAAATCTTCATGACCCACTTCATTTGTGGCATCCTACTAGCTAATGCTCCAAGTTTACACAATTATACTTTGTGTCTCATTCTCTTCTGGGTTTATAAAAGAGGAAATAAATGTGTAAATATGCTAACCTTATTAAAATTTATTTACTTACCTATTTTATGTCTTAGATGTTGAAACATGCATCATTTTAAAATAATATATTTTCTGTTAATATTCTTTTGCATGATGGAGTCTTTATTCTTTGCTAAAATGAGGTAAATGCATTTTTTTTAAAATCTGAGAAAGGCCTGGGATCTATAAAAAGGGGACATTTCCAATGAGATTAAATTTTAATGTTCACAGAACTACATCAAAGCAATTAAAAAAGAGTGAGTTAAATATAGCTTTCCCCTGACAGAGATGCTGCCCTTAGTAGGACACATTGCTATATTCTGTAACCAAATACACTGCCCCAGTTTACTTTAATTCTAGCTAAATCTGTATACCCTCCAGAGTGGTATCCTTGAGAAGTTAAGCACCATGGTTATTTAAATCAATGATAAAGTGAATAGCAATAATGGGGCTTGCCAGGTGCAAGTGACTGGCAGATCTGCATACCAGATTCACGCAGACTATACACATTGACCTTGTACAAGGCAACATCCAGGACAACATTGTGATAGCCAATATTGTAAGGGTCTCTGATCAGAGGCCATCTCTTCTAACAATTACTTACTGTGCTAGCACAAGGCATGCTCCCAAAGTTAAACAATGGTACTAAAATTATGATGGAGCTATTTGCCATATTAGGTGAGTTTCTTAAGAGCAAGACCCTTGCTTTACCCATTTCTATATCCCCTAGAACTTGGCAAACACTAAATGTTTAGTGAGTTATTAACAAATAAATAAATAAGTTAATTTGTGGGAGTTGACATCTCCACATTGCCACTTTCTCCCTTTGATGCATTGCTTATCACGTGGACTCCTTGTGCTTTAAAATAACCGCCAGGGGTTGCTGTTTTATATTTTTTAACTTGCAATGTCTTCAGCATACTTTTTTAAAAACCCTAACACACTTCTGCAAATTGTATTTTTCAAAGAAGTCCACAGTAATATATACCATCTCACATAATCTTCTTACAGGTGATATTGACCTTCCTGCCATTGAGCAGTGAGGTCTATGCCCCTCCTTTGAACCTGAATAGACTTGCCTTAACCATTGGAGTATGGTGGAAGCAACGCTGAGTCACTGGAGCATAAAAATACCTTGTTCTATTAGTAGGCTCGCTCTTGACACCCAGCCACCATGCTATGAGAAAGCCAAGCAGCCATATGGAAAAGCCCCTTATAGGTATTCTAGCCAAAAGCCTCAGATGAGGCCCCAGCCAATAGTCAGCATTAACAGCGAGATATGTGAGCAAGGAGTCCTCTGATGATTCCAGCCCTCAGCCTTCAAGTCTTCTTGGTCTTCAAACCACTCCAGCTGATGAAAGCAAGGAACAGAGACAAACTGTCCCTCCTAAACCCAGCCCAAATTTTATGAACCCAGCCAATTCATAAAAATGATAAATGATTGCTCTTGATTCACATCACTGCAATGGAGATGATTTGTTGCAAAGCAATAGATAACTGGAACACATACATACCAATAAGTGGCTAATAACTGCACAGTTCAGTCATCACTAAATGAGCACACCTGTGTAATCATCATCTAGTTCCAGAAATAAAGCATTAGTAGTATCCCAGAAGCCTGTCCAGATCTCTTCCTGTTGTAACCACCCCCCAAAGGTAACCATTATCCTGATTTCTAATACCAGAGATTAGTTTGGAATATTTTGAATTCCATATTAATGGACTCGCACAATAGGTACTCTTTTGTGACCAATTTCTTTATCTCAATATTATGTTTGTGTAATTAATCCATATTGTTGCAAAATCTGTAGTTTATTCAATTTAATTGCTATGTACTATTGTATGAACATACAATACTTTCTCTGTTCTACTGTTGATGAATATTTGGGGTTCTAACAAATGATACTACTGTTAGTATTCTTGTGCATGTCTTTTGGTGTACATATTCATCGTATATTTGGGGGTGTTATGCCTAGGAATGGAAATTCTGATTCATAAAATATACAAATGTTTGTTTTTACTGATAATACCAAACTATTTTCCAAAGTAACTGCACCAATTTACACTCCTATCAACAATGTATAATGTTCTTCCCCAGCACTTTGTAATTTGAGTCATTCCGCTGGACAATATTAATGTGCATTTTCTTGATGTTTAATGAAGTTGAGCCCTCTTTATGTTTGTGAGCTATGTGTGTATTTTCTTCTGTAAACTACTTGTTCAAGTCTTTTGCCAATTTTTATATTGGGTGATCTTGTCGTTTTCTTATATGTTTAAGAATTCATTATATTCTACAAGTCTACAAGAGATGTGTCAACTGCCAACTCCCCTCAAAGACTGTTAAATTAACCTAATGATCAAGCAAAACCAAATTTCTTAACCTACTGTTGTGATGAACAGCATCAGTTTGACACTCTTCAGTCTCAGAAAAGGGAAGACAAGAGTGGATATCCATGGAATTTTTTAAAATCTAAAATCAAATGATTTATGAATCTTTCAATATAGACATCTGATTGGGCCTGGGAAAAATTCATAATAAATTAGTATAGGATTGAGGGACCACACAGCAAGGGTCATAAAGTGAGTCTTCATAAACAAACAGTTGTTGTATGAGATTTTCCACTAAGTAAGCAAACTATTGTACTGAGAAGGAGGCAGTTTTTCTAGATGAACAATCTACTCTTTGGACAAATTAGTTTTCATGAATTTCCTGAAGCAAGTAGTGAAGTTATTTATTGTTTTCAGTCTTATCTTTTTGGCAAAACTTTCCAGAACAAATTGTAAGTGGTCTGTTTCCAGTCCTGAGAACTAAGCTCTGTAGATGCAGGTGGTTCCAGTTGTCAGACCCTGTGTCACAGACATTTTGCAAATATTGTCACTCCTTTGTCGCTTTAGAGTGACCATCCTGATTTGTCTAGGACTCTTCCAGTTTTAGCACCAAAAATTTATGTTGCAAGAAAGCCCTTAGTCCTGGGCAAACTGGGATGGTTGGCCACCCCACTTGCTTTGTTTCTCTTAAATGTATCTTTTGACAGACAAAAGTTCTTAAACTTATTGTAGTGCAGCTTAACAGATTTTCTTAGGATTAGTGCTTTTTGGAGTCCTGTTAAGAAATCTCCTAGACAAGTTTTTACATATAGCCTAGATTTCATAAACATATAATGTAAACTTTTGTAAGAGTTTGATAGTTCAAATGGATTTCCTATGCTTAAAAGTCCTTGTATATATTAATTTTGAAAATGATACTTCAGTACCAGAAGCTAAGCTACTTAAAGAATCCATTAAGTCTTTTTTATATTGCTATTAAATATAATGAAAGAATGAGCAAACTTTGATAAATGATGGTAGAAATTTCATGAAAAGATTATGCTATTTATGATTAAGCTTCATGACTCATAGTAAATGAAAAAATATATATCTGAGGGTTTTCTGTCTTTTTTTCCCCAAATAATGCTGAAACTAGAGCCTAATGTCACAAATATCACAAGCTGCTGGTAGCATTACATTTTTTGACAAAATACTTGGTAGTCACTTTCTCATTTCTTTTTCTTTATTTCTTTTTTGTTGTTGTTGTTGTTGTTGTTGTTGTTGTTGTTGAGACAGGGTCTCACTCTGTTGCCCAGACTGAAGTGCAGTGGCATGGAAACAGCTCTACAACCTCGACCTGGGCTCAAGTGATCTTCCCATCTCTGCGTGGCTGGAATCACAGGTGTTCCCCACCATGCCCAGCTAATTTTTTTTTTTTTTTTGTAGAGATGGAGTCTTGCCATGTTGCCCTGACCCATCTCAAACTCCTGGACTCAAGTAATCCTCCTGCCTTGGCTTTCCCAAAGTGCTAGGATTACAGGCATGAACCACCATACTGGTCTTCTTTCTCAAAGTTAATGTCCTCAACAAGATGGATCCACCTCATCTCCATCTATTCCAGTCTAGATACCCTACAAAATGCTCATCATCTGACTAAAACAATTAGACAGGACTCACTCTGATCTTTTTCATACCAGCTCAATAATTTCATCGCAGTCCTTATCAGTTGAACCTTTGTTTGGGCATTTATGTCATTACCATGTGTAAGGCACTGTACTAAACACCATTAGAGAGACAAAGACATATAAACAGCAGTCTTTGCCAGGCATTTCTCCTCCTTAACACTTTGTAGTCTAAGTTTCAGAAGTCTACACATTTTATAAGTTTTCTCAAACCACTTATCACCTTTGCTGCCTCCACCTTCATCATAATGCCAAGCCTTATATCTCCTTATTAATGTTCTTTGATGTGAGTTCTATCCAAAAGTAAAGTGCCGTAGTCCTACACTAGATGGAAACTAAGACATTGTTGATTCAATTACTTAATGTATTAATCTTTCCATAGATAACCATATATCTTTTATCTTGTCTCATATTTCTTATAACTTCCTGGATTTTTCATGTAATCCTTAAGATACTTAAATATTTAAAACCTGCTTTATATTTCCAGAGTTGGCCACAATGGAGTAAGCACACACACCCCTACTTGTTTTTTCTACTGATTATACCTAAAACTTCTGGCAAAATTTTAAAAATCAAAATCTGAGAACTCTGAAAAGATGAATTGGAGAGGTATGCCAAAACCTGAAGAATGAACCATAACAGGCATGATTTTTCTGGTTTTATTTTTCATTTTTTACCTCCTGACTCTAACCCAATAGAACCCGAGCCACAGAACTGCACTAAAGCAATAGAAGAATAGTTCAGATACCTTAAACCAGTCTTTCTAGCCAGGAGAACTGACAGAGATGGGTCCTGTGATCCAATGAATGTAGGGGAATCCTCATTGTTTTCTTCCCTTTCTTTTCTCGCAACTTTGCCCCAAAAGCAGCCCCACTCAAGCAGAACTATGTACCAACACGAGCATGTAAAATGTTAAGATAGACTTTTTTTTCTATCCAAGTGATACGGAAAGAGGAAAAATTATATGGCTGTATTTGCCCTTTTAAACTAGAGACACATAGCCACCTTTTAGTCCCATCTCTTGTTTCTACATTCTATTATTATTGAAATGTCATAGTCCTAGCCAACTACAGAAATTTCCAAGGTAGATAGATCAGCTGGCCTCAATTTCAGCCCACTCCATACATGCTCTAGGTAATAATTACAAAGGAACTGGAATTAGACTACTTACCAGTAACATGAGATGTTAAAAGTCATGGAAGAATGCCTCCAGAATTTTAAAGGAAAATTATTTTCAATCTAGAATTCTATACCTAAAAAACTATCAACCAAATGTGACTGCAGAATAAAGAATATTTCTAAACAACCAAGAACTGAAAACTATGTCTCATGTATCCTCTTTTATAATATTACTTGAAAATGTGCCCCAGCCAAATGAAGAGGTAAATCAAACAAGAAAAAGACATAAGATCCAGGAAATATCAGCCAATGCAGGAGATTAATTTTTTAAATCCCAGAAAATTGGTTGTTCAATGTGCATAAGAGAGCAATCATTTCATATTGGAGTTAGAATATGAAAGTGTCCAAGAAAGATATCCAGGAAACAGGGATTTCATAGAAATGATACTATCCTTGAGAAGTTTTAAGAATTGAAGAATGCAATAATGATAGAAAATAAAATGAAAATATGTAAGGCAAGAAGTAGTCGCAGGGAAAACAAAAAGTTGTGTCAGCAAGGAAACTTAATCAGAGTTTGATTCTTGGCAGTCAAATGAGCAATATTTAATAGTCACGGTACAAATATTGTTTATATTTTAAAAGTTTATAATTATTCGATATAAAAGTATTAAAAAATAGTTATGGTTAGGGAACTGAATACAAATAAAAATAACACCGATGTTGCAAAAGTAATTGCGTAAGTTGAGAGTCGGAGATAGGGAAGGAGAGATATCAGGAAGGGAAAAGACACCAACAATCTCATTTTACAAACTGGGGAGTCCAAAGGCACTACCCACAATTAATAGAACAGAAAATAGAGCTATTAATAGTTGTATATTATTTACAGTTACAAATTTCATTAATAGAGAACTAAAAACTAAATATATAGAAAGGGACAAAGGTGAAGTGGAAGTGAATTATATTCTTCTCTAGCATAGATAAAAATCAATAGATAAGGTCTAATATTAATAAATTATTTTTAAGGTATGTAGTGTTAAGAGCAAGGGTCAGCAAACAATGGCTTGCAGGCCAAATCCAACTCATGACCTGTTTTTGTATGCCTGGTGATCTAAGAATGCTTTCCTTTATCTTTAAAGAGTGGTCAAAACAGAAGAACATGTGACAGAGACTATATGTGGCCCATAAAGCCTAAACTATTTGCTATTTAGCCATTTAGAGGGGGAAAAAAGTCAAATCGTGATTTAGAGATGTGAGAGACACTCCTCCTGGGGTCTTTTGTGCTCAAACACACCTTGCTGCGTATGCTAGAAATGCAGCAGCCTTAAATAATGAAGTACTATTTCCCACAGGTCAGAGAGCAGGCTTGTTTACTGCTCATAATGAAACAGTGGACTCCCTAAGCTCAATGATCCTGCCCTGTCACACAATTCACTGCATGTGCGGCTGACATTTGTTCAGACCCTCCTTGTCATCCCATGGGACTTGAGAGGACAAGGGGAACTAACACAAACAAGACGATGCACATGTTACTTGCTGTGCTGTCAGTAATGCATCATTTTTTCACTGACCTAGGAGCATCATTGGAACAGTAACAGACTAAGTTATTCACTTACCAGCAATGCAAATTCAAGTATCAGAGGCTGAGGTGGGAGGATCGCTTGAGCCCAGGAGTTTGAGACCAGCCTGGGCAACATAGTGAGAACTTGTCTTTACAAAAATTGTTTTAAACATAAAATACTAAATTCAAGTCCCAGACCCTGATTGAGACAGCTATAAAAATAACTGAAAACAGAAACAAGTAAGTGTTCATCTTTGCAGTGGAGAGAGAGTGGAGGCCAGTCAGGGAATCATTACTTTTCACACAAGACCTTCTTAGTATTTTATTTTTAAAATATATATGCATATGTTACTTTGATCATACATATATATAGTAAGATACTCCCACACATCACCACTGTAAATTGAATCTGGCCAGATTCGAAACTATCTTTGACAAGTACAAAGCAGCAGATGTGACAGGTGTAACTTTTAAACTTGGACCTTAAGAGATCTTCAGCCTCTACCCAGAATTCTTAATATTCAAATCCAGCCATGGTGTTGTGAGAAGGCCAAGATATATGGAAAACCACATGGAGGAACAGAGAGGCATCTTGGCCAAGAGCCCCAACTGAACTCCTAGCCGACTGCTAACCAAGTGCTCTCGACAGTCCTGCCTACTTGAGTACTCAGTTGTCTTCAGCCCCTAACAACTCTTCACGAATGAGAGGAACTGCACAGCTGATCCCAATCCGTCCATAGACTTATGCGCAATAATAAATCATTATTGTTCTTTAAGCTGCTAAATTTTGGAGTGGCTTATTATGTAGCAAGAGATAGCCAAAATAGTATACATTTAATGTATTTAACCCACGTGATAGATTAAAGGTATCTGCATTAATGTATCGTCCTTGGATTGTTTATCCAAATACCTTATTTCCAACCTTTTATATCTTTTGACCATTGACTGGTCATACAGAAATTATTTTTTCTTACTAGTAGTCATGAGTGAGGCATATGTCTTGTCTCTTTTCAACACAATGTATTGCTTTCCTAGAAATAGATCTGCCACATGTGCACCACTATTAGAAAATTTGCTTTTGAGGGACAAAAATAACTACAGTTTACTCTAACGTGCCTTATTAGGAATGTTTATGTTGCTATCATCTTACCAAGGACTTTTACATAAGCTATTTTTATCCTAATTGTTTTGATGCATTTTGATACATACATACACACAATTTTTAAAAACTTCGATTACCTACAAAGAGTACATGCTTAGTTACCAGACAAATGCTAAGATGATCTCCAGATGTGTACCCTATGCCATCTAGTGACCTTTAAAGCTATGCTTTGCACCTTCTCATTCACATGCAATACACTGACTTTATGAGTTAGGACCCTGTATTTCAGTGGTAATCATGGCCCCCAAGTCTTTCACCTCAAAGAGCCTTACCTCCACTAAGCCTGTTCTTCGCTTTCATTGCTTTTACAGGCTTCTTTCTCCTTTATATTCCCCCAACCATTAACCTTTTCTCTTAGTATTTGCATGACTCCTCTCTCGTCTGTCCACGATCAACAGTTTCAGCAAATCTACACAAGCATCACCAGGCCTCTTGATTCTCTGCAGTGTTAATACCTATGCCATCTGAGCATGAATAGAGAAAATCACTGGTGATTTGTTGGATTATGACTCATTCCAGCTTCAACTGAGACCTCACTGCTACTGAGCAATGATTTCTCATCTTGTATCGGTTCCATCATATATTTCTCTAATAGCTGCTTAAAACCTTTACCTTTCCTCTTGCATCCCCAGCTTACCTGAAGCCCATCTGATTCTCAGTCTATGATCTCATCTCTTGTTATCCAGCCTCCATTATTTTCTTTTGCTAATATTTGGAAAAAGTGTCTCTTCTCTTTTCCAAAGTCAAATTATTCAAATGTAAATCCCTAATTATTGTTTCTTTTGTAAGGACCTCTCCATTAATTTCTTTCATAGGACCTACCAACACATTGGACGGCCTTTCATAGACTTGTGGCCTTTGTATGGCTCTCATGGCCTTCCTCCTGGACTTCTGTAATAATATATTAAAATTCATGTTTCCATAGGCCTTATTAGGGTCCCATTCGTAATATTAAGTCAAGTTTCTCTAGCTTGAAAGCCTACCACTCTGCTTCATTATTTCCCAGTGTTCACTGGGTTTCCTTCTAGATTTACGAAACTTACTCTGATCTCACACTCTACTTGTGTAGAGTGTTTCTCACTCTACTTATGTAGGTTTATACCTTTTTATTTTACTATTGTTTTCATGGAGCCAATAGGAAAAAGAGATCAATGCATGTGGTGATCTGCCATCTTGAATTGGAATTCATTTTTTTTATTTTTTACAATATGCTTGTCTCATTTGCATATGTAGTACATTCATAAAAATCTCTGAGGTCACCAGTTTAAGGATATAATTCCTTTTGCATTATTGAAATTTTTCCTGTTTTTCCCAATGCATTTTTTTCCATCCAGTCTCTCTTGTGTTGCAGGCTTTCCTCAAATATCTATGATCCTTTGTTGCTTGTTTATATATATAAGAATAAGGCAATAGAAAGGCTGACTAGGTGCTGTATGTGAGATGAGCTTGCTGGCTGGCAACTTTGCTTTAAATTGAGTGAGAATAAAGCCAGTCATTATGCTGGGGATCTCTTCTTTAAATCTATAGCACCCATAGGACCCTGGAGGTAGATTAGAGGCCTCTTTGACTACAGTGGCCTTCAAGGATATTCTAGGCTATGGCTTCCTTCACTCGGTTCAGTAGTCACTATCCCTTCCTCAGCTTTCTGACTTCCAGAGATTTTGTTAAATGTTATGTCCACTGATGATCCCTTCTATAGTTCATTATTTCTGTTGGAAACTATGTCACTTTTATGTCATTCTTTAATTGGTTGCCTTCTTTAATGTCATTCCTGTTTCTGTAATTAGGTCATGGGAGGAAGAGTTGATAAACTTGTCTTTAGTCTGACATTGAAAACTTGAATCCATTTTTAAGTTTTTGTGATTGATTTTTTGATATGTGAATCTCACAACACCTCTACTTCTTCTCTCTCCTGCCAATCATTAGCCCTAGAATTTCCCTGATTTCTGATTATTAGCATATTAAAGAGCAATGAAATAATTGATCTTAGTATTAACAGATTAATGTAGTTCAGTCTTAGCTTACTGTGCACAGTGATTTATTCCTGGAGTGCTGAGAATGCAGGAAGATTTCCTGTTCTTTAATATCTCTATTAAAGAAGAGGTCTTAGCATCACAAGGGGTCTTAGCATCTTGGTTCCCAGCAACAGTAATCTGAGGCTGTATTGACCTTTTCTAGCAATTTATTTACTTTTACCTCCCCTGAAGTACCTACAACCTTAACCCTTTGTTCTCATTAGATCTTAGTAACCCCAATATCTTGAACAGTATTCTAACCCTTCTCATCTGCTTTTGTAAGTTTCAAGTGGTTATTTTCTACTCTAACATACCCATGTATATCTAGATAGAAAAGAGGATGGCAAAGTCGTATCAATTTCCTAATGATGACAGATAATAGAAAACTAACTGGGACAAGCAATTCTGCTTCTTCTCTCTCTTACCTCCCAGGACTCTAATTAAAAGTCAAGGAAGCAACATTAAAAAAAGAAACACAGTTGAAGATATAAATCACGTAATTGTGTATAAATTTAGCACATATAATATTGTAATAGGCAATTTGTTCATAGTGGAGCTAATGCAGTCCCTACAAATTTGTAATGAAACACAATTCTTGGTCACATGTAGAGAATATTCAAACATGTAGAGAATATTCCCCTGAATTGACATATAATATCGTTTGTTTCTTTATTTAGGCTTGCAGATGAATGAAGATACAAATTACTCTGATAATAGGTTGCTGAATTAGGGAAATTTTCTAGCACTCTGTTCCTTTAGGTTTTACTATACTCTTATAACAAAGAAAAATCTTTCCATTTTATTGCTGTTACATCATTTAAAAATGACCTTGTTAGGATATTCAGTCTCTTTGTTAGCTGCTCATCACGAAATCTTGTATAAAAGTCAGAGAGTAGTATGTATATACATGTCTATATATATATACACACACACATATTTAACATTTTATATATATATATATAAAATCTCAATGCATTTTTTGTTTTTACAATTTGATACAGGTAACATCAGTCATTTTTGATCCTTAGCCTTACTTCATCAACACAGAGAGGAATATTGGAATCCTTAAGAATTGCAGTAATGCATTTTGACCCAAAGGCAGCTATCTTGGGTGTACAACAGCCAAAAAATAAAAATAAAGAAAAATGAACTAATTGTAGAGGTAGGTTTATTTTCATATAGTTGAGTCCTGGGCCAGGAACTCCCTCAAGGAGAAATAAATTAATTATTTTTATAACTGAACTTTCCATATATAATGTTTTATCATCACTTACAGCTGGACATAGATGCCACCAAAACACCCAAGCTGCTATTAAGTCTTGAGAATTTCCTTTTATTTTTAAAAATTTTTTAACATTTATTTACTTATTTATTTATTTTGAGATGGAGTCTCGCTCTGTCACCCAGGCTAGGGTGCAGTGGCTTAATCTTGACTCACTGAAACCTCTGCCTCCTGGGTTCAAGTAATTCTCCTGCCTCAGCCTCCCAAGTAGCTGGGATTACAGGTGCCCACCACCACGCCAGGCTAATTTTTATATTTTTAGTAGAGATGGGGTTTCACCATGTTGGCCAGACTGGTCTCGAACTCCTGACCTCAAGTGATCTGCCTGCCTCAGCCTCCCAAAGTGCCAGGATTACAGGTGTGAGCCATCATGCCGGGCCAAGAATCTCCTTTCAAACATATGTTGCCAGAATAACTGGTTACCCAAATGGAAAGGAATGAAGTTGGACACCTATCTCATACTATATACAGAAATTAATTCAAAATAGATTATCAGCATAAATATAAGACCTAAACTCTAGAACTCTTAGGAGAGAACATAGAATAAATTTTCATAACATTGGGATAAGCAATGGTTTCTTAGATAACAGTAAATGTACAAACAACAATAGAAAAGATATATATCATATTTCAACAAAATTAAACATTTTTATGCTTCAAAGGACACCAAGTAAACATACAACTCACAAATGGGAAGACAATTTTGCAGTCATCTATCTGATAAGGGACTTGCATCATAAATAAAGAACTTTTAATTAACAATTAAAAAGTAATTAATAAATGAGAAAAGCACATGAATATACATTTTTCCAAAATATATACATAAGTGGCCAGAAAACCAATGAAAATATGTTCAACATCATTAGTCATTAGGGAAATGCAAATCAAAACCACTTTACCAACACTAGGATAATTAAAATAAAAACAAAAGGTAATAAGTGTTGGTGAGGATGTGGAGAAATTGGAACCCTCATACGTTGCTGGTAGGAATGCAAAATAGTGCAGACACTTTAGTAAACACTTTGGTAAACAGTTCCTCAAAATGTTAAATATGCAGTTAGTATATGATCCAGTCCTAGGTTTATACCCAAGAGAAATGAAAGCATGTCCACTCGAAAATTTGTACACAAATGTTCGTAGCCACATTATTCATAATAGCCAAAAAGTGACAACAACCCAAATGTCCATCAAATAATAAATGTATCAACAAAATGTGGTGTATCCATACAATGGAAAATTATTTGGCAATAAAAAGGTATGAAGTAACAGTGGAAACTACAACACGGATGGACCTTGGGAACATTCTGCTGAGTAAAAGAAGCCATATACAAGAGGTGATATGTTGTATGACTCAATTTTTCATCTTCTTTTCTTTCCTTCTTTTCTT
The DNA here is from genome assembly GCF_000951045.1 of Mandrillus leucophaeus. Lineage (NCBI taxonomy): Eukaryota > Metazoa > Chordata > Mammalia > Primates > Cercopithecidae > Mandrillus > Mandrillus leucophaeus. The sequence goes on along the minus strand of NW_012098721.1, from coordinate 651,637 downwards.
TTCTTTTTAGAGACAATGTCTCACTCTGTCACCCAGGCTTAGAGTGTGGTGACGCAATCACAGCTCACTGCAGCCTCAACCTCCTGGACTCAAGTGATCCTTCCACCTCAACTTCCCAAGCAGCTGTCACCACAGCTGCATGCCACCGTGCTGGCTAATGTTTTTACTTTTTTGTAGAGATGGGGGTCTCCCTCTGTTGCCCAGGCTGCCCTGAACTCTTGGGCTCAAGCAATCCTCCCGCTTCAGCCTCCCAAAGTGCTAGGATTAGACGTGTGAGCTACTGCACCCAGCCACTTTACTTTTATTAACTGTTCAGCATAGGCAAATTCATAGATACAGGAAGAAACCTCTGGTTTCCAGAGGTATAGGTAGTGGGCAGGGAATGGGGATGACTGTTAAGAGACATAAGGTGTCTCTTGAGGGTGATGAAACTATTCTAAAATTACTGGTGACGGTTGCATCATTCTGTGAATACACTAAAAAACAGTGAGTCATACACGTTTTGAAAGATGAATTTTGTGGTATATGAATTATATCTCATTAAAGTAGTTAGGTTTCTTAAAAAAAACTCAATTGTGGATTTTTTTAAAGAGTATTTCTACAATTATGTATTCATTGCATATCCTTTCTATAAATGCTTAACCATCTAGCCAAGCTGCTAGGTGTTAAAATTGATATTTCAATTAAACATTAACTTATAAAAGATGAGGGGCTCGTGATGAGTTGCGGAATCACTAAATGCAAATTTTCAGAGGAAATTCCCAAGACATTCTTCATTGTCTCTTGAACCTTTTTATGCACTTTGAAATATTAAATGTGTTCAAAAGTGTAGGAGGGAGAATCCTGCGAGGAGGATTTGTTGAGATGTCACTGAAGAAAGCTCGACTTTGAGCCCTCTCCTCTTACTCATGAGAAAGGTGGAGGATGCCCCAAATCTGGTGAGGGGGAGTCCATGGGGCTACTTGGAATACCTATGTGACTGCCTAACATGGAAGGCAGGACAGACCAGGATCTGACACCTATCCAGGAAATTTAGACAGTGAGAGCCAAATAATACTTAGATAGGAGTCAGGAGAAGAGGAAAGGACTCCTATAATTTGTTGGGGAACAGTGGGGAATCAGTGCTTCCCTCAACAGAGAGGGGTGCCACCCGGTAGAGCAGATTCCAGATCACTCTGGGCTCTTTCCAACAGCAGAGCCTGCAGGTGCAGAAGAGGCCCAGAAGCAAGAAGCTGGGGATAAATGGCTGTGGAAGAAACTGCAAATCTACCCAGAACAGGATGCATCTACCTGGGTCAAGAGGATTGCTGGGAAGAAAGAATGAGACCCAGGAGACACACTCTTTCAGCCTCTGAAAAATGTTTTTCACAAGAGAAAGGGCCAGCGCCAGAAGGCAAGAAGTCAAATTACTCTGATCCAGTAAAACCTAGACCCTGCCCACTTATTTCTTCCTCTCTTCTCCCTGCTACTTCTCCACTCCAAAGTGTTTAGAAACTAGTTAGCAAGAGGGAGCCATGAGGCAGGAAAAACAAATAAGAAATTAACTCCATCCCACCACTTTTCTACTGGAATCTTCCAGGCCAAAGTAAACCCCATCTGTCAAAAGGAGTTTACCTATTAAATAACATTTGGGGTTTTGATTACTATTTTCCAAAGATAAGCCTAATTCCTGTACTGAAAACATTTGCAATTTAAAATGACTGTGGAACTGTCTGTTATCTAAGTGTGGGCACAAATAACATGAGATTAGTTTAATACATTTATTTTTCTTGCCCTAAAATTTAAAACTACTTTTGTATTTTAATGTAAAACATTCTCTTCTCCAACGTATGGCTTTAGAGCATCTGTAAGACGTTTTTTCCAAAATAGTCTTAGAGCTGAAAGACACATTGGTGATAGTACCGTCCACAGCTCAGGACCAGGTCCAAGAGGTGGAATGGCTATTTCAAATATGTGAAAGAGACCATTCTTCTTGACTCCTAACTTAGGACTTTCTCTTTATAAAATCAAATTTCAATTTTTTTTACAGAATTTGTTCTGTGCAGAATCTAGTACAGAATATATATGCTTTAAATGGGCTTGTTTCATTAGGACAATTACATCTATAGGACGCATGGCCTATAGAGGCTGACAGACTATATCACGGGTTGATGGACTCCACTTTATGAAACTCATGTATTTTAAGATTTTCTCACATCAAATTATGTCTACAAGGCTTTTAATACATTTTCTTTTCTCTTTTTAACATAATAATTATGTGGTGCAGTATAATTGGGAAAGAAAATGACATCAGCTCAATCCTCAAAGGTTTGAGGATGATAACATTCAGATTTATGGGCATTTTTAGTTCTTTTTGATTGCAGAGTTCAAAAAGTTTGCTACACCTTTTTGTGGTGATAGAACCATAAATTATCATTGACTTAATGACTGCCTACAGTTGCAATGACAGTATCTTATGGTAGCAATAAACTATGTTTACCTCAGTTATTCAAATGCAGGATTATATCTATGGAGTAAATTGGACGGGTTGCCCTGCCAGCTGCACGAGGTGGTGCTCAGTGTAATTTTACCCTGGAGGCGGGGGCTGATTCAGACTTCTGAAAAAACAGTGGAAAGGAGACAGTTGTCTCTTTAAGTATACAGTTAAAACTCAATTTTTGTGAAGGCCAGTCCTCAAAACAGTCTTTTGGTGTGGTATGAAGAGTTTCCCTAATTTGATGTATAAAACAAAAATATAGCAGCATGCAGGATTGGTTCAGTATTTATATAGTGTGGTCCAGCTATAAACAGAAAATCATAAATAAATGGCCTCTATAAACCGAAATTTATTAAATAACCCAGGCAAATACATAAAAGCTCTTTGCCTGTAGAAACAAATCCTTCTAACACAGCAGTAACATTTCCACCCGCTGCTGAATCACCAGAAGGTTTTAACATCCATTTTTCTGGGATTGCTTAAAAAGCTGAGCAGGTGCCAGCCAACAATTCTGCCATTGGGAGAACATACAGAGGCAAACTGAGTCATCCGTTAATAGTTGTGAAGAGTTTCTTGTGAGCACTGACAGTTTTCTAAACCAGCGAGCGACCTCGATACTCACAAAGAGAGATTTTAGAGAATCCAGATTGAAATTCCCAGTCCAATAACTGGCGTTTACCCAGATAGCTGAGCAATTTCAGGAGCTTCTGCCTTTCCACTCTTTCTAGCAGAAAGCATATTTGCTAGGTAACTGAAGAGCCAAAAATGGCCTGAGTTGCCCATTTGGGGAATTCAGTAGAAGATGTGCACATTTTTCTCAGTTTCTCAACTCACATTATTTACATATGTATGTGTAAGCTAAGGTGGGAAAGATGTGTGCAAAGGGTGTGATATAAATTGCTGAACCCACTGCTTCTTTATCTCTGTCTTGGTTATAAAAAAGTCATTATAAGACTTTCCTTAAAGGAAGCATTTTTGAATTCCAAACAGAATTTCCAAAACTGGAGAGTGTGCTGTCTGTGGAGGATTCTAAGGAACAATGCATATTAAAATGCTTCTAAAGGGAAAGGGAAAAAAATGTTATCTTGGGCAATTTGATCTACGTTTAAATCTTAAACTGACCCAGCAGACTCTCCTTAAGCCCCTCAAATGATAAGAATTGTTATTTAATTGCTCTGACAGTTAATTAACATCCAAACAAGTACAGCAATAAACTAAGACGTACTGTTCACTGAGAATCTATAAATAGACAAATAATTATACGATTAGGCATCACTGTCTTTGAGACTTAATAATGATAGAACTTAGGTTATTACTCTATTTAAAACCGCCATAGCGAGGTGGCCCTAAAATCCATCCTTTTCTTTTACAGGTTTAAGATGCCTGGATTGTGGACAACCAATGGCATTCAAAGCTGAAAGTGCACTAATTAATGGCACATAGGGGTTAGATTTTGTGACTATGACTGATCATTTCTTGTCATCTAAATGCACTTTAAAATGTCTTGACCTATTTTTCCAGTTTTAGTGCACATTCTTCAAAAGACATATTTTATTTCTATAAGCAGAAGTGTTGTGAGCCATGGGATTGTAAGAAAGTTACTATTTTCACTGTTGCAGAACTTCAGGCGGATTGGTCATAGAATTGACACACAGAATTTCTGTGACCCCAATGCCTACTGCTAGGTAACAGCACATCATCGTCTTGGACAGCAACCAAAGCTGAAATAGCAGCCATGTCTAACCTTTTCTCCTATTCCCATTCAAACTGGAAGACTATTGATTTGAGTACTGGTTTCTAATGAAAATTCTTGAGTATCTGATAGCTATGAGAGTGAGTTTGCTATAAGCAGACCATATGAAAATAACTTATGCATTCTTCCAGTGTAATGATTAGTACATGTTGAGAGTAAACAATTATTAATTCCCCTCCATATATATGCATATTTGCTCTTTTCTGGGCAGTTTTTAAATTTTTAATTTGAGTATGATGGAAATATAACTTAATTTTACTTATTTGTATTTGGGGGTGGCCACTGCCAGATGCCAAATGGTCTTTCTCCACTCACAAATAAGTGCCTTGCCTTGTCATGATCTAAATAAATGAACTCATGCTCTTGTCTAAGATTCACATTCTTCTCCTTTCCAAGCTTCATGGACATGGTGTACAGGTAGACTAGCTCCTGGCTGTGAGAAGATTTCTATGCCCTGAAGAAATGGCAATAAGGGCAGTTTTAAAATAGTACATTCATTCAAAGTGTTAATCAACTACCACTTCAGTAGTATTTGTGGAACACCAGCAAGGTAGATAGCATCACCGTCTACTTACCCCTTTGCAGCTGAGGAAACCAAGAAAGCATGACTATACAACTCACCCAAGGTCAGCCCATGCAGCTGGGTCTATTTCCCCAGGTAGCACCACCGCACTTCCTGGAAGTATCAGCACACACAGTATCGCACTCTATTACTGGGCTCGCTGGATTTTCTGCGACCTATGCTAATGCCAAGCTAATACTCTGAAGAATATTTTCTTGTTTATAGGTGAGAAACTTAGAGGAGTGGAGTAGGGAGGCAGAGACAGAAGTGTTGAGATAAGATTTATCTCTAAAATCTGAGCTTATGTATGCCACATAAATGTCATTTCTAAGGCTACTTGTTTTGCTAATATTTCATTGGCTTGTGGAATGTGCCAAAGTGCCATAATCCCTTTTTCCCTCAAGTGAAGTAATTACCTTGGGTTCTCATTTTGAAAACATAATGTTTCTTCCATAAACTCATAAGCAAGTCCCTCATTTTTCTCCTTCTACCTTGGAGCCATTAATGTTCCAAAAAGAAATGACTTTGTTCAAAATAGCCAGAAACAAGTGCTCCTAATATTTTTTCATTCAAATTAATTTTAAATTACAAAAGTTAAAGAACTTGTAGCAGTCTGGGTCGGCTTTCAAGAAAATGTCATCAGGCTTTGCACAGTATGTCTAGTTCTTTAGTTCAATTCAGCTTCATCCTGCATCACAAAAATAATAACTTTGGATAATGCTGGAATAAGAATGTCAAGCTTTCACAATGTGTCTTGATGGTAAACTCAGGTTTCTTGTGAGTGTGACATCATAACAGCTTCTACACTTATGGGCAATTTTAAAACCAGGAGACCAAAATCGCAGACATGAATCATAGCATCCTTGCTTATTTCTAAAATGTGTACATGAAGATGAGATAAATAGCATGTTGTAAAGGGATAATTGACTGGTAGTAATTCTCCTAAGTGAAGGAAAGAATGAGTCTTTAGATACCTAGTCTGTTACATTGTCCCACTCCTTTACTAATTAAACGCTAACCCCATGATTCGAATGGGAGAAAACCTGAAGCTGACTGAAGAATTTCTCATCTATCCTTTAGCACCACAGTATCAAAGATATTTCATATTTATTCTGTGAGTACATTCCCTGTTATAGTCTTTTAATTACCTATCACTATCTTTCTAACAATTGTAAATTAACAGGAAAAATGGTGGTTTCAAAAGTGGTATTTAAAACCAATTGCCTCAGTGAAGATCCTGTGTAGGTAGTGGTTATTCAACTACAAAGGAGGTCACCAAAAAGCTCTATTTTATCTCTAACTCAAAGGACCATCTTTAATTTATAGTTGCTAACATCTAAAAATCACTTTTTTAACATACAAAAATACTTATTCCTGAAACTCTGTCTTTTCTTATTATGATGGTTAATTCAGTAAACCAGTGAAAGTAATGAGAACATAGATGCTTTTCTTCTTTCCATTTTGCCAATAGTGAGATTTAAGACACAGCAAAGTGTCTGCTTTTAGACTGACTTCCTTCAAGGTCTCCAGATGGCTGCCACAGTTCTAGATATCCCATGCAGATGACCATGCCCCAAAGAAAATTTTAAAATCACTTTATTTTTTGCGATTATCTTCAGATATCATTTTCTAGTTTCACCCTAAAATGTCTTCCTATCTCGCTTTGCCTGGGTAAAGCTGACTTTCACTAGGGCATGTCTGCATTGTTCTCAGCAGCAGTGGAGAGTGACTGGGCGAGAACACAAAGTTCTCCCTCTCCCTAGGGACTAGCTTCTCAGATTCTATAGAATGCCTGCCTGGGGCTCATATGAGCAACAGGGTTCATGTTCTGGTTTAACCTTTGCTGCTTGACTTCTTTTTATATAATGTTTATTTCCAAAGTGCAGGTGCCTCCACTGTCATCAGTTCACCAACAAGAGCTGACCTACAGATGTCCAGAAGGGCTTGCTTCAGCAAGAGCAAAAAAGAAACACTTTTTTTTTTTTTTGCCAAATTTAAGGCTAGCCATCTATGTTACAAATCATGCTGCAAAAAGTTAAAAATTAAAAGCTCAGATTGAATTAACATTAAGGAGAGGTAAAGATGGATGGGTTTCCTGGACTTTTCAAAATAAATGTGAGACTTTTAAAAGGATGAAAAATAAATGTTATTATGCTCCAGTATATTTGACTCACTGACCTTGACCTTAAGAAATCTGAAAACAGACTCTGGGAAGATGGCCGAATAGGAACAGCTCCAGTCTCCAACTCCCAGCGCGAGCGACACAGAAGACCAGTGATTTCTGCATTTTCAACTGAGGTACTGGGTTCATCTCACTGGGGAGTGCCGGATGATCAGTGCTGGTCAGCTGCTGCAGCCCGACCAGCTAGAGCTGAAGCAGAGCGAGGCATCGCCTCACCTGGGAGGCGCAAGGGGGAAGGGAATCCCTTTTCCTAGCCAGGGGAACTGAGACACACAACACCTG